>NC_056466.1:18263604-18633826 GCF_008729295.1 Plectropomus leopardus
CTAAGTTAAACTATTTTTAAGAAGCTGTCAAACTACTATATACTTTATTGTTTAATTAAATTGTGCTTTTTATCTTAAAAATATATATTATAATAAAAGGGCTGTCTCAGAGGTCACTAAATCTCCTCACAGGCTTAGCACTGCCTGACATTTTATGGTCATATACTACTTCATTTTAGAGAGAGCAAACCTCTTTAAACTTTAAACTTTAAAATGTTCTTCTAAACCAGGCATTGACATCAAATGTGTTACTGACATAAACCTACGATTAAACCCACATTTTTGCTCACACAGTGGAACCAGTTGGTCAGTTTAGACGAGACCTAGATCTGGTTACCTGCTGATCTGGTAGCTATTTGCATTATTTAGATTCTGGTTAAGGTCGGCCTGTATTTAAAGGACCTTGTTTAAAGCTGTAACTTCAGATTTGTTATTGATTTTGGAACATTTATTATTACAAGTTCCTTGTCTCTCACAACTTTCCATTTACAATTCACATCGTTATATATATAAAAAAATATATAACAGTAAAGAGATATAAGGCAGGTTATAAATTCATCATCCCCTCCAAATTATCCATTTAAATGCTAATAACATGATTGGCTTTTCTACATTTCCAATTTATTGTAATAAATGTATGGGCTTTTAGCTTAAGAGCATATATCATTCGTTTTTCTCTAACCACCTGAAAGATACATTACCTAAAATCGACTGATCTGGTTCAAATGTATGGGTAGGGAGCGATATGTTTGTATGTTTATATTGTATCAATACACAGATGTCAAGTATGGACTTGGTTTATTATTAATGAATTTACATTTATTTATAATTAATATTACAAGTACAAGGTAATCTTTTGGTGCCCTAATAATTTAAAAAAGATAAATAGTTACGATTTTGCTGCAATAATGACCAAAGTTAGGTGAATAGACTAAACTTGTGTCTGACTGAATCTTGTTAGATTAAGCAAATGTTAATACACTTTGGCTTTGGGGACATTATTTTTTTTTTAGTCGAAAAAACATAATCTCAATATTTTTTTCCACTATACTCAGCATATTACAACAGATTTAAAATTTGCAATTGTATTGTGACTTCAGTGACAATACGTAATAATATCACATTGTGGAGCCTCTGGTGATTCCCACCCCTATTTAAATGGTCTGTTCAGGATTTCATTCATTTCCTTCTTTACTCTCTCAGTAAACTTGTAATTCAGGTCATTCCCGGAAAATGTGGTAAAGTCTTTTATTAAGCTATCTCCAACAGAGAGTATTACATTTACTGTCATGATTAGATAATAGTATTGGTGTTTTGAAACATCTCATTCTCAAAGATTTGTTAATTTATAACACATTTGTTTCGCGTTACCTGCTTTACCAGGAAGTGCCACTAATCCACATTAACCAGCTTTACCCTGTCAGACCTCACAGAGCTCGCATGGAAGGCTTTATAGTGGTTAGGTCAGTGTCCTCGTTCCTAAGTCCACAGTGATTAGCCGCAAATTGTCCTAAAACTAACACAGCTGTATCTTCAGCCTGCAACGACACACAGCCAGTTTATTATAAGCCAAACAAAACTGATGCTGCCAGAAACTGTTGTCTCCACCCTGTGGCTTACTACAAGCCAACATGTAAATGTGTAGCTAAGCAAACCAATGTGTCATTTCGATCCACAGGCAGAAGAGGCACCATAACTTATGTTTTCATAATGTTTATAACAGGTCTTTCCTCATGGTGGTTAACTATATTCAAAGTCAAGGAGAGTTTTGTTCCATGCGTGTTCCTGAATTGCAGGATTTTCCCAGTTAGACCACAAAATGACCTGTTTTAAAGCATGATACACACAGTTTATATGTGGGCTGACATAAGTGATGTCACTGTAAAACACAAGGCCTTGTATTTGCTAGGAAACTCTGAAATGAACGTGGCAACGAGAAACCAGATATTGTTGATTCAGTGCATTGCTATAGCAGCAACTGTTAGAGATAACTTGTCGATTTCCTTGTTTGCATACAGCTTCATGGGTGGAGCCATGATGCACTAAACCTTTATGACGCATCATTTAAGATGCTGTGTGTACATTACTCCAACCACGAATAATGTGATGCTCCTGGTAACATGTTATATCCTGCCATGTTCAGTAATTACAGAGAAACTGCATTGTAAAATAGGGGAGTGTTGAATATGTATGTAAGTTGTTGCACAAGAGCTTCAGCTATCCTGGCAAAGGCTGCAGCACTGCGACCGCACTGACTTATAGCTCACTGAGTTCTCCATGCTGTCCTAGAGAGATGATGACAGAAATTGTAGAAAGAGGGTGGATTTAGCAGAATACAGGTATATTGATTGCAAAAATGTTCAAGGGTTGGACCTTTAGGTGAAGTCAGAATGTTTTCTTTAATCTATACGCTGTATGCTACCATATGGTTAAGATACTCAGTTATCAGTAGTTTCCATTTGTTCATTTTAAACATTCAGATTTATCACCAATATATATGTTCATCCTGGTGTCTCACTCTCATTGTCCACAGAGTCCACCATGATTGTGCCCACAAGATGGCAGCCCACATCTATTGTGTCTCACTCGTGGCTCCTGTGTCCTCTTTTCTTAATGGATGTGTCTTTCTTTGAAGTTTTTGGGGAACGCTTTGAAGACTAACCTGCTTCATTTCACCCTCCTCATTACAGGAAAGCACAATGACAGAGGAGTCTCATAGAAGCTCAGCCGCTGAGATCCCAGTCACCAGCAATGGAGACCTGGATCAGAGCCCTGAGACGGTTTTTCAGAGGGTAAGGGCTTATTCTGAGACTTTTGACAACAGCATCTCTCAAAACTATACAGTTATCTCATAGGGCTCGGTGAAATGGAGGAAAACAGACGTCAGTGTTTTTAACCAAATACCCTGATATTGTGATAATGTTGTAGGGGTGACTATTGGTGCTTCCAAAAAATATTTACACAACAAGATTTTTGATAAATGATCATCAGTAATGTGGATATAATGACTAAGTGGGTAAAGGCAAATAATAGAGCAGAACACTCTTAACCTTTAAAACCAGAAGAAGGCAACAGTTATGATGCTACAATATCAAAAATCATAGACGATATGTAATCTTATATTGCGATATTGATATAAAAGACATATATTGTCCAATCTATATATCAGACTGTGAGTCCATGGGCTTTCCAAACAAAACCTTGACTAGGTCTTTAAAGTCCTTCAGTTAAAAGATTGGGTTTTAAACAACAGTACTCTGTCTATCTTACATTGCTGCATCAAGTATAATGTTTCATTAAATTGTTTCAACATAAAATATTAAAAAATGTACTGCAAAAAATTAAAAGTGCAAGCGAATATGAGAAAGTATTATTTGCAAAATACTAGGGATGCAACTAGCAATAGTCTTATGTTCAAATAGCTATTATTATTTCATTTCATTATTATTTGTCTATGAAACATATCAGAAAACAGTGAATGAAATTGCTTCTTTTATTTCTACCAACAGTCCAAAACTCAAAGATATTCATCTTAATATCATAAATGTCAAAAAAGAAGAAGCTGAAACCAGCTAATGCATATTTTAACTGATCGTCAAAACAGTTGCAGATTAACTTTGTTCACCAATTTGTAAAGGAAAATTCAACTTTGCAGCTCTACAAAACAGGTTTAATTCTGTGTAGCAGAGACATACTGAGACAGTCAAGGTGAGATCCTCCCGCAGTAAAGTCATTTCGATGGAGTCCTCAGGGTGCCCTCTCTTTCTCATTCATCTGACTGAGCTGGCAGAGCTTCCAGATGGCTCGCTCTTAACCTCTAATAGCTCACAGTCGCACTGACAGTCTGGCAGGGACGATGCCACAGCCAGCAGCATGCAAAGCGCCTAAAAATGTTAAAGGTGTACAATGCCGAATTGTCGCTAACTGTTAACACGCTCGCCAAAGAAAGTAAAAGCTAACTGCAGATTCACTCGTTTGGTGTTTTGCGTCATTATATTTGTATTCTTTCGATGCTTTATATCTAGGATGCCTGCTGTGTATGGTTCCGTCCTCACTTGAGCACTGTTTTGTTTTTTTACATTTTATAGACTGAAATATTAATCTAGGAAACAGTCTACAGATGAGTTGATAACGAAGATAATTGTTTACCTATAAATATAATCTCTGTTGGATTTTTTTCACAGGAATCTTATCCCATTGGCCCCGGGGCCCTAAACCTTTCAGACTCCTGTGTCACGGCCAGTAACTTTGGTTCAACAACAGAGGGCATCATTGAATCAGGACCGTACAAAGGTAAAACATTTCACTCTCCTTTTTTATTGTTACTCTTCTTGTTTTTATGTACTTAACGCTTGCTCATTAAAAAGTTATCGAGCCTTGTTACATTATTTTATTGCTTTGCAGCAACCAAAAACAGTCTTTCTCTCCATGTATTCACAGCACTCCGTGTTGGGGTTTTAACCTCTGTGAGATTTGAAAGGCAAACATTTGAATTTGTAAAGGTGGACATCCAATTGAATTGAATGAGTTTCCTCTGATCTCCACATTGTAACCCTCCTCCTTTTCATCATCGTGCCCTACTTATTAAAAATGCAAATAGAAACTCCCTGTAGAGTGGTGAGCTGTTGTAGCCCGTGTACCAAGTTGTTGCCATGGCTATTTTCCATGTTATTTACATTGGTTGAGATAGGATTTTGTTCTTTAACATATTTGTCCCGCGGCACAGAGAGATAAGAAAAACACGCACAGGAAATCATCAGTTAGATAACCCCCCTTTAAACATGTATAGGCTGGATGGTGACATACTAATGAATCATAACTCTGAATATCTCTCAGGGTCAGCAAGCCTGCCCACATCACCCGTGGCACCTGTAGCTCCCAGCTCGGCTGTTGCTAGCCGCCTGGCGCGCTCTTCCAGCGATAGTCAGGCTGAGACAGGTACCAGCAGCGATGGAGTATTAATCAAATGATACTGAGTCGTCACCATTTGCACACTGAATTAACCCTGTTGTGCCTTTCTTGGTTTTCATCGGTTTCTTACCTGCTCCTTGTTCCCACAGGCTGCGCTGCACTCAGAATCAAACCTTTCTTCTTCTCCTGTTTATTGGCTCTTTGCCTTTGCATAAGTCTGGGCTAATTGAAGTAGTTTTCTGGCTAATGATCCATTCACACACCCCTAGAGTCATTTTACAACAATTTAGATCTGATGCAACCTCTTGATGCCTAAAACATTTGCTTGGCTTGAAAAGAAAACTGCTTTCATGTTTAATCTCGGTGGGTTTTCCTGCTTGTAACCTTTGTCCTGGCAAAAGTTTGCACCTGTAGTCTCCCGTAGTTTCTGTCTGTGGAGTCCCGAAAGTGACAGAAAGTAGTAAATGGCTGTCAGACAAGTTAGAAATGTAACAGAATACATTAATATATCATTTTTGAGGTAAAGGTTTAGTGTGTAGGATTTAGTGGCATCTCAGTGAGATTTCAGAGCTGAAACTTGTGCCAAGTGTGCAGAAAAACTAAAAACGTGAATGGCCCCACGTAGAGCTAGTGTTTGGTTTGTCCACTCAAGGCTGTTGTGGAAACTGTGAGGAGGACTCTGTGGAAGAGGACTCACTCTGATTGTACTTATAGACAACTCATTTCAAGGTACAGAAAACACAATGATTCTTATTTTCAGTTTACTATAAACTGATGACAACAAAGTCATTTTATATACCATTTCTGTTAGTAGATCCCCCTAAATCCAACACACTGGACCTTTAATTAATTAAATGGAGTTTAAAATAATGTGCATAACCTGTTCTTAATTGGTTGAAATAAAAATGCATATATGTATTTCCTTTAGCAATAATCAGTGATAAAAAAACAAAATAAAACATATTGAAAATACATATAGTTTTTGTTTTCTACTAAGTCCCTAAAGAATGGTGATATTTATAATATATGTTATTATCTAAAGAAATATCACCTTACGGGACTTTAGGGGCTCAGTAGTAAACGCACTGACCACCAGCTGATGAGCTAATCTTAGCTAAGTGAAGCTAACGCTCTCCATAAAACTACAGCAGTCAGTGCACACAATTTGAATCATATATGCTGCACATTTTTAGCATCACTGTGTAAACTCTTTGGTTGTGTAAATCGTTTTAACTGCTGAGAAAATATTTCTTTTTAACTCATTTTAATTTTTTATTGATGTATTCAGCTTTTCTTTTAACTTGTCTGATAACCTTTTTTATTTTGTGAGTTTCGGGGCTCAATATCTTTCAGCATCTCCCCTCTATGCAAAGTAAAACACTTTTCATCACTTTTACTGTGACTGTTAGCATTATGAAATGGTAAGTCATGGCTAATCACATTTTAATTTTCAATGTGATTTGAATATTTCTAGATGTCATCAGTGTCCTCTAATGCCTTAAATTTAGTATTTGTTTTTTTTTTTTGTTTAAGTTTCAGTGTTAACATGACAATCTCATTACACTTTCCGATGATTATAACTGCCTTCATTTTCACCACAGCTCTCTCCCCTGCAAACCCAATAACTTAATCAGCCACTAAGTGAATGACTTTTAATTGTCCAGGCGGGATGAATGCGCAGCCAAAGAGTGGAGCGGTGGTCCTTTCAGATGACTTAAAGAGCCCAGCGATGGAAAAATTGGACCTAGTGAGAAAGTGGAGCATCAACACATACAAAGTAATCCTCTCTGTCCTTGATTTTTTTATACATCCCTCCTCTATTGTGCTTCTTCTCTCAGCCTTAGTCTCAGTCTTTATCCTCTCTCCGTTTATTAGGATGTTGGCTGAAAAACGATACCCAAAACTGACAAATCCAAATGATTGATATCGTCTGTTGTTCTCCTTAATATTTTAAAATGCTGCTGTCCTCTGCAGTGTACCAGGCAGATCCTGTCAGAGAAGCTGGGACGGGGATCAAGGACTGTGGACCTGGAGCTGGAAGCTCAAATCGAAGTCCTCCGCGACAACAAGAGAAAGTACCAGAATGTCATCAAGCTGGCTCAGACGCTGGCCAGTCAGCTGTCCCAGATAATGCAGACGCAGAGGCAGCTGGGCGACGCCTTCGCCGACCTCAGTCTCAAGTCGCCAGAACTGCATGTGAGTCCAGATGCTTAAAAATCAATCAGATCGTGTAGGATAAACAGGATAATTAGTGCCGTGGCAAAGACTCACAAACTTATGCAGGATACAGTATTCGGGATGCACAGATTTATTTTTTTAACATTGTCATGATGTGTTCAAATGTAATCTTGTAAAACTTAGACTTTGGTGAGAAACTTCAAAGAATTAACAGCAATATAAAATAGATATTTGAGAGGGAATCATGATATGTTATACCTAGTAAAAAGGATTTTGACACAGTTAAAATAAGTTTTTCATGTGAGAAAAGGCTATTTTAAAGGTTGTTTCATATATTTGTATGGCTGAATTTGTGCTCATTCAATGGTAGTGTAATGAAGGGCTGAAGGAGTTTAAAATAGTTCTGTTTCTTTTCCATAATGAAGATTTCTTCTTTCCCTGGTACAAAAAGGTGAAAAAAACACAACAAAATAAATCACAAGAAACATTGATGTCAGCTATCAGGAAAATTGTCATTCTACCGGTGCATTAATCGGTGCATCACATATGTATTTGAATTCACGTTTGGGTCATCTACTGGGCAAAGGTGTTTTCAGAGATTGTTATCCCTCAGCTTATTTTTATTTTCATTTTATTGAAGCATCACAAGTTATTGGCTTGGATTGCAGTAAAGTGTCATGCATAATTAATGTTAGGGTTTTTCTCTACTTCCTCCGAGTCCTCCAATTGTGTTGCAGGATTTATCTTAATTGCCTCATGTATCAAACACAGTGCAGCCTCTCTTATATTTGAGTAAGTGCATTCCTAACAGTGCAGTGATTACTGTAAATCATAGAAATTTGTTCTTATAGTTTTAATAATCACTATTACTTCTGTGTATATATATATATATCTATTTGGAATATGTATTTTCTCATGTTGCCAACCACAGTTAGTTCAGTCACGGTGGATCACGGTGCCAAATTAGCTAAATTCAGCGAGGATAAAATTTGATTAAATTGATTACATTTTTTTTTACTCTTTTCTTTAGGAGGAGTTTGGTTACAACGCTGACACCCAAAAGCTTTTGTCCAAAAATGGAGAGACGCTGCTGGGTGCCATCAACTTTTTCATCTCCAGTGTGAACACACTTGTGGATAAAACAATTGAAGACACCATGATTAATATCAAACAGTATGAAATTGCAAGGTAAGTAAGACATGGCCATGTGTGTCTCCAAACCACAATGACTATCTAACTGTTTGGAGAAAATGTTTCAGTCCTGGCTGGATCTCTTTGAGATCAATAACTTTTTACCTTTGTCAGTTCAAAAAACCTGCACAGAAACTTCACTGTCCTTGCCTTAAAAAATTTAAGAATTCAGTCGCTACCAAAAGTCTTATTTGTGATGAATTAAATGTGGATTTTGTTTTCTTCTGCAAGAGGAAACATTTGAAGTAACCAGAACGGCTTTAGTAGCAGCATTTATGGCAAAAACCCACTTTCTGTTTCTTTCTGTTTCGTCACCATTAAAGCGCCCACTTTCTGTTAACACATTAACATGCGCAGTCACATTCTGGCAATTACATGAAAAATGCAACCTTTCCAAAAATTTTGCAAGTATACACACTGTATGTATGAATGCATATGAAAGGAGTTTTGTGTAGTTTTCTTATAAACAAACAGCTAGCTACTCAATGAAAGGCATTTGAGTGTAACCTTGAGGTCTCATAAACACACTGAAAGCATTTTCTCAGTTCGTGAAATATTTTCAAATCGGTCTATTTCTTTTCTGCCTACGTTGGCTCTTTGCTTCATTTCTTGAAGCACAACTGCCATTTTCAAATCAGTGGAATAGTGTGAAACCATTGGCTGGACTGTTTATCGCATAATCTGCTTGCATGTGCATTCTCGTGTCTCTAAGCAAACAAAGTGAATATTAAAAACACTCAGTAGCTCTTCTAGAGGTCAGAAACTCTACAGTGCACCTTAAAAACATCAAATTAGACATGGTGTGCAGGCCAGAGGTTACACCAGACTTTCTTTTCGTCTCTCCATTTGACGGACAGGCTTGTAAAAATTGTCATAATATATTAGTATTACACATCATTTTAATTTTCATATTCAATAGCATCTAGTTTTAATACATTATATATAGTACAAGCTTATAGATTATGTATTTATAAGCCCAGGCGAGTGCTATTTAAGTTCCATAGAGCATCTGTGAATTAACTGTGGCTTGTTTTGAAGGTTATGTAACCACTGTTTCTATGGTGACAAGTTTACTTACATTAGTCATCTATAGCTATAAGATAAAAGGATGTTTTGCTGCCTCTTGCGGCAGCTATTGACTGAGAAAAAATTGAACTCGGTGTGCCACTCAAGGCTACTATCAGCACCCATCGGCAATTTTTAAGTTGGAATGTATTCTCCCATGATGCTCACTGCCTACGTTGATTTCATGAATCACTCTTAATGTCAAGATGACAACTTTACCCATTTTATTTGTTTTTTATTTATTCTCTTGCAAGACTTGTGCTTTAGTGATAATTGGATCTTCAAGCTTCTTAAAAAACAAGTATGAATTTCTACCAGATTATTCAAAGTAAGAATATTTTATCTTCACAAAAAAAAGTGCTGGAGCGCTCCGACAGCACTATGCCACAGTCGGCATGGAGTAAAAAGATGAACCGAGACAGCGACCATGCAAGAGAAAATTTGCTGCTGATACTCTGTGACACTTTGCAAGGGATTGCAGCGATTTGGCCCATCAATACGATGGCTGTAGACAGCTAGACAGCGAGGTCATGCATCTGAGATCAAAGACAAGACTAGACATCTCCGACAGCACTATGCCACAGTCGGCATGGGGTAAAAAGATGAACCGAGACAGCGACCATGCAAGAGAAAATTTGCTGCTGATACTCTGTGACACTTTGCAAGGGATTGCAGCGATTTGGCCCATCAATACGATGGCTGTAGACAGCTAGACAGCGAGGTCATGCATGTGAGATCAAAGACAAGACTAGACAATAAATATGGAAACTCTACCAACTGGATAGGTGTGAATTACTTACGTTAGAGGAGGCAAGGGAAGGCAGACTTATTTGTATAACACATTTCATAAAACAGGGCAATTCAAAGTGCTTTACAGTGTAATACAATAAATGTATTTGATAAAAATAAATAAAGGAGTAAAGAGAAAAGATAAAAAAGATTATATGAATTACTAAATGATATGTAATTTTAAAAAATCCACATCAAAAATAGGAAAAGTGCAGACAAGAGGTGCTGAGATTAAAAGATTAAGTTTAATTGTTTAAAAAAATCAAGTTTAAATATAGTAGGCAGTGTGAAAAAGGAACGTTTTTAGCTTTGACTTGAAAGTGGTCAGAGTCGGGGCTCGTCTAACATCATCTGGGAGGTTGTTACAGGTTTGTGCTGCATGATAAAACGCTGCTTCCCCATGTTTTCTTTTAACTCTTGGGACGGTCGGAAGGTCAGCCCCACACTGACAGTAGATTGCTGTTAGTGTATTAATCTGTCAAAGTGACAAATGTCTTTCAGATTTTTCTATCGCTGTTAAAAAAATTACTTTGCGACTGAGACAAGTCAGTTAATGCAACCAGGAAAGACTTTTGTCTCATGTTGGTTTCTAACAGTCTTGTTCCCATAGTGATGTGTTTTGTTTTTTTGCATATATTTTATACATATACATTATATATTTTTAACGCTGTTTAAATAATACCATACTTCCAGGGTTGAGTACGACGCATACCGTACGGATTTGGAGGAGTTGAATCTGGGGCCACGTGATGCCACAACCATGCCGAAGATAGAGCAGTCCCAGCAGCAGTTCCAGATCCACCGTGAGAAGTACGAGAGGATGCGAAACGACGTCTCCGTCAAGCTGAAGTTCCTGGAAGAGAACAAGGTCGGTTAGAGACGAGTCCTCCTTGACAAACCTGCATCAACATATTGACTTTCACCTCAGCAGTGCTCACCATCTCTTTATTTCCTCAGGTGAAGGTATTGCACAACCAGCTCATCCTGTTCCACAATGCCATCGCTGCGTACTACGCTGGAAACCAACAGCAGCTGGAACAGACACTCAAGCAGTTCCACATCAAGTTGAAAATGCCAGGTGGGGACAGTCCATCCTGGCTGGAAGAGCACTAATCACTCCGTTTGAAGCCACAGTGGCTCAGTTTGACAGGAAATGTCAAATTCTACAGAAACTACAGGAATCTCCCTTCCTCCCTTCAACTCTACTGTCACTGCCTTTCAAACTTTCACAACTGTAAATCTTTTAACTCAAAACACAAAATGAAAAAAAAAAACTTCTACAATCCTTTTTACTGTTGTTGTTAAATCATCCTTTTCATCTTGCAGTTATTTGAAATCATAGGAAATGCACTTTTAACCTGTTTGACAAATCTGTCGAGCAGGAGTGGCTGCAGTAAACACGTTCAAAGACTCTAAATGGCCTTTTGTATTCAGCACATGAATGTTGCATCCCAGCTCAGCTCGGTGGACTGAGCTCTTTTAGGGCAGCCCCGGGATCAAAACGACTGCTGTTTTACTCATGATTAACTTTGCTCTGCTCAGCTGACTGGGATGGGGATGAATGCTTTATGAAAGTCAAATCAGGAAGCTTCAGAAGACTCTGAACATGAATTCTCTCTTGATTCGATTTTTTCATACCTGTTGTGACAGACGGGGAGAAAGGCATTCAGATTTATGAATCATGCATATGCAAAGTGGTCGCTTTTACTAGCAAACTCTGATTAAAGTAGTAGTTTGACATGTAGGGAATAAGGGAAATTGAGAATATCTAGATTTGCTTTCTTGCTGAGAGTTTGTATAATTGACCGTTTCATTGCTATTCTGTTGCCAGGGCAACAGATTGGGTCCATGTTTACTTCCTGTCACCATTAACAAACATTCCAACTGGAAATACACTTGGACTCATTTAGAAGTTTTATGTTGTCCAAATCGGGTGCATTATTATGGATCCCGCTGCTTTTCTTGGCAAGCCCCGCCCTTATGTGCTGTGATTGGCTGGTACTGGTCCTAACATGACTTATTGCCCTAATTCTAACCACCTCCAACCATAATGCATTAACTGGCTGAGTCACGCATTCACAGCACAGCAGAGCAGGACTTGATTGCATTCAAATGCTCCTTAGATGGTCCCAATTGCCCAAGTTGGGAAATCCTTCTTCCGACTTCGGTATGTTCTTAAGCGTTAAACCCATATCGTGGAAAAACCTGGATACTATGAAGAAGATTTGGAATATTTAATTGCTCACAATGTTAAACGTCCCAGTGAAGATTCATGATGTCATTCAGGTTTGGTGAACCAGTGTGAAGCTGTATGTTACCAAGTGATTTAGTTCCAGTTAGTACCTTTACCTGATAATGCTGATAAATAACTAATCTAATCTAACTCTATGTGGACAGCAACTAACATTAACAGCCCAATACCTAATATTACAAAAAATTGACATTGCAATTTATGAATAAAATGTTGATTTCCATCAACTGAACATTTACTTCAATCCGCCATGTTTCTACATATATGACATCAAGCTGGCAACCTGTCAACTGAAATTTTTGATGACTTTCTCGGTTGCTCTCAATTGAGGGAGTGTTTACATTAATTTGGCAACTGAATTTTATTTTATTTTACATCTAGCCTTGCTCTGTCCAAACATTCTGCACAAGCACCTCTAATCCTCACTAATAAAAAACCAAAGTGTAAAAAAAAATCACGTGGTTTTATGGGAGGTTACATGCCTCAGGACAGAGACAGGTTAGCTGTTTCTCCTGATTCCAGTCTTACTAATACTAAGCGGCTGCAGGCTGTAGCTTCATATTTAGGATACAGACATGATAATGGTATTGATCTTCCCATTTAACTCTCGGCAAGAAAACAAATGAGATTCTTTCCCAAAATGTCAAACTATTCATTTGAATTCATGTTTAAAACTCATATTGATGACTTTTCACAACAAGTTCGACATTTTGTGATGCAACTTTTAATCACTATTGCCCTCTCTTTTTTTTTGTTTCTTTCTTTTTTTTTTTCTTTTTTTTTTTTAGCATTTCCCTATTTTTTCTAAATTCATGGCATATGACTGAATAGGTCAAAATGTCTCTTTATATTCCAGAGAAAATGAAGGACCAGCCTTATGTGACTAAATGTGCCTTGAATGTTTGAATTTCTTCTTCTCTTCTTCTCCGTGCTTTGATATCTGGTCTTGTTGTTGAAAACAGGCGTGCTCACTCCCAGTTGTTTCGGGACCAACTCTTGGAAGAGAATGGACCAAACACAGATGCACACACTCTTAGAAGACAGTACAGTTAGAGTCTGTACAACTGTACACATTAAAACACTCCGCATACATGATAGCTTAAAAAAATGCTCCAGTAACATTCAAAAAGTCTAAATATATTTTAAGACTTGCTCTTCTCAAAGATATTTATCTGTATTGCACATGCACATTTATGCATTTGAGACTAATTACAACAAACTTGTAAGAACTGTATGATATGTAAACCAAAATACCATTAACTTGAGAAACTTTTTGTAAATTTGAAAGACCAGCATCCTTTGTCTGAGCTGCTAACAGTTTATTTCATTCGGTTATATCAAAGTATATTTTTCAAAGAGGACATACTGTACGCTGGTATAAGTAACCAACTGTCATGTCCTCACTTTGTGGATTTGTACTTTTCCTATGGCTCACCATAGCAGTTTGAGAGTGTGAATCTTGTACAACAATCTATTGTTTCCTGGAAATAGATGGATATATATTTGTAATTTTCTCTATTTTACCTTGTAGTTTATGATCAATGCTGCCATTTGGCTTTGTTTTTTTTTCCCCCCCTGAAGATCTACAGAATGATGTGCTAGTACTAGTATGTGCTAGTGGATCTCTACCTTTGTAATAATGAAACATTAACAAATGTTGAGTTAAGAAAAGGATTCTGAATGTTGTGTAACCTCTTTGGGAGAATAAACGTTTCTTTTCTTTATCATCCAGAGGTGTTTGTTGCAGTTTGTATGAAAGGTCACCACCAGGGGCCAACAGAAAAATCTGAAGCAAAGGAGACTGACAGTACATTTGGTCATAAGTGTCATTTTCACTGCACAATGAAAAGAAATAAGGATAGAGGTAAGAAAACTAGTATGGCTGGAGAGAAGAAGTTTTAAGGTGGGAAAAGTCAGAAATGTTTGCATAATTGTCCAAATGTCTTGCAAAGTCTAAAATGTATTATGTATTCAAGCTGAAACAAGTTTTTTTATGCTGAAAAGGTGACGAAATTTAGGATGATTGTCAGATCTGAAAATAAAACAAAGTAAAAAAAATAAAAAGTATGTTTTCATCTGAGCTGTAAGGGTTCAGTCCTTACGTTTAACTAACAAAAGGCTACAGCATAAAAAAGACGCAGACATCACTGAGGGGGCAAGAAAAGCTCGTGACATGCCCTCTTTGAATGTACAATCATTCCAGGTAAATCTTTTCTGCTTTCATCCTGTTTATCTTGTTTCTTCTCAGAAAGACGGCAGTGGTTTATACTCTGTTGACATATGGATGTGATTTGACTTGTGTTTACTTAAGTCCAGGTGCTTTTATGTTCCTCTTTAGGTTTTCATAATCACACCGACCACACCCATGGGTATACTGTACATTTCGCAGGATCTAGTTAATCCTCAGAAAAGCCTTGAGGATGTTGATCACAGACTCAGCGATGTGTTTTGTCTGTACATACATCATCAGTAAAATGGGGCAAAGCAAATAAATTTCCATTAACCAGACTCACATCAGCAGATTAATGTTTCACAGAGGACGGGAATGGAGCGCTGCAGTTATAAGATGTCAGGTCAAACATATAGATGTATGAGGTAAATATTTAAAAAGTAACCGCAATTATAAAAGCAAATGCATTATTACTGAATGCATTTCATTCAGCGAGAAGGAGAAAAAACTTTCCCATTTCTGAATTATATTTTCAAATTATTTGTAGTTTAGGGATTTGTGCAAAAAAAGAGAGATGCACATACTTTTCTTAGGATGTGTTATATAACTGGAGGAAAATGCATCTTGTCTAAATGAAGTTTGTCTGTTGAGCTATTTGTGCAAAAAGATATTGAAAAGAAAAGTTGTACTTTTTAATGTAGTTCATTATGTTTAACACTGTAATGTTTGACATCAATTTTTGTGACGGTAGATTTTTAACTGTGTGATTTTGTTCACACACACACAAAAAAAATAAAACAAATAATACCTTAATTTCAAGATTTAGAAGACTGGGGAAAAAAACATGCAATTCCCCTCTTTTTCCAGCCAAGAAGTGAAGTCTTTTTCCTGTGAGAAAAAAAGCATAAATGATGACATGTAAACAGTTATCTACATAATTTTATCAGCTGTGTAAAGTATAACTGCTAATATTTGCATTATTTCCTAAAAAGTGTAGCTTCTTCTCACTGCTGTCACCCCTCAATGTATCCCTGACTCATCTTCATGTTGTGAATGAAGTGTTCAATACATCGAGTATTATGATGCCGTAATAGCAAAGGCTAAAAATACTGAAGTAAAGGTAAAATTTGTGCATTCTCAAAAGTAAACCATTAGCAGTCAAATGCATAAAGTACCCAATCCAAAGTGATTTTCACTCTTTTTTGGGGGGGCTTTCATGATGTCACAGCAGTTAGGGAGGAGAGGACAGAGAGAATAAACATTATGAAAAAAATTGAGAGAAATAGGACAGAAGTAAGAAACTGGTATGCATGAATGGCTGGAGGGATGAAGTTAAGACGGCAGGAAAAGACGGAAATATTTGCAAAAATGTCTGAGCCTCTTGCAATAATGTCTAAAATGTATGTATGTATGTAAGAAGTACTTAAGGTCTTTTGTGTAGGATTTAGGGGCTTCTTTTGGCAGAAATGGAATATAATATTTGTAAGTATGTTTTCATTAGTGTATAATCAGCTGAAAATAATAATCCTTATGTTTTTCATTTCTTTGTTTTATCGATATAAGGAGCAGGTTCTCTGCCAGGGTGTCTACTATGTTGTTTCTACAGTAGCCTAGAATGGACAAACCAAACACTGGCTCTAGATGGGGTCATTTGTGTTTTTGCAGCGACCACCTTAGCTCTACTACATGTTTGGCACATGGGAGATATTTCAGTTCTACAGCCTCACTGCGAGATGCTACTAAATCCTTCACTCTAGATCTTTAAAGAGCAATAACCAAGTATGCTGTGCTTTAAGTAACTTTAAACGTCAAAAGTACACTATGCAATAGACAAGATTGCCCCATTCAAACTACATTATTATTCCACTGTTGAATTAATATAGATGCAAACATGTGGGCAGCATTTCACTGTTGCAGTACTGGTCAAGGTGCAACTGATTTGAACTACTATCCAATAAATGTAGTGGAATAATAAGAAACAGGAGTGTAACGTTGTATAAAATAAAAAAGTGCAGGTTCCTCAGATTGTACTTAATATCAATACTTGAGTAAATGTGTTTAGTTACTTTATTTCCAGACCTGATTACCGAAGTACATTAATCCACCTGAGTGTGTGTCATTGGCTGCAGCCTTGTGATTGCACCAGTGGTCACAAGCTGCGTGTGGCGCGCGCAGTGCACATGTGAACGCGCCTGTTCCACCTGGCCCAATCACGTACGAGGAAGCTCACAACACCGCCGTCTGCCGCTGCTGCTGCTGCTGCTGCTGCTGAGTGCGTCTGCACTGTATGTGCTGCAGCTCGGCCAGGACACCAGCTCCAGCTCACCTGACCACTGATAACCTGACATACAACGCAGATTTTCTCCTCTGAAAAGTATCGAGCACTAACTCCAACGGTGTCGGAGCGCATTACGAGTCCCGGCGAGCCCTCTCATCCCTCCGGTAAGTCAAGCAGGACGGTACCGCCGCATCATGCTGTGTGTGTGTGGATGTGAAATATGTAACGACCTGCTGCAACTCTGCTGTGACAAGTCATTGTACCGTGAGTGTGAGAGTCTGCATCTTCGTTTGTATTAGCAAACAGGGAGCATTAAACCTCCCTGCCACTGTTTATCTTCTCTTTGAGCCTTTAAGGTGACAACACAAGGTGTCCTGCAATGCAGTTAAGCTCCAAAATTATACAATTGTGAAGATTTCGGGTAGTTTAAGGCTGAATCTGTTGCTCTACTGTATGTAGGCAATGTAAACACCAAGGAAACATTGATTTGTAATCAACATTTTAAAGATTTGATTCAAGAACTTCATTTAACATTGCTACCAGAGAGCTCAGAATGCAAATTATTACACAATACATGAAGCATTTTCTGCCTAAAGATGTAAATCTCCTTCAAGCAGCACATCGTGATATAAAAATCATACATAAACAAAATATTAACGTCCCCTTAGAAGTCTTTATGTTTTAAACATTTAATCAAACATTTAATGTGGCTGCTTTGACCCTGATCAATAGAAAAAGACAATATGTCCATACTAGAATACTTTTTAGTATTTTAGTTATATGTTGGCTAGAGTAATAGTTTTTTTCATATTGAAATAACAACTTTTAGTTGTCACTTTGAGTTAAGAGTGTCTTGCTGCAAATGGCTGAAGCTTAGAAGTTTGGATTAATGAGCAGTTTACTTACTTGCATGATCCATGAATGTTGAATTTTGGCTGGATCTAGTTTGAAATGTTCCAGAATTAGTGCTTTGTGTTTTGGTATTTAATAACAATGTATACTTTTCACATTAGCCTTCTTCAATATAAACATGTTTCCTATAAAATCCTTGTTTTATGTGACAAAAATCACCAAAGTTCCATATACTATATGCAAGTCCATTTCTGCCAATGCGATAAAAAAGATAAACATTATAATGAGAAACTTTCTTAAATTGATGACTTCGTATCGCAAAATAATGAAACTTCTAGAATTAATGGAGTAGTATCTCAAAAAATGACTCATTATCATAAAATAATGACTTAGTATTGTGTGACTAAATAACTCAAAATAATAAAATAGTAGCTCAGAATACATGCTTATTATCTTAAATGACTTAGTATTACAAAATAATGAGAAACTTTCCTAAAAAAATAAAGTACTTATTTTGATACATATCTCAAAACAGTGGGTTAAATCTCAAAATTGCAAACTTCATTATTTCGAAAAGGTTTCTCATAATTTTGAGATACTGTGTTTATCCTTATAATGACTTACAGGATCTCTCATTTTTTCATCACATCGGCAAAAATGGACTTCAATACAAACAAGAACTTTGCTTAAATAAAACAGGTTTAAACTGATTGAACTTTGATTTAATTTAGGACCAAGTAATAAGAAAATCTATGGCTTTTTACAGTTTTTGATTCTCTACGGCGCTTTGATTGATTTTGGTTGCTATCCCATAGGGTTAAGACACAGTCCTTTATATCTTGTGGACATTTTTATTCTCGGTAAAAGTGATTACTGGAGTAAGATGTTTCGGTGGTGTGGTGGTTGTTGTGGATTCACTATCAGAACTTACTGCCCCATCCTCTTTTAGTTCAGCATATATGGCTTTATAACTCTGCCCCTTTTGGTTTTGTTCTGCACCTCAGACCCGAGCTTCCTTGGCTTTTGTACACTACTATACATGCTGAGATGAATTAGAGGGCAATCCATTCAAGTGTTGGGAACAATACCCCTGTGGAAAAAAAGGGTTTCTCCCCGGGTCAGGTCAAGGGAGAGGGCGGTGTCACCCCCCGGTTGCTGTGGAGGCCGAGAGTAACATGGAAAACTCAATTCTCTGACGTCATCCCGAGGAGGAAGATGTTGGGGGGCTTGATTTATTTCTGTGGGAGCAGGGAGGGGCTGAATAGTTGTTGGCAACTTGGGTCAACTCAAGTGGTCTTTATTGCCTGAAAATCTGTCCTTGTCTTCTAAATTCAATTTTAGACTGTGATGAAAAACGGTTAAAAAATACAAAAAACTTAACAAAAGAAGAAAAGAGGAAGACAATTAAAGCGTCGTCGGTGGCTGCATGCCTTTTCCTGATGTCATGCCCACCCCTGTTACCACCCAAATTCCTCATCTGTAAAGTGTCTAATAAAGAAATGTAAAACTGACAACAAATAACTTTTTCACCAAAACCAAACAAAAGAATTAAGGGAAAAAATAACAAATATTTCTTCCGCACATGTTGTTCTGATAAATATCGTTTAGGGGTTTTCTGAACAATGCTCAATGGCTCCCGTGTTGTGTTTTGTGTGAGTCGGTAATGTGATCCGTGAACATGCGCCAGCCTGTAAGTAGCGTTTCTCAGGTATTAAAGTGTATTTTAATGAAGCCTGCTGTGTCTCTGGGCCCTTGGGCACTTTTCCCCACTGCCATGTAAACATGTTTGCATTCCCTCCATGTTTCCCCTGCCGTTGTCTCTATGGTGACTTGAACACCTGCTTTATTTGTCACCTGTGCATATCATAATAACCACTGTTGGTTTAAGCCAGCCGTTCAGTTAAATAAATCATACAGTACTCGTGTTATTGCGCTTAAAATGCCTCTGATTAATCTGAAAGCTTCCGTGGCAGACGCTGGTTTAACGCTGCACTCGGCTGTGAAAGCCAAGAGGTGCAGCGAGATTTGCCTAAAGCTGATCTTGGCACCGGGCTCAGATTGCTGAGGCAACAATTGAGAGAGCAGAGCCAGAGGTGATTGAGACGCAGTGGTCTGCTGCGGGCTAGACACTGATCACCTGTTAACAATAGAACAAACAGAAGACGAGGCAAAGCTCTGTTTTTGATCCATAGCCTCGCAGATGGTGTCTCATCTCATCCCTCCTCCTTGTCATTACCTCGCCTTAGTGGGTTTTGTTTCACATTGTTTACTTTTACTCTGGGTATGTAATGCCTTTCTATATTTTATAAGGAGATTTAGTTTTGTGATCTGAATTGTAATATGCTTCTGGAAAATGCTCTCTGGAGTCTGTTTGAAGCTGCTGTGTCATTATGGGGGACAGAGTAGCTCCTGTTAGAAGTGGACCGTATTGATGAAATCCCCTGTGTCATTTTATATTGTTATCAATACATAGTAATGTTCAGAAAACATGAAGCAACATGTTTGTAGTGGCCTGTTTGAGAAGGGATTTCTCTGTGTTTTCACCCTGCTGTTCTAATGGGAAGACAGAGTTGTCTCAACCTTAAGCTGGTAGCAGGGTTGGTAACAGCACCATATGGACATCTGTGCGAAGGAGAAAGCTGACAGGACGATTGTGATGTTTTGACCACGTTAGGCGTGTGACCCGCAATGTGAGACTTTAAAAAGCAGCTAACAGAGGTTAGCGGCTTGATCAAAGAAGAACAGCAACCGAAAATGTCCATAAATTGGGTAGACGCAGGTGTGGGAGCTCTTTACCTGTTCAGCTGCAGGTGAGATCAACCCGCCTTAAACAGGAATAACAACTGATTGTTATTGCTGTTGTCACACTGGAGGCTGATGCTGTTACTGTTGTGTGACAACACCTGCAACAACCAATTGTTATTGCTGTTGTCACACTGGAGGCTGATGCTGTTACTGTTGTGTTACCAATCGTGCTCATCACACCTATTATGCTTCCGGAGGACTCTTTTCGCTATGCTTTGGTCTCCAAAACCTCCTAAAGGAAATGTCTGGCTCTTTGGTGGCTGAATAATTTTCTGCTATCACCAGCTAGTTGCTAATTTTGTCGGCACATTTGGTTTACAGTCAGTTTCTCAGAGCAGCTTTAAAGATATACGATCCGTTGCTAGTTTATAAGGCACACATGGCTAACACAAATGCAGTCTTATAAAACCGTTTTGCAATAAAATCTTCCTTCATGAAGGTTGTAGTTCAGTTAATATTTAAACTGTAGTAGAGAGGTGCTAATTGAACTGCGTAATCATTTAAAAGGATGGAGTTTTTGATTGTTTCCCACTTTTTCATGTATTTTTGGTGGCCCGCTACAATTAAAACATCTGCTTCCACATAGTGATTTTATATTTTTGGAGGTGGATCATTCATTAGGAGTGCTATTAGAATACAAATACCGTTTGGATATCCATTTCACCATACGCTGGTAGCGCAGAGCGTACTGTGGGCACAGACGGAGCAGCAGAGCAGCTTGTTTTATTAGTTTGCTCTGTAGCAGCTGCTCCTCTCATCCATCAATCTGATCAGCTTTGACTGGAACAGATCAGTTATCCACCCCGTAACTCAAACTGCTGCTGAGGGATAAAAATACTCATGAAGTTCTGCTTGCACTGTATTTATGAACCTGCAAAAACATCCAAATTTAGAAAGAGGACAGCCAATATCAATTGATCTGCATGTTATTATTTTGATTAATGGATTTTTAAATAAGTTTAAGAAAACTCACTCTACATCTAAATGTGCAATTTATTGTATTTACGTTTCAGTCTGATGAAAGTCACTCAGACCCAAAATCATACATAAATTAACCAGCAGTAAGAGAGAAAGTGTTTCTTTTTTACAGTTTAAAGTGCCCTTCAGCATGTGCCAGAGCTCAAGATGACATCTTCAAATTGCTTGTTTTATTTGAGCAACAGCCCAAATCCTGAAGATATTCTGTTTATAAGCATGTAAAACAGAGAAAGAATACAAATTTGAGAAGCTGGAACAAGAAAATGTTTACCAAATAAATGGCTAAATGATGATCAATTATACCAAAATCTGTCAGCTAACCACTGAATCTTGTAGTCATTTCAGCAGTATTGTAAATGTGCTCTGTAGTTAACTGTTAACTGTTTACCAACAAAACTTGAATGAGTGAGACATAGAAAACACTTTTCTGCATGGTCAGTTGTTAAGAGGATAAGCACGGATTCCTTGTTTGTTTGAATCAGATTTAGAGAGGTTTTACTGCTGGTTATATGATTAGGTGAATTCCCTCCTCAGTTACAGGTTAGCAGACAGGTACAGTATAACCTGTGTTACAGGTGAGGTAGTCATTCATATTAGTCTTAGCTGAACCCGTCTGAAGCCTGTTCAAACAGTCATTGGCAGAGCAGCAATGCGTGCCCTGCAAACTTGAAGCTTTAATCTCTAAAATCTGAAAACCTCGTTGCAGACACGGGCTGTTATTACCAGACTTATGCTAAGCTCGGGGGATATGTTGTTTTGGGGGTGACTGCATCTGCACGCACACACAAAATCCTTCCTCCTCTGACTCTGCAGGTGTTTGTGCAGCAGGGGGAGGGACAGGGAAGGAGCTTTATAATTTTTTCTGTGGTTGAGGTTTAATATTTGTGAAAATGCGACATCATTAGATTTTTATCCAGGGTGTTCGTCAGCAGGATGCTATACAGAGCTGATTTAAGTCATAATATGATTTGCGTCCTCGTATTTTGGCGATGTTCAGCTTTTCCAGTATATCATGATGAAGCTCATAGTAAGAAAGTAATATTGCACTTGTACAGGTGTCTTATAAGAAATGCTTGATTCAACATAATCTCTGCCTCAGTCTGCAGGCTGTTGCACACTCCAGCAGAGAAAAGATCTCATGCATTTCCATGATTATTGAGTGTAAGATCAATGTGTTAACAGTCACAGAGGAAGTTCTGTAGCTGTTTTTAAAAACAAGACAGCCCAAAAAGATCATATTTCCAACATGAAATGCTTATTCAAACTCCACTGTAGCACCTTCACTCCACCTAAAACTAGGTATCAGTTATTCTAATGCCAGTTTTAGGTTGCAGCAGGATTGCTCAGAAAAGATGCTCAGTCAGTAGATGACTCATTAAAGAGGACTCAAAGTGAAGCAGCAGAGCACAATGCCATAATTACTTGACATGATCATTAATCAGAACTTTAGGTAACCCAAATAGCCTACGAAGTGTTTTGTGCACTTTACAGACTGCACTTCATAACACAGAAACCCACATTTCTGTCAAAAAAATTCACTAAATGTCAAGTTAAGTCACACTGTTGGCACATACTAACCACAGACCCTCCTGTAGATTTTCTCTTTATATGGAGAGTGAAGGTGTTGTTTCAGTTTTTACTAACTTATTTAGAAAATAGATTTATTGCCCAGTTAGCCTTAACAATAGAAAAACCTGTCTGAGTAACATTTTAATAACCTTATGGTGTGAACCTCACTCAGTTACAGAGAAGAAGAAATAATTGAGCCTGGGAGGCTAATAATCAATCTGCCGAGGAAATTTTGTGAATTAAGAAGACATTGCTGTCACTTCCAGCTGACAGCTTCCTCTCACACTGAATGGGACTCTGATGCAGAGAGAGATGGACGGGAGATTGTGGTCTATTTATAGTAACGTTTGTGAATTGTGTGCCAATTTTGAGTCCAGGCAGAGGAACATCCGGGGCAGTTTTTAGCTGGATTTAATTGACACATTGAAGATGGAGATGGATTGATGATGAAAAATTAGAATATGAACCTATCGTGACAAGCAATATGGAAAGCATACTCTGCTGTCATTTAGCAGGTAAACCCACAGTGGGAAGATCCATGTTTTTCAGTATTGCAGGTTAAATCTCACATGGCATGAGGTGCTCAGTACTGTACTTTGGCCTCATTAGGAATTTATTCCTCACTCTAGACAAATAACACCATGTAATAATCCCCTTAGCACCCATTTTGCAGATTTGAGAGTGAAGAAACATGTTCGAACCACATTAATCCTCTGTGCAGAGCCCTCTGTATCACACATGGCTGTTTGTTTTGGAGACTGTTTGCCTGTTCGTGTTGCAAACAGGTAAATTCTGCATGTGACCAGACTCATTCTGCAACATTATTTTGAACTTGTATGTCACATGCAGCAATGTTTTAATCAGAGTTTTTTCTTTGGTCCTAAATAATAGCTTCTGGCTTTTATCATGGGTTAAAGAAAGGATGGTAAAAGAAAAGAAAGGAGCCTGGGAGGAGCACTGCCTGGAAACCTTTGAACAAAAGTTAAAAGCTAAGCAGACAAAGTGTGTAGAGGAAAGGAGAGAGACTCCCTTGATGAGGATTATTTGATCTGACAGTTTGTGGACAGAGTACTGACTTGTTCATTGATGCATTTGCTCATCTGGAGTCCAAGTCTTGATGGCTTTGTGTCGAGGAAGTACAGCTGAAAGCTTGAGTGTTTTAACTCATTGATTTCTCAAAGATGATTAAGAGTTAATGTAATTGTGTTGTGCAAAATATCCACCTGCGGGGTGTAAACAGGCCGTGAAAAGTCTTAAAATGCATTTATTTCAATTTACTGAGATTTTTTTTTTTATAAAATGCATAAAAAGTTTGGTTACAAAAGTCTCAAATTTTCTTTCTTGCCTGTTGTTGGCAGTAATGAATTAATGATAAAGTGTGCGTATTACACTCAACCATCACCAGGGAAGTCAGTCTGCAATACATGCAGTGAAAGTGTCAGCGTGGGAGGAACTTTTACTTTGTAAATTCTCTGAATTTTCACTAAACTTTTTTTAAAAAAAGTTGCAGGGAACTATCAGTAGATGATGTTGAAAGTTTCTGTTATGATTAAACATTTGTTTAAAGCATTTGAACAAAGTTTTGTGTTGGAGTTTGTTATGTACCAAAATCAAAATTTTTATTCTAAATGCATATTGCTTCCAAATAACGATTATCGGTCTCATTAAGTACTAATTTAAGGTATCAGCTCTGAAAAACCAGTATTGGTATAACCCTAGTTTCAGGTTTCTTTGCCGGTGTGGTGTCAAAGTCTGCTCCGCCATCGATATGTGTTTCCCATATTAATATGATAGCTAATCTAGTTTACCTGGCAAATGTTTGAATCTGAGATTTTAGGGAGGTTCTCAGACATCACCCCCTTCAGTAGAGGAATATTAAAACCTTTCCAGTGAAAAACTTCGCACAGATATAAGTCATTAAATTTGAAGTCAAATATTTTAGGGGACAAAACCAGAAGAAAGTTTTTTTTTATTAGTTTTTTTTATTTAGGGGGGTAAAATTGCATTCTTTGTGGAAAATCCTTTAATATAACATGATGAACCCTGCAGAGACCCTGACACAGCAGAATACCTGAATGCTCTCTATAGATGAAACCTAGAAATTCTATTTCTTTTTCCCTTCAACGTGTTGCTTCCTGCATTATGAATATTTCACTAAGCCATAAATGTACACAGGTGAGTTGCCTCTGGGTCAGCACCACTGAGTGTCTCTCGGCTCTGGACAGCAGCAGTTGGGTTAGAAGAGGGGTTACTTTATTCATGGAGGCCTGAATAATTTACTCTGTCAGGTTCTGCCAGGGTTCACTCAGAAAATACAGACATAATGGTACCAAGCGCTCAATCTTTGAAAATATTTGATAAATCCAGGATTTTCTGAATAATGGGCCCCTTGTCGACAGTTTTTCCCAATTAGACGATTTTTTTTTAACGCTGTGTTTTGTTCAGGTATTGTGGTGCATTACACAACCAGAGGCACAAGGTGATAAATGGCTTCTAATTCACCGGATATTTGATATTTAGTTTGTAACTTAAGCACACTTTGTCTGGATACAACAAACGGTTGGAAGAGCAATTTATATAAAGGTGTTTTTAAGGTTTTCACGTAGAAATAACATACACTTTATGTGTCCAAGGTCCATTTTGTTTTAGGAAGAGACTTTAATGTCATTTATGTAACACATCAGATTCATATGGCTTGAATAGATAAGTGACCCTGCTGCTGCAATCTGTCATCTTCTGCTACATCTGAATGATGAACTACAGCTCCTCTGCTGTTGCCAAGAACCGCTGTACTGTAAACGTTTGGCTCTGTTTGCCACATGCACCTAAAAGGTGTCATTTCATATCCCGCGTGTGTGAAAAGAACATTTTTGGCAACATGGTCCTTTTGTCTTTGGTATCTGGGCAGTTGTAGCTGGGGAAGTGTGTGTGTGTGTGTGTGTGTGTGTGTGTGGGTGTTGTTGTTGTGTGTGTGTGTGCGTGTGCGTGTGTGTGTGTGTGTGTTCTGTTGCTGAGAAAATGCTCAGCTCTCAGGCTATTGTGTGTCTTCTCTATTGTAAATAAGACGTGGAAATCAGAGCGATAAGCCAGCACTGTGAAGAGAAAAAAATGATAATTTTGCAGTTAAATGGTGCAGTTGTACTTTTAAACAGTTGATTTATTTTATGCTTGTAAAACCCTTTCATAGCAGCCATGCAGAGGCCTTCAGTGGGAGCCATAAACTGGACCTTGATATTTGTGGTGAATTGATCCTTGAATTGTTATGGACGCCGATAATAAGACAGAGACTAACAGGTAGTTTAAATATCTCTCAGTTAGAATTATCACTGATTGACAGGAGAGCCCACAAACAAATTCCGGTTTGATGACTAACCAGAAATATATTTTATTGCTTAAACATGTACTAAAAGCTTCATTTGCCACTTAATTGAGGGAAAATGAATAAAAAACAATTACGAATAAGAATTATTAAGTCATTTGTTAAACAACAGTAAATATTCCTCTTTCATGACAGACAAACAGGAGATAAATGTTACATACAAGAGGCAAAACTCAAGGACAGCATGAGGATGGATTCTTGCTTGATCAACTAAAGTTGTTCAACAGTCTGGGGTATTTTATGCTTCATAATGTGCCACATATTTTGTGGCTTGGCATTGTCATGCTGGAATAAGCAGTGATGTTTCTGACAGAGATGTTGTCTGGATGGCAGCATATGTTGCTTCAAAACCTGTATGTGCCTTTCAGCATTTATAGTGCCTTCACATATGTGCAAGTTATCCGTTCTATAGACATTAACCATACCATCACAGATGCTAGCTTTGAACTTCGAGATGGTAACAGTCTGGATGGTCCTTTTCCTCTTTCCTCGTGGACACAATGCCCATGATATCCATAAACAATTTGAAATGTGGACTCGTCAGACCACAGCACACTTTTTCACTTTGTGTCAGTCCATCTCTGATGAGCTCGGGCCCAGAGGAGTCAGTGATGTTTCTGGATATTGTTGATATCTGGCTTTCAGAGTCTTACCTTGCATTTGTAGATGCAGCAACAAACTGTGTTTACTGACAATAGGTTCCAGATTATTCCTTAGCCCATGCAGTAATATCCAGTTTATAATTATGTCAATTTTTATTGCAGTGGAGTCTGAGGGGTCGAAGGTCAAGGGCAGTCAATGTTGATTTTCAGCTTTGCCCTTTAAAATGCAGAAATTTTTCCAGATTTCCTTTCCTCTTGATGCTGTTATGGATTATAGATGGTGAAATCTTATATTGCTTGAGCCTTTGCATTTAAAAACGTTATTAACCTGTTGGACTATTCGTTTTTCACAAAGTGGTGAACTTCATACCATCCTTGCTTGTCAACAACTGAGCCTTTTAAGGATGCCCCTTTCATACCCAATCATGATGCCGTCACCAGTGTGCATATTTACAAAAATAATAATGTTTACGAGTTTAAACATTATATATCATATTTTATCATATCATACTGTATTCAATTAATATAAAGCATTTGCAAATTATTGCATCCAGTATTTATTGATTTAACACAGTGTCCCAACAATTTGGGGAATCAGGAGATTAATCGATAATCAGAATTTGTTGCAGCCCAGAAACTTGTAGTTATGATTTGTGCAAAAAAATCTAAAAAATGTCTCGTCACTGACTGCCCCCTCATCACTGTTTGGACAAGTAGAGATCAAGGTGGTCGGGGGGATCAAAAACAAACAGGTCTGACAGCGATATCCCACTGAGCCCTACGTAAAACGCCTCTCTGCTAACGAGCGTTCCCATGGTAATGATGATGGGGCAGGACTGGCCACATTCCTTGTGAACGCACCTCTTTGCCCCTACGGTGTCAGTGAAAGACCTCAGCTCTGCGGGCGTTCAGTGACCCTCAGGAAATTGTACTGGAAGTTAGCAACAGGGGATTATTATAGCAGCCGGTGGCACCTTGACCGTCAGCATTACACATTTGTGAGTGAGAGCAGATTTTATTTGTTTTGGACTTGTGGCTCCCTGGATGAGTGTTGACGGTTACCTCCGGTTTTAATCCGTTCTTAGTTCTGCAGGATGTTTTTTTTTATAGAACAAGAAAAGAAAAACAATCCGACAGGCAGTCAGAGGTCACTTTTTGTTCATGAAACTTAAGACAGGTGCCAAATTAAAGTGTATTTGGCGTCCGTTCTTCTAATAGAATGATATTCCCTCATTTGGAGCTTTTGAACACAATTGCACAAAATCTCACAAAGGTATTTGATTGGGTTGAGATCAGGCGACTGTTAAAGCCATAGCACACAATTCACATCAATTAATAGGCTTTAACCTCTCAAAGGTGATTATATCCTATTTTTTAGAATATCATTTTTCTTGTGTAAGCAGATGTTTATTTTGAAAAGACACAATGCAAGTAAGGAGCGTAAATTGACGCACCATCCCTGAACGTCCAAAAATGACACAGGAGGATATATGCCGCGTCATATTTTGACATGACGAGCTACTGACCAAGTGTCTGTAATTAAGGAATTGGGAGTGAGAATATGTTGTCAGAAAACAGCCATATGTCATATATATTATATATAGAGTGTATAGCATTTCAGCTCATTAATGAGAAACAGGAGTCAGAATGGGTTGATGGCATTTTTTATGAAATCACAAAAACTATCAGGTCTGCATTTAAAAAAATAAAGATAGAAATTCACCAGAAATTTAGAGTGAACTCAACCTGATTTAAGTCTGTGCAAACTTTGACAAATTACAGTCCTGTCTGGCCCAAACCTGGCAAGGTCAGATAGGCCCAGTCTAATTTGGGCAGGGAATAAAAGCTCTAAGTTTAGCACAGTTTGTTTCAACTTAATAGACCAAACAATTAATGGATTACTCAAGAGAGTAATCAGACAGAAAATCATGTTTAGCTTTAGTCTTAACTGACACAGAGACATGAGACCCACAGTATTGGAAAGGGACCCCACCCAGACACAATGAGTTTGAAGATAACCTTAACCTGTCTGGACGCGGGTTCTGGGTGTGGTCTCAGTTATAGGGACTCGTCAGAAGCCTCAGAGTTGTGTTAGGAAACCGCTGCTATAGAAGAGCATTTATACATTCATGTAAACTTTGACCTGTTGATCTGGGCTGTGTTTCCTGTCAAAGACCAATGAGAGTGGGTGGGGTGTGTCTTGTCACTGATGGCGACTGATCAGAGCGGGACTGCCTCGGGTGGACAACAGGTGGGTCTGTCTGTGTTCACTGATGGCAGCAGGTTGGATGGGAAGAATCTGGACACACAGACTGCTTTTCTCTACCCTCGGGGCTTCTCTGTATAGTGTTACTGACAGGTGTGTTTCCTCTTCTATAAATCATTTCAGGCAAAAGGATGTCAGTCACAGCCTGGTTGGCTGTTTGAAATATAATTAAATGGATGTGAAAAACCAAAAATCAATCACAGTCACAAAGCTGATTTCTTTAGAGAGGCAGGATTAATGTACCTGGAGTCTGAACACATTCACACAGTGATCGATGTCTGTTTTACTGCAGTTACAGTGCAGACAGGAAAACTGTGCACTTTCTCAAAGTGTGTGTTCAGTTTAAGGAACTAGGTGAGCTTATCTGAATGTTAAAAAATGGCTACCAACACCTCTAATACCCAGTAATTAACAGGCTCTATTTCTTTTGTTTGCTGTTTTATGAAGGTAATGCCCAGCTATTTCTTGGCCAGGTGCAGTCTCAAGGCTTTAACTCTTTGCAGAAAAAGCAAATAAGTTTATTTCTCAAATTGTGAAAAGGCAGTGAACAGAGGAAAGAGTGGTCCAGAGAGGCCGAAACGTTATTACGATGTGCACCTGCACATGAGATAGCTGGATGCCCAAATATCTCCTTTGGAAGAATAAAGAGAGAAAAGAGACAAAAAAGCAGCCGACAGTGTAACTCTTTCGTTCCAGAGTTTTCTCCATCTGTTAGTGTGTCCACGTTTTTAGCACCACAGAAGGAGATGACTCAGTGTGAGGTCAGATGTTCTCAGAGCTTTATGAATTAGACATGAGCGACGATGTGGTCCAGGTCCGAGGACGGGACAGCTGAGCATGCAAGCTGATGTTGGCAACATGAGGCCATTGGTGACGTCTGCTTTATTAATTAGTCATAATCTCTGAGTATCAGGTGGAAAAGGTTGCTAACTGATGGGAGGTCACCACTGAAATGTTACTAAGTTACATAAGAAGCGGAGAGTTGATTATTTAAATCAGCAGAAAGTGGCCGCAGACACATTATGTGTATGTGAAGTATGTGTTATTATTTAAAGATGTTCTGATTAATCTTGTTTGTTTGGCCTGAAACCAAATTCTTTCCATTATGGTGCTGAGGGGGACGTATAATAATTGCTGTGCCTGATTTATTTCCTGTTTTTTTTTTTTGTTGTTGTTTTTCAGAAGCACAGCTCGTTTCTTTGTTTAGCTCAAGAAGAGTATCAGATCACTGTTCCCTGTCAGCTTTGGCAGTGAGTGATGTGTTATCCTGAAACTGAACCTGTTTGCCTCCAACTGAGAGCTACAGGGAGACTGTAGATTTGACAAAGTAGGAGAGAGAAAAGGAGAAGTACTTCCTTCCTTTCTGGCCTCTGAGGATGAAGACCGGTTGGGTATTCTGAACTCATTAATTACATTATCAGCTACCACATATGGGTTAAATAAATTATCCTCTGGTGTTTCTGAAAGACTGTTGTTTCAAAATAGTATCGAAACATTTGTTGAGTGATTTAAATTTTAGAGGTTTAATCTGTAAAAAAAAAAAAAAAATGATAAAGATTTAAAACCATGAGATAAGCCAAGCAGTTTGGGCTCTACTCAACTGTGTCTTTTTACACACAAAGTGATACGTCAACATTATTCATGTTGTGTGTTTATGTTAAGAACAATAATTTCCTGATACATCACTATCAGCATCAAATGTTGCATGGTGCTGCTTTGCTTGGTCTTACATTAACGTAAATAATATAACCTGAGAGCAAAATACAATATGATATTAAGGTGTAAAGTGTATTTGCAATTGTGTTTTTTTTTTACGTGTAATCTAATCTAATTTGAGTTATATTTGTGGTGCTAATTTATTATTATTTAAGATGATTATTAGTTTTAATATCATATCAATATAGTTTTAGGGCTGTATCTAATTATTCTTTCATCATGGATTACTTTTTTGGTCTATAAAATGCAAGGAAAAAAGTGAAAAAGGTGCAACACAATTTCCTAAAACCTACAACTTGTCCAAACAATTCTCAAAAATCCAAAGATGTTCCTTTAACTGTCACATAAGACAAAGAAAAGCGGCAAATCCCCGCTAATGACAAGCTGGAACTGAGGAAAGTTTGGTATTTCTGTTTGAAAAATACATTAAAAAATCCAAATAGAGGGCAATTATATTGATGTTGATCGACTAACTGACTAATTGTTACAGCTTTACATTGTTACAGACAAGAATATTACAGAAACGCAGTCCATTGCAGTGACCCCAGTAATGGATGAAGGCACAAAATAAAGAGGAGAGGAGGATGAACATGTGCTGAGAGGGTGGCAGGGTTTGTGCTACAGTCAGTGCTCTGTGAATGGTGGCAATGTCAGTGAGGGCTGGCAGGTCGCGGGTGTGGAGGCCAGTTATTTTCAAGGATGTATTTGTGATTTTCAGGAGCTTGTTTCTATCGGTGCGGGTGAACACGGTGAGAGAGCAGCTGGTGAAGTACAGAAGGGTTCAATAATGCAGACGGAGCAGGAGGTGGACCTGACTGAGAGAGCTCTTAGTTTTGCCGATGGCAGTCTTCCTTTAAAAGTACTGTGAGTGAATGTGATGTTTCCAGTTTTGGGCCTGGTTTCATGATTTAAATATCCTCTTTAGTTGCTTTGGTTGGTTTTGCTTTTTTCTTCCAGGGTGACCTTGCAAGCAATCTGACAAAACTTGCCCAATGTCAACTTTTTTCAAGTGTTGTTTTGTTTGTTGTGTTGCTATGAGACAGGCTCTTCCATATGGCAACAGATGGTGTCGATCTGAATACGTTGGAGGCAGCTGGTTGTTTTTCATAAAGTTCTGCACTGGATACTGATTGGCCTCCAGTTCCTGTTCCTCTGAAATCTGTCTAGTTGGGTTTTAGAGATTGTTGCATTTCACTCGGTTACATTGCTCTTTAGTGTTGATTGAATTATTTCAATTAACACTAAAGAGTCAACAGCCAGAAATGAAATAAGGTGAAACAAGATGAGACAAGATGAGACTAAATGAGATGGGACGAGATGAAATGAACTTTATTTATCCTGAGGTAAATTGCCTTGCAGCAGTTTCAATACAAAGAGTGCTCATACAAAGCATGCAATAAACAAAGTAGAAAAGCAATGTATAGCAAACATAAAATGCAATATATAGCAAATATAAAGCCAAATATAAACATAACAGAGAGGTGCAGAAAGTAAGAACTAGCTCACAGTTAGGCTCAAAATATAAACATTTAAATATAAAACTAGCTTACAGTAAAGTAGAAAAAAAAGATTAAAAAGCAATAATTGAACAGACCATCACAGAGATTTTTTTTTTTTTTATGTAGAATTAATCTAACATGAAGATATTTATTTATTTGCTAAATTCACTGACGTGTCCACCTGAGCAGCAGAGAACCTCTGCATAAAACATGACATTATTAAATGAGACTTTGTTGTAATCTGCAGTTACTTGTTATCTTTCCTAGTGGCCCACTGCATGAGAACTTTTTAGGAATGACAATGATACCAAACTGTGTAACAGAAGCTAAGCTGAGGTGTAATGTCTCTGACCATTACACACCCCACAGCCTGACTTCAAAGCCCTTCAAAGATAGAAAAAAAAATAGGATTTGCCATTTCCCCTCATAGTGAGCCCCTTTGACTGGGTACCCCTTCTCTTTTGATCTGTCGCACCCCTTAATTTCCCCTAATTTCAGATTGTCCCTGACAACACGCATGACTACATCTCGTATAATCCTGTTCTATGTTGTTTTTGTTGCTCTTGTAGCTCCATGGCCATCGCCGCCTCCCGCCCTCTCCCCCTGGGAGGTAACCTTCAAAAGCTGTGCTCGGCGCGATGGATGACCAGCTGAGTGATGGAGATGGACAGAATCAAAGGACATGCTCCCTTCATTGTGACCAGATGAAGGGACACCTACCTCCTTCCAGCAGTGAGGAGACGAACACTGCAGCGGTTTGATGTTCTTCAGAGCAAACTGACGCACTCAAAAGAAAATCACTTGGAAGAGTTGTGAAAAAGAGGAACTGCTGATCAGATATATTCAGTTTGTGTACTCTCTCAGCATAGAGCTCATATGCTGACTGCTTCTCCCTGTGATGCTTGTTATGAGTTGTCCAACCAATGAGCCCGAGAGCTGCAGCAGCGAGGGAAGCAGCTGCACCACGTCCTCCATCACCACCTCTGACCCGTCCTCTATGTCCGCACACACTCGCACCACCCACCCCAGCCGTCCCTCAGTGATGCCCCTGACACCTCCAAACATGAAGCTCCCCCACCTCCCCCCCTGCCGCCACCTCCTCCAGGGGCGCCCCCACCCCCTCCACCCCCGGCGACAACACCCTCCAACCACAACGCAAGGAAGAAGCGCCGCGTCCGCAGCTTCTTCTGGAAGCCGATACCGGAGGAGAAAGTACGCGGGAAGCCCAACATCTGGACGCTGGCGGTGCGGCAACAGCAGTACCAGATCGATGTTCGCTCTGTGGAGGAGCTGTTCGGGCAGCAGGAGGAGGCAGGGACAGGTGTACGTGGGGCGATGCCGGCCACAGGAACCTCTGCTCGTGTCTCCAGGTCTCGCTCCTTTAAGGAGAGCAGCAAAGATGAGGTGAGAAACTGAAAAAAACAGCAACACCGGGACATTTCTCTGACTGTAAACTAAGCTGACAGGTGATGGTGGAGTTAACAGCGCTGACACAGTTATTATACATCAATCCTCTTAAAATTTAAGTGGCCCATGTCTGGGAAATAATTCCCTGGATTTTCTTTGGACCAGTAAGATTATTAGATAAGATTGTTATGAGATTCAAAAGTGCCCTTATTTGTGGTTTGTGATAAAGTTTATACAATCCACAAGAATCATGCTTAATAAACTACTGTGTGGCTGTCAGACTCGGGCTAAAAATGTGAATTGACTTGCAGATTTTGCTCTGGTATATGTCAGAAAAATGCCACAGACGAGTATCATATTTAGCATATTTATCACTATTCTGGCAATGTTAAATATGATGATCAACTGAATTATTTTCCTGTTTTTGTTTTGGTTACCATAATGCCTAAATGAATGCAAAAATATAGGAAATAGAATTCAAACTGCATTTTTTTTCTGGGGGAGGAACCCCAGACCCTGTTTTATTTCGTCCCCTCCAGCTTCTCAAACCAGAACTACACCCTTGGCCTAAGTCAAGCAAAATGTTTAAACATTTAAGGTTAATGTTTTTCCTCTTAATTTGATTTTTTTTCACACTATGTAGTCTGTATGACTCTTCAAAAGTATAAACTGAAGAGAAGAAAGTCTTGCACATTGTTAGTCACAGTCAAGATTCTGGCTCAAGTCTGACCGTATGAAGTTTTCACCAACTGAAATGCTATAAGATTTGTAATTGAAGATATTACATTATTCTGACTATACTCTGTTTTATTCCCTGATGTTGTAATAACAAATCTCAGATTAAGATTAGATTTTTGTTTCCCAAACACGTGCATGAGGTGCTGGTTACCTCAGGTCCTGAACACACCACCGACAGGATCAGAAAGTCCCTGATTCATAAACATACAATGCTACAGTGCATAACTCTACTCCTGCTGTGTTAAGATATCCCTGTAGGGACACGTTAGGTAACAGCGCGTCAGTTACAGCTTTTCTTTGAGTGTAAGAAATGATTTGTGCTCATACACAGAACAAAGGCATGCTTGCGTCAGTATGGACTCCTGGAAAGCAACATGTGAACTGTAAACGATCCCTGCATGAGGCGTAGGGAAGACTCATGTCCTCTGCGTCTCCACAATGAGCTGACTGCAGCTGGTCAGACCTTACAGTGAACAGTGTGCAGGGAACGGTTGTGACAAAACACTCCTTTGGGAGTTTTTAGGCATCATTTGTGCACAAAAAAGCACATTGTATCTCTAGTTGCTGTTCTTTATGTATTATTTATGTAATATATTCTCCCAAATCTTATGTCATTGTCATGGTCACAAGGGAGCAAGATATGTATTCAACCAACATAAAATGTCTTAGTAAGCCTCCAGAACTGCTTTGATGCTGCAAGTCTCTGGAGTCTCATAAAACTTGTTATTTCGTGTTTGGGTGTTTTGAAAATGAAGAGAGTTTTCTAAAGAAGGCTTTGAATAGCTATGAGTTAAAGATAATGCCATCATTTTTGTACGCAGAAGCACATAACATCTCTAGATAGTAAGCCTCCAGAACTGCTTTGATGCTGCAAGTCTCTGGAGTCTCATAAAACTTGTTATTTCGTGTTTGGGTGTTTTGAAGATGAAGAGAGTTTTCTAAAGAAGGCTTTGAATAGCTATGAGTTAAAGATAATGCCTGCATCATTTTTGTACGCAGAAGCACATTGCATCTCTAGATAATACTCTTTCTTTATATAATATATGAAATGAACTGTCCCAAATCTTACACTGTTGTCATGGTATCAAGATATGTATCCATTATTTTAGGGCTGGAGACAGTTGTTACTCTCAGTCAATTATGTAATTTTTTAGTATATAAATGGGACAAATGCTCATCACAGGTTCACAGAGCCTAAGGTGATGCCCTCAAAGACCGACAGTCCAAGACAAAAAAGATATTCAGCTTTTAAAGATATCAAACAGAAAAAAGCAGCAAACCTTCACTCTCGGAGAAGTTGAAAACAGAAAATATTTGCCATTTTTGTTTGATATATTACTTAATGAACTGATGATCAATTAATGTAGTTGCTGCCAATCAGCTAATCATTTCAGCTGCTACTGCGCAATATGGATTAAATCAAACATCAAGATATGTTAAAAACAATACTTTGAAATTGATTATGTGGCAATATTGTTATGCTTTAAAACCAAATAAAGGGCAACAATGCTGATATTATGATATCCAGAATTGTAGAGGATATCTAATTGCATATCACAATATATCAATATATAGTTCAGCCCTAACTTTACTTTATTCCTTCACCTGTCTTCTTCCACCTCACCTGTGCTCTTTGTCCAGAAGTGTCTAATTGCTATTCATGAGCTCTAATGAGGTCTTGTGAGGGAGCCTTTTTTAAAGGTGCTTCCTGTACAGTCACCTGTACAGGCCTTTGTTAATGCAGGAGGCGTGAACCACGTGTGGCCCGGTGGAATTTCAGTGTCCCATAGGGTGACGATGGGTGGTGGCGGCGGTGGTGTTCTGTAGGAAACACAAGCATCAACAACCAGGAGTAGTTAGAAGGAGGGAGGGGTGTGTGTACATGAGTGTGTTTCACTGTGTGTGAAATCAAAACTACAGTACCATTCATGTCTCGCTTCTTTCATTTGTTTTCAGATCAGCATCCTCGACTCTAAGAGGGGGATGAATGTGGGCATTTTCCTGAAGCAGTTCAAGAAGTAAGTGTTCACCTGTGTCCATCTGTACACAGCATGTACAGATGGACAAATGAAAGGATATAAAATGTCTTAGTGAGCCTCCAGAACAGCTTTCTTATAGATTCTCCAGATCTCTGGAGTCTAATGACACCAACTAGTCCTTATTTGCTGCTAAGATGATGGTGGTGGAAAGTGATTTCTAAAGAAGACTTTGTGTATAGCTTCGTTTCATCTCCTGCATATCAGTTTATGACCATAGCACACAGACAGACAAAGTAACTAGGATACAGTTTCTGCTGGTGCTGCTGTGCTCATTTGATGAGCAAGATTACTTTTTCTGTTATCAATCGATCAATCAGTTTATTTATATGGCACCTCTCAAACAAATCGAGTGCAAATCATAGTGCTTTACAGTTTGGTTGCAAAAACAAAAACAAGAACCACATGAAATAAGAAAAAAAATAATCGTAAAAAGTGGATCTTGAAAAACTGAATAAGTAAAAACCACAAAAGCAGATACAGATACAGTATATTATATCTGCAGGGGAGTGTAGTGGAACATACTGTGGTTGTGTAACAGTTTTAGAAATGGCATGTTCTTTAAATCCAGATTATGAGGCCACAACAGTAAAGAATTAGAAGTATAGAGGGTTTAGGAGAAGGGAGGGTGGTGAACTTATACAGTTACTTACAGTTTGGCACTTTCAAACTTTTAATTGCACTTAGGAGACAGATACATTATGAGGAAAGCATGAACTATTTAACACCCTTATTTTGTAATTATCCCGAGGTGCATTGAGACTCAGGAGAAAGGGAAGAAGACCAATCATTTTATTTTTTTATCCCACTTAATGTACCACATTTGGTTTTACAGTGTTACAGCTTTTCACATACTGCTGTGCTAAAATATGAGACCCAACACTGAAGATATCTTTTAAACATTTGAAGTTTCAGTTTGAGTTTTGGTGCCTGACTAAAGGAAAGTCCTTTAAAAAGCTTCATAACAGAGGGAGATTAGGGTCAAAATTTTTGTCCGTTTTTCTAATAGGCTTTCTTAGCTCTCCATTGTTTGTAACTAATTGGTTCAGGAAATCTCGAGAAGTTTTCAACTGGACTCAGCATTGTGTTACGTAAGTCGTCTGGAGCAGCAGAGGAAATAAATAGTGTGTTAGGTGTCTTTTTGCATGATGGTGTATTTGCATGGCTCCCCACTGTATTTTAATGACATTTGACTGTCAGCCATACTGCGCTCAGTCAGGATTGTGTGTGTGTGTGTGTGTGAGCAGTGAGCTCATCATCATCAACATAGTGTGTATTTTTGTGTGTGCCTTCATAAATATTATCCTCTGTCCTCGCTGTCATGGGTTTATAAATGCTTTGAGTCAGTTTTCATAAATAACTTTTTAAAGTGCAGAAGTAAAAAAAAAAAAAAACAATATACAGAAACAGATTTGCAAAGTGGGACTCTCAACGTTTCTTTTTTTAATTCATCTAAGTTCCCATTATGGTTTTATCTTTTTAATAATGTTCTTCATATTCCTTAACATAGAAGGACATGAGTGTCTGGAATAATTTAATGATACTTGGGTTTATGTTGTACACCTCTGTTTTAATCATTTCAACCCTGTTACTTAGAGAGTCACTTTTTTGGCTTTTTGCTCCACTAAATGACTCTACCACAATGCCCATGAGCCTCAACCACTGTTGCCATGGAGTGTACCTTGGAGCTTTGATTTACTATTTACGAACCAACCCAGTGTTTTTGTGAGAGACAGAGAGTAAGAGAGAACAGAGAAAGCAGCTTCAAGAACAGAAATATGCAGCAGTGAATGCTGATATTGTGGCGGGCTGGCACAGATAAATGAATGCGTAGTGAACCCTGTTTCCCCTGGGTGCTCTCAGTGTCACCTCATCTTTCCCAATTCATTGTTATAGACTTTATACTTGATAACATCAGAAATTTGAGGTTTGGCACTCTTGTCTTTGGATTTGGGAGAGAATTGGTCATTTTTACTATTAATATTAGTAATATTTTTGGACTATGAATAACATATATGTGTTTTAAAAATAGGTGTAGTTCTCCTTTGATATCTTCTCTATCCTCTCATTTACAAATAACTGTGCCTAATTAATCCTGCAGCAATAAATACATATAGGCTCAAAACTAATTCACAATATTAAACTTGTATGTAGTGACAAAAGAGTTGCCATTATTTACAATTTGCGATTCTATAGTGTCCAAAAATGCTGTTATACTTTTACAAAGTGTGGCCTCGTGAGCTGAAGAAATGTGCATCTAATTTAATCTTAGTATTTAAGCCTTGTAACGGTTGTATTCATTACAGTACTACAGTACTGGGTTACATCATATTATTACTGACTGGATATTATGTGTTGAAGGTTTTCTCATAGTCTTCTTTTGAAGCAGTAATGTCACTGGGAATTGTGTTGCAGCACTTCAGCCTTTAGATGAATGAATGTCACTAAAAAGTAACGAGAAATGATTGGAAATGTCGTGTAGTAAGGAGCAATAAAATGCTTACATGTGCAACTGAATATTGTTATCGTCAATATTTTTGGTTCATTTTTCCTGACAGGAACACCTGGCTCTGGCAGTAACAGATTTATTGCCTTCGTAAACACAGGGGAGCCAGCTTTAAAAGAGAGCACCTGTGCTGTTTAATCACTGAGTTTCAATTAAAATGAACTGTGCATTTCAGGTCGAATCGCTCCATTGTTGAAGACATACGACGCGGGGAAGGAAAGATTTATGGAGCAGAGCTGCTCAAAGACCTGCTGAAGCTCCTGCCAGACGTCGAGGAGGTCTGTGTTTATCAAATGGCTTTTAGTATAAGGTTTTTTAATCAAAGACCAAACCTGATAATAAAAGACAGCAAATGTAGATAGAAAACAATAGAGCCTGCTGAGTTTCCTCTCTCTGTTTTGCTCCAACAGGTCAAGAAACTTCAGGCGTTTAAAGGAGATCCAGACAAGCTGACGCTGGTCGATTCCTTTATGTACCTCTTAATCCAGGTGCCTCGGTGAGTGGATTTCAATAGTGTGTGCGCACATAGAGTCATTTTACTTAAAGGGAAATGTGAAGTTTCTTGTTTGACAGAAACAAGTTTGCAGCGTATACATTTGATAGGATGGAATCGAGCTTTGTGGAGACTTTCCAACAAACTTGTACCTCATTCACACATATTCATATTAAAGTATTTATTTTTCTTGTCTGTGTGTTACTTAACAATTTAAACTGTAATGTAGAGCTGGCATTTGCAATTGGGGTTAAGACTGAGAAGTAACAATAATTTGAATAAAAAAATACTACTCTCAGAGTTTCAAATTAATTAACTGTACTTCTTAAATAAGTCTTGGGTATCTGGAAGTGCATCATCAGTTCCCAATGCCACTCAGCCTGACATAAAGTTATGTTTATTGTTTTATTCTCCATCATGCTGAACATTTAACAGTAGAAATAATCTTTCGGTATCTCTGCAGAACCTTAACCTTTGTAACAAGTCTGTCAGCTTCTTTTTCATCCATTCTCACCCTTAACATTTCATCCTGATACAAGTCCCTCACCACCAAAAACAAAACTAAACTCTCCCGCATAACTAAGTACTCGGCTCACCCCAAAATCCTCTGTCTGAACTGTGTAACCGCTTAGTGTTAAGGAAAGCCAGCCTGAACACAGAGGACCCTTCTCACCCCCTCCACCACTCCATCCAGTTACTGCCATCAGGCAGAAAGTACAAAATCCCGCTGGCCTAGAAAAACATTTACAAGAAATCTGTTTTTCATTATGCAATAAGCATCCTGAACAATCTAAAATGGACACTGCACATTAACATGCTTTTATCAGTTGCTGTTTTAACATTTCTTTTTTTTTTTTTAAATGTGTTTTATATGTGATTTGTGTGTATAGTTGAGCCTTGTCAAAGGAGGCTTTCTGTCACTTTTGGGACAGACAATAAAGTGTATTTATCTATTCTATCTTAACCTGCAGCATGAGCTCAGACCACAGATGTAACTGCTCTCTGCTTCGTCTCCGACAGGTTTGAGGTTCGGATCGAGGCCATTGTCCTTCGCGAAGAGTTCTTCCCTTCCTGTGCTATAATGAGCCGCGAGATCGATGTCATCCGCGTCGCCACTAAGGGTAAGAACACGCAGACTCGGCTGCCTTCACACACACCCATGCACGCACACACACACAGTCACACACAGTCACACGCGCTCAGACAGGTGACCCAGATATTTGAGCTGTCAGCAGTGCTGAACAAGAAGTAGGAATGTGTCACCTGAGATGCGATGTTGTGGGGACGGAGTGGAAAGACAACGCTGTGCCATCTTTGTTTAGCTGATTTTTTTCGACATGTAACTAATAAATTATTTATATTCTAACATTTTCATTAAAGGTTTGCAAAACATGCCATCATTTTTGTTATATTTCAGTTGCTGTGTATGACCTCAGCCTCAACCTTACCTTGTCTTGCTGAGCTGCAGCACAAAAACAGCAACAGAAATTTTTTAATTGTTTCCTGTCTACAGATGATCTACTTTTTATGAGTATCATTCGAGTAAAACATGTCAGTATCTGTACATCTGATGAAATAAATCTTTATTTGGTTTGATTTGTTCAGTCCATTTCTCTTTTTTTCTAGATTTTTCTAGATGATTTCTAATTATTTCAAAAAATATAAACTTCTGATCAGCCCATATCAATCAATTTCAGGCTTATAACAACTTGTGGTTGGGTCCCATCCCAGGTTTAAACCTCATCCATTCAGATTATTTAGGTGGTTTAACAGATAAAGATGATGGTGGTAATACCTACTAACATTATGAAGCACAAAGTACAGCTAAGGCTGATGGGAATGCCATTCATTTTTCGGGTATTTTACTGCAGTATTGACCCTGGTGCCTCCATGATTGTGTTAGATGAAAAGTTAAGGGTTCACCAGAGTTGTTCTTATTCATCCTGATGGGGAAAATGAATGTGTTCATGGCAGTCCATCTGTAGTTCAGTCCAACATTGCAGTCTGTAGAGCCATGCTGCCCACAGGACTAGTTATGACTTGTTCTGCTAAATTTAAAATTGACGGTGAAATAACACACAGAGGGCACATATTTGTTTCCCCAAACTCATTGTGGGTGTTTTAACTGACCAAAATACTAAATAGTGTTTTTTGTTTTTTTAAATGCAACCATCACTTGAACCTGTGTCACTTCAGCTGAGTCACACTGTCCTGCCGCTCTGTGGTTTATTGGATTTTTCTGAAACCCTCTAAAGCACTGTGACCTTTCACTGCATTGCAGAGCCATCAGTTTAACACTGCATGGGACAAATTGAGGGAAACTTTTGTCACACCATTTAATTAAAACTTTTTTAAAACCTTTACTGTTAGCACTAAAAGGGCAGCGGGTCAAAATGCAAAAATAGATTTATCAACTTTCTGCGGAGAAGGCCCTCACTATTCCTCCTGACAGTGGTTCGGTGTGATGATTATAAATGAAAGTGAAGTAGATCGTAATGTGCTGCCGTGATCTGCTGTGGATTCTCGTTATTGAGTTTTTATTGATCTCATGCTATAGAGCTGATGAGCTGCGAGGAGCTTCATGCCATTCTGCATCTGGTGCTGCAGGCCGGAAACATTATGAACGCTGTGAGTCCAACAGTTTATTCAATACATTATCATCACCAGCACTTATCCTTCAACAGACTGGTATATTTCTGTGAGATCTTTGATTGGTTCCTGTTTGTTTTACAGGGTGGCTACGCAGGCAACGCTGTGGGCTTCAAGCTGTCGTCCCTCCTCTCATTGGCTGACACAAAGGCCAACAAGCCGGGGATGAACCTGCTGCACTTTGTCGCCATGGTAAGGCTTCAGTAATACAATAATGCACACAATACAATTATGTAATCCAAAACCACTCAGTGAAGAAAGGAGTCAGAGAATTACCATGTCAACACTTTACTGACACCATGACAGCATAAAATTGAATGTTAAAAGCTTTACTGTGTGTAGCAGGGTAACGTACTGCATTGCATCAAGTCAAACCTCTTCTGTATCTACTTTCATATGAGAATAATAATCATAATTCTTGTGTTTTATAAAGCCACGTGTGTATATATTTGACACTGTTTCAACGTGTAAATCACTTAATGTGCTCAATGCGCACTTTGTCTATGAGATATGTTGAATTAAAGTACTGTACTTTACCATGGAGGCTCTGTTGGAGACATTGCTCATGATTCTCCAGGATAACTAGACACAGATTTCATCCTATTAATATTTTATCTTGGAAAGTCTGTGGTCTTTCCTGATAGCTGCAGTTAAATCACACACAACTTCAAATGTGTGAAACAAAAATCTAAATTAAGTGAGACACATATTTCAGTCCAACATGCAAAAAAAGATGGTCACTCATCAGCCACAGAGAGTTGGTTTTCTATAAATCTTTCACAGCAGGGCTGCAGGAGTGAACAGACTGCAGGAGGGCAGGTGGACAGCAGATGGTGACAGGAAACAGAGAAGAGCCAGGAGAGGCTGGCCAAGCCCTTACGTAACCAAACAAAGAGCGCTCCTTTGCACTGCGATGATGCCACTTCATCATGCACACAGCAACAAACAGTTTGGATGTAAATTTTGTGATGTGTCTCTCAACACAGGAGGCAAAGAAAAAAGATGAGAAGCTGCTCAGGTTTCCAGAAAAACTCCAAGATGTCCAGAGTGCAGCCAGGTAAACTGTTCCCTACAGTTTTAAAGAAAGCTGGAAAAGTCATAACAAAAAAAGAAAAAAAAGAAACATTGCATTGTGTAATTTGTCAATGCACTTGTGTCTTGACAGTGAAGTTGGGAATGGTGGCATTAAGCAGGCAGGAAGGAATCTGTTCTTGATCAGAGGTCGATAAGTTTCACCATACTTTGTTTTCCAGTACTGCACCACTGAAAACAGGTGGTTTGTTGAATTATTCAGCAACTGTGACTGGCTGGCCCTGTATTCATCACATTTTAAATTTGTGAATGTAACTACAAGCACTGTGCCAGCACTCAAAACAATGTTTTTCGTCTCTTAAAAGGAATATGTTATCCACAAAATGATCATTTGTATAGTTGTTATTCAGCCGTGTTACTCTGAATTTGTGAAGAAAACTCACATGCCTCCAAAAAATCAAGAAACAAGAAAAAAGAGAAATCTTGATGAATCAACATCATAGGGCTCCAAACTGTATTAAAACATCCATTTACAAATTCAAACACAACTTGTGGTGAGTAATTGACATACAATTGATCATTATGTGGTTAAAGCACTCATTGACTGTTTTAGGCACATTGGCCTCTGACAAACTAGCCATAAATACATTTTGATTTTGAGGTTTTGTCATTTTTGTTATTTCTGTGTTCTGTAAATGACCAAAAGTGGGAAAAACCATTTGATCCAAACTGACATCTTGACTTTTTTTTATCATGCATCTATGCTGACAACAGCTGTGATTAGAGACATTGTATTTGTGATTTGTCTGTCCTCCCCATTCTCATGAATGTGATATCTCAGAAGTCCACCTGGACTCAATAGGGAACTAATTAGAATTTGGTAGTCAAAGGTCACTGTGACCTCACAAAACATGTTTTTGGCCATACCTCAAGAATTCATGCTCTAAAATCTCACACAAATGTCTCAATGGATAAAATGACAAAGTGATGACATTTAATGTCCAAAAGGTCAAGGTTAACTTCACTGTGACATCATAATGTTCTGAAAAAAACATAAACTTTTTAACAAACATGTCTGGTCATTATGCAATGCCATGACTCAGAGACAGAAGGGGAGACATTTTCTCAGATGCTGAACTGATACTGATCTGACTGTGGTGGTTGTGTAGATCTTCTGTGCCGCTGGGTTGAAGGTGTGTGTGAAGCACCCATGTCTTAGGATTTGTAGCTTATTTGCAGCAACATCCATCTTTGAGGAAGTATCATGGCTACATATGAGTCTGGACAGACATGGATGTAAACTGAAACTGAAACTGCAACTTGACTGGTTTGCAGAGAAATCCAGCCTCAAGGTGGTAACTGTAGTTTATTGCTGAATTGACATGCCCAACATCGAGCCTCATTACTTAAGCTGACATCTAATTTAAATGCAGTATTTTGAGAGTCATGTTCAGAACGCAGTGTGATGCTGTCAGGCTCTGTCAGCTTCACAAGGTCGTCCTCTGTGCGGAGACAGCACAGCTCCTGCACCACAGGGCCAAGTCTACTCCTCCCTCCCTGTGAAGGCAATTCTCACAGCCTTCCTATCTTCACCTTTAACGGATGACAGTCTGACAGTGCGTTTAGAAAATGCTGTCATATTGTGATGTTCAGCAGTAGTATGAAAACAATTTTCAGTCAGTGATGTGATTATTATGTATTTAGTCACCAAAGCACATTTTCCTGATCTGAATCTCTCTGCTTTTGTGTTTTCCTGTAGAATCTCAGTGGAAAACATTGAGGTGGAGTTTTCCTCCTTATATGTGCGGATTAGATCCCTGGAGGAGAAAGTTCAAGGAGACCAGGAGCTTCTGCAGCAGCTGGAGCCCTTTCTGCAGGTGAAGCAGCAGCAGTACTTATGTAATACTTTCTATACACAGACTCACGTACAGAGAACTGGATTCAGGCCACTGTACATTTCTGGCACTGCTGACTCAAGTGCTATAGATAACGACATGCATAAAAGTGCCATAATAAAAAATGTATGCGCCTGATGTTTTAGAGTTCAGCTCTGACGCTTCAGGACCTGAAGAGACGCAGGCTGGATCTGCGTAAAGAGGGGAACATGCTCATCGACTTCTTTTGTGAAGACAAGGACACCTTTAAGCTGGACGAATGCTTCCGCATCTTTCAGGACTTCTGCATCAAGTTCAAGAAAGCTGTCAAGGTCAGTTTTAGTGAAAGAGTAATTCTAATTGAACAACTTTTTACTGTTTCAAGCCTAATTCCCACGGGTTCGAATGACATCGTACTCACAAAGTTGATTGCTAGGATCTGGGGACACATTGCTAAAAAAGAAGTCAAGTCAGGTGTGAAGTCCATGGAAACACTTAAACATTAAAGAAACCTTGTTGGTCAACTTCAATTGATGGTTTCAAAACTTTCAAAAGTGTTGGATTATTTACAAGCTGTCTTGCCCTGTCAGACTTTGTTGGAGTTATATTTTTGTAGTGATGTTTTAGAGACTTAAAGTCATCAATATCAATGAAAGGTGAACACAGGACAGTGAAGGTGTGTTCAGATCAAACATGACGCAATTTTTTGCGTTGTATAACTCACACAAATACAGCCGCTGGCGTGTTTTTTTTTTCCTACCAATGCCCTCCAAAATATATCATTTTTGGGGGCTAAGCAGCACACGTGAATACATGACATTTGCTATTGTTGAACTATTTCATTAATATTGGGAGCCAAGCTACGCAAACAAAACTTCACATTTTGGTCATGACAACTGTTTTGGTCTTTCCTGCACTTTATTGTTGTGGTTTTGTCCAATTTGTCAAAAAAAGCACTCAACTGTGTTGACTGCATCAACAAAAACTGCCCACCAAAATAGGAGAGCAAGTTGTGCATGCTCCGTTACTTTAAGACACTGATACTGAACTGATAGCCATAACAACCTAAGGAAGAACAATATTGAAATATTTGTGAAATATCCATTAAGATGAGTAAATTTCAAGGAAAAAAAGATGTTTGAAATCAATTTCTTCTATTCTGATTTACTATTACCATCATTTTCTTCTTACCTCTAAACATCTTCCATATCCTCTTTTCTCAGGACAACATGGACCGCGAGTTAAAGGAAGCAGCTAGACAGCGTCGTCTGCGAGAGCTGGAGGAAAAGCGTTTTGCTTGGTCAGGTTCAGATCAGAGCAGCGGGTTTGGTCGCAGCAGCAGTGAGAACGACGTGGAGATGCTCACCAAGGAAGGCCTGCTGGACTTCTTCCAACAGAGGTCTCAGAGTCCACACAGCCCGCTGGGACGCTCCGCCAGCGCCCGCCGCCACCGTCACACCATGACCTCCATAGCAGACAGAGAACTAAAAGGATACCTGGAGCTATTTGGAGGCTCTGTGAATCCCACTGACTATTCCAAGTTTAACAGCCTACCTCGGTCGGGCCGCGCCGTGCAGCGGAGGACGACCCCCTGGATCTTAGCCCAGGACGACAACCGCGAGCTGGGCTGCGACAGACAGGTGACGTCGCCACATGCAGAAACTGAGCCGATCAGCCCGCTGGCCAGGTTCTCCTCCTCCGGGCTAAACGATAACGACACATATAACAACAACAATTACTCATCTGTGTCAGAGGGCAGCACTCTGCCCCGTCCCTTTTGTGTTTTTCAGAAGCCCGCCCATCTTCCCAACCCGACCGTTACCGGCCACATGAATGTCAGCGTGGAGACGCACACTTTAGTTCGAGGTCCTCGAGCCTTTGACCTACCGAGTCCAAACAACAACAGCAATCACATGCACTTTGTCAACCAGGGGGATGTTGTGGTGACTGATTTGGAAAAGGAGAGACAGTCACATCCCATAAATCTGGACGTCCTTCGACATGATAGAGTTCTAGAAAGAGGAGCGGATCCCAAAGCAGCCTGGGCAGGGAAGATGGATCCTCCTACACAGGCTGGGGTCTCTCCTGAGAGAGACAAAGAAGAAGAGGACAACAGCACAATTTCATCAACAACCTGTGATACACCCCTCCCATTAGATACATCTGTGTCCAATAAGAAGCCAGTGTTTTATGTACTAGACTGCACAGAAGCAGACTGCTCTGTCACCTCGGATTACTCTGAGGTTGAAAGCTCGTCTCTAACAAAAGAGGGACTTCATTTCAGAACACCTGACAGCGGGAGATCTGATCAGGAGAGCCAGCAAGATCCAAGCTCTCTGTCCTCTAACTTGGAGTCTCCCAACGACCAGTCAACCAACGAACTTTCAGCGCCAAAATCTGCGGACGCATCATCCATGACCCCGTCTGCGACAGAGGAGTGGGACACAGAGAGCTGTGACACCGCTGAGGGGAAACAAAGTGTGGACAAAGATGCACAGAGAAGCAGCAGAAAACCAGCCCACGCAAAGAGCAAAACTAACAAGGCGACTAAAGGCAGCGGAGGTCGGGGCGTGCGAACGCTGACCAGCAGCGAGAGCCAGGGCATGCGAAAAGTTGTACCGATTAGCAAGCTTACAAGGACAGGCAGCAGCAAGAGAGCAGAGAAGCCTTTGGCGAATGACGGTGGAGAGTCACGCCGGCCTCTTCGGGACCAGAGCACCCCGGCGAGAGGACGGAGTGAGAAGACGACAAGACCTCCTCGACACTCCAGTCTGCCTCCGGATGAGTCAAAAGGTCAGAGGGGAAGCAGCCTCACAGGTGGCGTTTCAAGATGGGCACGCGATTCAACACCGAGAAAGGCCTCCATCCACAAACCAAGCGCCAAACCCCTGAGGAACATCCCCAAGCCTGCGCCTGAGGAGAAGATGTGCCGCTCCACCATGAGAGCTCTGGCTCAGGCCCAAGCTCAGGCTCAGGGCGGAGCGTCCTCTGAGAACAGCAGCTGTCACACAACCGGCGTAAAAAACCCCTCTGAAGTCCCCAGCTTTGCCCGCAACACTGTAGCTTCAACTTCCAGGACCAAGAAGGAGCTGGCTCAACCGTCTGTCCCCTCGACGCCGTCTCGCAGCCCCTCGCTTCTAAGTCGACAGACCCCAATGAAGCAGAACAGGTTGCCACCCACAGTTCATACCAGCGAGGAGCGGCCACAAGGAACAAACCTGAGACGGGTGCAAAGTGTCAAAGCGACCAGTCGCAGCGCTTACCGCAGCGAGACTCCGCCTCCACCTTCAACACGTGACGATATTCGTAAGACAGGTAGCTTTTCTGAAAAGTCAGTCCAGTCGAGAGACTCGGCGACACCAAGCAGAGGAGCTAAACCGAGCTGGAAATAAAACTGCAGCAAGACCTGAAGAAAGAGGCTTTGATTTACATTGTTTTTCGCTTTTCTTCCCATCTACACTGCAAAATCTCATATCATGCAAAAGACGGGAATCTGAAAAAAGTTTGACGCCAACTCACCTTACTCCAGTAGCTGACGCTCTATCAGATTTATGAATTGCAAAGAGCAAGATGCAATTAACTGCTGCACATGTTCCTGATTTTTTTTTTTTTTTTTTGCTACTTTTTCACAACTCCCTTTTTTTTCTTGAGGGGGGTATTACTTAAACTGACAAACAGCAAACTGGTGTTTTCACACAGGAGCCTCTTTGCTTGCTTAGCTGTCCGTTTACTCTTCGTGTCTGTGATGCTGAACACTACTGACTATATGATGCTGCTAATTAGCTCCGACAATTTGAGACTTTCCGTTTCATTCAGGGCTACAAGATTTTTTTGTACTTTAACTTGCTGCTGTTACGGTGTCTCTTCCTGTAGTTTTGTTGCATCCTCCTGTAAAGTTTTGCTCCTGTTTGCTTTTCGGTTCTTTTGCTTGATACCTCAGAAAGATCGCAGTGGCCTTGTACCAGCAGGAAAAGTAGAATATGTTCATTTGGCTCTGCATGATGAAGATGTAGACCTGATAAACTGGTTTAAACTGCAGTGTCACTTTTTACAAATATTACTACAATATATTAAGTCACAGATTATAAGACAGTGTATTCCAACTATGGTACTTGTTGTACCTGTATGTTTGTGTCAGTAGTTAGTAAATGTGTTAGAACTCCTCCATAGTATCATGGAGTAGACGTGCACGTAGGAAATGTTTCCTGTATACTTTAGGCTGATACACAATCTAATGCTTTGAGAGAAAAGCATTGAACACGTCTGAAACGACACTGAAATAATCATCAGTTATGTGATTATGTTGATGGTCTAATGTTTCTACTGTGAATGTAGTCATCTCAGATGTTCTGTAGGCCTGCACCTTTTTCTTGATAAGGTAAAATCGCAACAATAACTGGCCATAATTCAGCCTAGCCCTGGTTTGTTCACGTATTGCCGTTAAATTTGAGTCATTTGTTATTCTAAAAAATAAATGCCCGGTGATCTTTGAAAAAATCTAGCTAATTTAAAAACATTAACCTCAGTTTAAAGCTATATCCAGAATCCTCAAAAACTATTACAATCATGTGAAGGAAAAAATTATACCCTCTGTTGTACAAAAAAAAAAAAAGGTTAAGCCTATTTCCCCCAAATTTCAATGATATTTTTCTATTCAGGAAATTACACAGATCCTCCCTTATTTTGTGCAATGCAAAAATAATATCAACACATTATTTTATATAGAACTTAATTAATGTACATCAGTATGGGTAAAATGTGACATGACAACAGTCATAGATTTTATTTAATATATATATATATATATATATATATATATATATATATATACATATATATACTCAGTCGCTGCAGAAGCCTCAGGCATATGGGGCACACACTCCACAAGGTCAGCTAGAGGCCGTCCTTTTAAAAAAACAAAATTATACAAAATAAGTGGTTTATACTCATGTTTCTTGTGTTGTGCAAAACGAGCAAGGACTGATATCTTTTTTTGGCTCCCTGAATAGAAAACATAGTCGCAACTTGGGCTAGGGCTTAAAAACCTTTTTTTTTTTTTTTAATCATGTTGCAGATGTAATCTTTTTTTCAGCCAGCTGTTTTGTAGTGTGTGATGATTCATCATATACCCCCGTAAGTGTTTATAGTCATCCTTCTTGGCTTTTCAAAGATCACCAGTTCTTTATTTTCTAAAAAATACCCAAAAACAACACAACAACAATTGCTTGGCTAAGTGACTCGAATGTAACGATAATAACCATTTCACACCACTTGCCTTTCAAACTGCATTGTGCCATTGCCTTGATGGCAGAAACACTCACGACAGTGCATTGCCTTAAAGCTTAATGTAGCCGATCCATCACCAGTAGAAACTCCTCGATTGTAAAAGAGGAGAGTAGAAACTTTTCCTACATTCCATCACACCGAGCTGAAACAGTGACTCCACTGGTTAGTGACTCACTTTGTACATAATGTAAAGACATAGTATTTTTCTTAATATCAGTATGTTTACATAGCATCAAAAAATGAAGGGTAAAAGAGAGAAATATGTGAGCGCAGAGATATTTCTAAAATGGTATCCATATCTTGTATCAGATGTTGAGAGCTCTGACCTGCAGTGTGCTGACGTGTGGTGGCTTCCTCCTTCCTGTTCCTTGTGATGCAAATGAAGCTGATAAACACATAAGGCCCAGTGTGACATCATGCCTGTGTGTGTGGCCTGCATGTGGCCGACACTTAAAACCTTATTCAAGTAACGGAGGGCAGCAACTAACGATTGATTACATCATTGATCAATCTGGCAGATATTTTCTCGGTTGATCATGGGGTCACAGTTAAAAATGTTTGTCACAGAGTATAGTTGAGTATAGACAACTTGAAAATGCTTGTTTTGTCCAGATCCAAAGAGAGCCACTTTACAGTTACTGAGAGAATCTGCTGTTTTTTAAGCACGTTAGCTGTAACTAATTTCTTTCATAATTTTTGCATTGAAAGTCACTCACATGATTGTCAAAATTAACAGATATTTTTTTCTGCTGATTGATAAATTAATCCCCTGTTAGCATTATAAAGCAATGAATTTACGTTTGAAATTAGTAATGAGTATCTGTCTGCTACAGCTCATTGTGTTTCACCGCCATTCAACCTAAAATAAAAACATTCTCATTTTGAGCATGAAAACCTCGGAAACAGTACTTTAACGTGATTAACTAAGTAACTAACCCTAACCCTTAGAGCTCCTGAAAAAGCAGAGTAGTAAGGGACTGTTTGTTATTGGTGAGAGAGGAGGGGTTGGTTGGGAGGCAATTAAAATGTATTTATTTCACATACTCAGAACCCACAAGTTGGTTTGAGCGTTTTCTTAACATTTACATCATTTATCACAGCCAGGAACATGAAATGTGGTTATTTATGGTGGAGGGAGGGTCATGCTTTTTACCACAAGTCATTCAGGCTTGAGGAAAAATATTTGTCACTACGAGTAGGATTATGATCTAAAAAGACAAGTCACATCCCAGCCAACCGCCCTGCTCTGATAAATGAAGTACAGGCCCTTAGTTACCTTGAGCTGAGATTGTAAAACCCATATGAGATGTTTTTTAAGTATATCTTTAAAATATTGTAGGAATTAAACTACTCTTTTAACAATTTGTTTCATATAAAACATGGAGGACAGAGGGATGTCATATGCTGTAAAGCCCTCTGCGGCCGATTGTGAGCTTTATAAATAAAATTGACTCGATTTAACTAAAAATTCCAATCAAGGAAAAAAATGTGTTTTTAGTATTTAAAAAAAACCCACTAAATTTGTCTCCCTACAAAGTTTAGTCGTGGAATAAACATTTTTTTTAATCACTTGAATTTCGCTTGAAAAAAAAAAGAAGTTTACAATTAATGCTGCAACTTCAACAGCTGCATAGACGCTATTAATCCAAGCTAGACACAGTTATTACAATAAGTCTCCTTCACGCTCTGTCTCAGCGTCGTCCTTTGTGTATCCCACAATGCCCCCTGCTGCCACCTCTTTAACTGCCCCCTGAGCATTACAATGGGTGCCCTTTACATTTCAGCTGACTGGCTTACAGAAGTAGAGCTGCTGAGGAATTTGAATACTTACTCGCCCTTTTCGCCACAACTTCCCTGTTTCGGGATGGTTACCGTAGTAACAGTCCAAACATCAATTACCATTGCTTACTACAGGCCCAGTAAACCCTGAAAGATCAATGCCATCCACAAACTTTTGCTATGTTATGTGGTATTGTTTCATTTCGCTGTGCCTAAAATCTGCTCTCAGTATGTGACTTTATGTTATTTGAAGTTAATCTTTTTTTTTTTTTTTTTATCATTTCCTGCGAAACAATTGATTTCCTAGTTGTAAAAATATGTTTTCCCTCCATTCAGCTATCAAATGATTATATGTGTCTTGTTTCTGGCACTAATTTACCCCCAATGATGTCTCTTGTACACTGGAATGAGTGACTAGTGTGTTTATTTTATTTTTTTATTTTGTGATTAGAATCGTGTCCGCTGTAGTTTCAACACTTCAGGCAAATACATTTAGCCGCTCTGCCGCTCTGCTTTGGTCTGTTACAATCTGAAGTCTCACAATGAAAAGGAGAAGACCGATCACTATGATCGTCTGTGATCAGTAGACCACAGGGCTGCAAATTGTGATGTTACTCTACTGCAGTTTGTATTCTGATGATGACATCTAAGAAATAAATAAAATCACATGTTGCTGTGTAAACTGAAAACTTTTTCTCCGAGTTCATCTGTTTTTGCGACATGATAATGAATTCTGCTCTGATCTGGATCTTTTGTCTGATTGTGCTAAAATAGCTGTTTTTTCTGCAGTTTTGAGACCACAATGTGGTAACTGACTACTAAGTCCAAGCTTTGGACTTGGACCAAGGTCTAGTGTGTAGGTTTAGTAGCATCTAGTGGTGAAGATGCAGAATGCAGCCAAGGCGCAAACTTCATTGTGCATGACGGAGAACTTCAGCGTCCAACATGAAAACATGAATGGTCCTATCTTGAGCCTGTATTTGGGTCGACTGTTCTGGGCTACTGAAGAAACAACATGATATACTCTGTAAAAGAGGACCCACTCTATATATATATATATATATATATATATATATATATATATATATATATATATATATATATATATATATATATATATATGGTTCATTCTGTTTTAATAAAAACAAGATTTTTATTTTGAGGTGATTGTACACTAATGAAAACATGATTATGAATATTATATTCAATTTGAGCTAATAGATGCTCCTAAGTGCTACACACTGGACTGATAATGCTCACAAATCACAGGCATTATTCGAAATAAATCTACAAAGTACAAATAAATAAATAGTGCTTATTTTCTAAAAAAAAAAAAAAAAAAAAAGAAAGAAATCAGTGAAGTGTTGAAAATATCTCTTTCAGATTGGTATAAACTATGTATTTGTTAGACAGATTTCAAATATGCAATATATATTTTTTGAAAATATATTGAGAAAGTAATTTATAGTAAAACACTCAGAAGCAGGACGCTACAGAACATATTAATGGTTGAACCTCAGCCTCTGAACCACTAGAGTGCAGCAGAGTATCTCATGAGTCAGCAGGCCAGTAAATGACCCTCAGCCAACTCTCTGATTTATTTCTAGGTTTATATCTTTTACAATATTGTGTTATTTTCTTGTTTTTAGATACAGATTTGAATTTTTTAGCCCCTAAAATACCTTTTAGTACTAAATTTCAGCACCATCATGTGAGACACCCTTTCAGTAAGCCTAACTGGAGAGAAGCGACCTTTGATATATTGGAGGTTTTAATCTGGAGGTTCACATCCACAATATATAAAGGTGTATTGATCGAGAGAATAAATGCATCTTTCAGCAAAGTTTAACCAAAAGACAAGATAAACCCTTGAATGAGATGTATAATTTTTGTTTTTAATCTAAAAAGTCACTGTAACCCTCTGTAGTTTCTTTATAATATTGCAGGATATATGTTATTCATTAGCACTGTTTATCCATGTTTTCTACATTTAAGGCCAATGTCTGATTTTGAATTTACATAGACCTCAGAGAGTTTTTCTTCCAGAAGCAGAACTACCGTTTCGAGTGAGGACCATTCAGCAGAAGATTAGAGAAATAATAGGTCATAAACTTTAATCAGTGGGTTCATGCTCAAATATAACAGATATGTAATCAGACTTTAAACTACAAATAGACAAGTACGCCTCAAAAAACATGTGCTTACTTAAAGTGAGAGTTCACTCCAAAATTAAAATTACATTTTTTTCCACTTAGCTGTATTTATTAGTCTAGATTGTTTTGGTGTGAGTTGCACAGTGTTAGAGATAGCAACCATAAAGATGTCTGCCTCTCCTTGAATATAATGGAGCTAAATGGCACTCGGCTTGTGGTGCTCAAAGTGTAAAAAAAATAAAAGATTTTCTTTCTCCTGAACTACACTCACTAACCCTATCACCACACAGAAGGAAGTGTGCATCTACTCATGGATGAGAGGCTCATGCTTGTGGCAGCGATTAATGTAAACACCATTGGCGTCCTCATCGGCTGCCATTACTGGTGCGAGGTCAGCCAGCAGGTGTGCGGTGACACGGTTGGCAGTTGTAGCTTGGCAGAAAGAAAATAGTACCTACATGAAACTGTTCACAACAAGGTCTGTGGAAGATCCTGAGTAAGTGGACCAAAAGGGGCATTGCTGATGAGTTTTCCCATCTTTGATTTATTTATTTTTTTTTAGCTTTGAACACCACAAGTTGACCACAAGCCATCTAGTTCAACTACACTGTAGAGAAAGCAGACATATCTATGGCTGATACCTCCACCACTCAGCAACTCAAACCAAAATCATCTAGACTGATAAACAGGGCTAGTAAGAAGATAAATTGTTCGCTGCTATTATGAAAGGGAAATTTCACCCCCGAATAAAAAAAATACATCTGTTTAATACTTATTTGATCATAACTGCGACATACTATACAGGCCTTCGGCATTTACCAGTATGTATTGTGAGGCATGAGATGTCAAACAGCTTGTGACTTGGCACGTTTATCTCTAGATCAAAGTTGCTGTAGCCATGTGCAAGGGATTAAGCTCCTCTCAATCCTCCTTATCCTACAGCTCAACCCAACACCTGAGGAGTAGGACCTTTACTTTCACTCTGATGCTGCTGCAAGAGGCATATCATTCACAACACACATTTACCAGTTCTGTTTTTTTAAAGGGATAAAAGAGCAGCTTGAAGATGTTTTCCTGCTCAGCAAGTAGATTGTGAAGCAGAGAGGGGGATTAAATGACAACCTGGACAGGAAGGAGGCTTCAGTAGCAGCATCGAGAGAGAGAGAGTGAGTCACAACTTCTGCCTGTTTCATGAGCAATTTTCAGAGCACATTTTCTAGTCATTTTTCAGTGAAAAAAAACTGTAGCTTTTTCTGGTCACCTTCAAATCTTGCAGCACTGAACGCTTGTGTATTTGCAGCTGATTTTCTTTGACATCAAGTATTAGCAACCAAAAAACCAAATAGTAAAATTTGAATTATGCCTCCCCCAAAATGAGGGTTTGACCTTTTATTGTGAATTTTAATCATGCAATCATGACTTCATGCTGTGTACAACCAGGTGCTAGTCTATAAAGAGTTGTTGTTGTTGTGCAGTGTCCCTTTGGTGACCTCACTCCCTGCTGTCGCTTTAAAGGACAAAGTGTCACAGTGAATCACTCTGACCTTTAAAAAATACAGTATATGCACATAAATGTATGACAGCATGATGGGAGTTCAGGGACTCTTTCTACTACAGCTACAGGGATTAGCAGTGTGAGATCAGCAGAGGACCACTGAGATTAGCAGACAGTCAAAGTACAACTGCCACTTTGTGTCCAGACTGTAGATCAAGAAATCATCCCATACTTCAAAGTGTTCGGGGTGTTTTTTTTTATGGGAAATCACTGAAAACAGTTATTTGTCAGTGTTGATGTAATGCAGACACGCACTTCTTGCTTCTGTCTTCAGATCTGCATGACATGAACACACGGTGAGAGTCGACCCTCTGGACTGACCCCAGAGACACAGAGAGACGAGACAGAGAGAGAAAACTGGAGGAAACAAACATGGGGTGAGACAAATTATTATTATTATTTACAGACGTGATAAACTGCTTCTTGGGTTACAGTGCACGGCTAAAGGCTCTCTTTCTATACATAGCATTATTTTAATTGGAAAAATAATAATAGTCATTAATCAGAACTTTATTTTTATAGCGCCTTTCAAAACACAGTTAGAAAGTGCTTTACGATAAAATTCATAACACAAGTAGAGTGAAATGAACTAAAATGTCACTCAAGAAAAGATAAAAAAAAAGTAAGAAAGAAAGAAAATGACAATAATCAAATACTGAATCAATCAATCATTTTAGTCATTTTTAAAGGAAAAGTTTCTGGTTCTAGCTTGACAAATGTACAATTTTGCTACTTTTCTGTGCCATATTTTTGGGTTTTGTATCAATGGAAGGATTAAACAAAGAAAATGTGGGCATTGTAAGGGCTGTTTTTACTATTTTATGACATTGTATACACAAAACAATTTGTAATTCAAGTTATAATCAGCTAAGGACGTATGGATTTATGGGGGGGCTCACATATGAACATTTTGAGCATCAAACACTTAATTTCCTGCATTTTGGTGAATTTTTGTGCACCAATTTGTGGCTTTTCTGCAACAATTTATGGTGCAAATGTTTTAATTTTGTCAAAATAAAGCCCTCTTTAAAAGATTTGGCGATCATGAGAATAATTGCTGGCTGCAGCTCAGATGTACAGTCAAAAGACTGAGTCTGCATATCATCACAGCTGCTATTTAAGTTAAGATAAAAGTGTAAAGTACCACTTACTGCATCACAAGTGGCTTCTGAAAGCACAAGCCAGGACAAGGTCTGAAGATTTGATGTTAAATTAACATGATTTATTCTATACTGCTGTTTTTAATGGAATTATTAAAAGCTTCTTAGACACTGCAATTATTATTAAATGTTAAAAAAAAAAACCTTGTATAAACACTTTCTCTGAGTCAAGGTCCAATTTTATTGGACCTTTTATTTATGCTGTGATAAACCTCCTCCATTTTCCTGCTGCTTCTGCAATCAGGATATCTATCACTTCGCAGTGAGAGTAAAGTTACTTTACAAATGAAAGATGCACGCTTGCTGTTTGCTCCTGGTTACTTTACAGTTCTCTAAGTCTTAGATGATGCTATAAATTTAAGAGTAGCCTTCCTAATAACTGTTTCACTTTGGAAAAATCATTGTAATTACCATTTTCACATCAAACTTTCATTGCAATTTGGTCCTCAACATATGTTCAATCAAAACGGCATGAATGAGACAAAAGACGCTGGTCAATTATTCAGCAGCCATTCACAGGACTCTGCTAATCCCGCCATGCTCTGCTGGACTAATGACAGCAGCAGGTGCTGGCAGCTGTGAGCAGAGAAAGAGAAATTACACTCAAACTCTGCTCTGAATATTCCTCCTCTGTCCTTAAACTGTGGAAATGTGCACGATTTATTGACTGTTTACACGCTGCTCCTTTGATTCATTGATTTGATTCTTCACATAAATAACTTGAGGCAAGAATTCTTTTTTTCTTCTTTCATTTAAAGTTAAAGAATGTGTATTGAATTTTCATGGCTTAATTTCTTCTGCTGGAACAAACTGAAGTTGAATGTTTGAACTCGTTGAATGGACCTTTTGAATAGAAAAAAAACAGAGGTAGGATGCTGAAACAAACAGAATTTTTTTGCACCGAGCCTGCGATTGTGCACTGCATGCTAACTAGGTGCCCTTTGACTGTGACAAACACACACACAGTGCATTAGTTTTCTTAAATAGTCGTGAGGCCTTCAGATGCATCACCTCCCCCACATCCAGACAATAAACCTCACGCCGCCTTTTTTCTATCACACAAAATCTTTAATGGAAAAGGAATGCAAATAACTTGTTTCTGTCTTTCTTTTCTGTTTTTTTTTATTTAATCTGAAAAGAGTCTTTCATGGGCTGCTGAATAATGTAGGGCTGTCATGGCAACAACCTCCCTCATAAGAAGGGAGGAGCCTGACTGGAAACCACAGTTACTATACTGGTACTAGGATGTCCCATCAGGAGGAAAGCCAGTGTGACTTTGAAATGTTACCAATTTTGTCATTTCAAACATTACTATATATATATATATATATATATATATGTATATGTATATGTATGTATGTATGTATATGTATATGTATATGTGTGTGAGTGTGTGCCTGTATGTACGTATCTTATTTCTTGTTTATAATAGATACTATTTTATTTTACTTATCTTCACTATACACCTATACACCTGTTGTCATTTTTGTAGGATAAAATGAGATCACAACTGTCTCATAAAATATTAAGCTGTAGGCAGCATTGGATTATTTCATTTTAGCACAAAGACTCTAAATGTGGGGAAACAGAGGTCATAGGTACACAAAAGGCCAAACATGAGTGGTGAAAAACCAATTAAATCAAACTAAATCATTAACAAAAAAATATGATCGTTATGTTTACCAGATACGAATTAGACATGATCATGAATGTGTTTTACTGAATTTAATAAGTAAATAAAATCATCACTAACTCGGTGTAAACATTTAAGTCTAGTTGCACCTGACTGCTGTGAAATTAAGTCAAACTATATCATGAGCTTAACATTTGTTAACAAATAGAACTTAACCTATTATATGTCTTATATGCCATAATTAAGTCAGCTGTAGAAATGTTTGAAGTCGGCATCTTGTCATTTGTGTAGTGGTCATTACCTGCAGTTTACTTTATACTATATTCTTAACATATATTTTTTTTCCATAAACAAAGGCATAAACATCTCAGAGACAAAGTGTCATTTAAAAATAAATATAAAAGAATTTGATTCTTAAATATCACTTTCAATGCAGTATTTAGGCTGTCGGCCATTGATACTTAAATGAAGGGTGCCGGGTGGCCCACCAAACATTCTCTAATTTACAATGAAAATAAATTGAGTCACACCAGACTTTTTCTGCGATTTGAATGTCAGCAAGATGCCAGAGTGCATAATAAGCATATAAATAGAGCTTGTTTATTTAATTTTATTTTTTTTAAATGCTCAGGTGAGGATCCCCAAGCCCCCTGACAGAGGTCTAGGCTAAGCCCTGAATGCCCTCAGACACTGGAAACGCCCCTGCAGACATCTGTGCAGGGCTGCTGCAACTGGATACAAAATATGAATTAATTGTGTACTTATTAACTGGCACCTGACCTCCTGACATTTTGCAACAGCAAGTTGAGTATCCCTGCTGTATGCGTATTGAGGGAACATTCAGTATTTTGTGCGACATATGACATAACACAAGACATCCTGTACAACCACTGAGAGGAAAATAAGAAATAATGCATGGATACGAGGCTATTTTTACACGTGGATGTAATATTGATGCTGTGTTTTTTTAACTGCATCCGGCTGCGGACGCCTTTCCCTTTTATTGTCGGCGGATCCCTTTAATAAGTGAGGTGGAAGTGAGTGGAGGCGACTCTCAGCTCAGCTTCAGTGTGTGTGTGTGTGTGTGCAGAGCGGCAGACAGGCAGGACGGTGCAGGAAGAGACAAACCACAGCAGTTTAACTGGGAAAAGTCCAGTAAGGATCATCTGACACAGTCGCATTGTAGTTTTCACACCGGCGGATACATCAGCGTTTAGGTGAGTGAATCGGAACTTTGTGCGTGTCTTTCCTCAGACACACGAGCTGAGACTGAATAAATGCCCACACTTTGTCTCACATGATTGTATCTGAGACTTTTGGATGAATGCATTAGACGGAGGAAGCTTTTAAAAACGCGACATTAGATTGCTGGATTAACATGAAATATGCATCCAATCATTTAAAGTGCAGCACTGCATGTGTGTTGTGCTAATTTATGAGCGAAATAATCCATTTACAGGAGCAGCAGGTTTATTTCCATCACAAGTGCGTGTGTGCTTGTGTGTGTGTTTGTGTTTGTGTGTGTGTGTGTGTGTGTCAGAATCTTAATTTGTAAAAACTTGAATGGACCTCTGTGGCTAATGATGCATTTGCTGAGTTATTAGTCTATCAGGATCAGGTGTGTCCCATGTCTTGATGGTTTTATATTTTATGTTCATAGTTTCATGTGCATATAGACAAGTATATAGATAAAAAATTATGTTTACAGTCAGAATATTAAGAGACTTAAGATCTGTGGTTATGTGTGTGTGCACATTTGGTGGAAGCAGATGTACTGTAAGAAGAGATGTTTAGTTTTTGGTGATTATTTCATTGCAGTTGAGTGAAATCAGATTTAATACTTTAGTAAAGCTTGAATACAGTTTCTTCACAGCACAGATTTTGAGTTGTCCATCACAGGTGAAGTGATAGAAATAACTGATGCATTTTAGCTGCAAAAAAAGCTGCAATAGAGCCATAACTGATATTATTTGTTCCACCTGTGCTTTTTCTGGTACCACAAGTCAAAGTACTCTGATTTATTTAGGAATAATTCAGGACAAAATTCAGGACTGGCAAAATTTATTCAGAATGAAAAACAACGTGTTAAGGCAGACAGACAGACTTAGCAGGAGAGAGGTCATGCTCGTCACTTAAACATAAAAAGGTATATCTTGTGTTAAACTTAGGAGTCGGTATAGTAGCAGGAGAGCCCTGCGTGGTTGTGCATAAAAACTCTCACAGTTTAGTATAAAATTTCCATTTGTGCAGAAGACACATTCCTAAAAGAAGCATGAAGTTCATGTTCTTGATAATGTCAATTCAATATATTTAATCTTGTTTTATTATTTATATAGTAGCATCACCAGACAATAAAAATGCTATCAAAATACAGGTCAGGCATTTAATCTTTTCAGCTCCTGAAACGGGCATGGAAAACAAGATGCAACATGTTATTTAGTGAACTTTAGAAGTGCCAGTGGGTAGTGGGATTTTTTTTTTTTGTTATAATTTGGAAAAGGCGAGTTGTTTTGCTCGTTTTATATGCATGGAGCTGGATTCAGCAGCTGGAAAGCTTAATCATAACAAAAGATATTTTGAGTGGTTTTTCATATAGAGCAGGTCTAGACTGTACTCTTTAATTTGCAGAGACCCAACAATTCCCCCATGAGCAAACAGCGAGCTTGGCTCTGACTGTATCTCACCAGCACCTCTAAAGCTCACCAATTTACACTTGGATCTCATTTGTATAATTCGTACACAAAAAAATAATGCAACAAGCTTCAACTCCCAACAGCTGCGACCATGTGCGTGCATGCATCCATGCATCCATGCAGCTGCCCTTTGGCTCATAACCTTTCCACAAAATCCAGACTTTACACAGTAATTAATCCATGTCCATCCAAGTCTTTAATCCATGTGGAAGTGATGCACCCTTTTGTGATAGGCCACTCCCAATGCCAGGCCCCCTTTTAACTCCCTTAAAATTTCAAATAAAAGCCTAGTCACTATTAAACACCCAGTCCCTCTTACTGGCCCACATGCGTCCCACTGGCTACACATTTTGTCAAATAAACCCCTAACTCACTTAGAAGCCGGTCTCGTTGCCATGCAGTTTTTTTTACAGAAGTTCTTTGAAGGTATAAAACTATATTTGTAGCTACATGGTGGAGCTGATGTTAGCTGCTTAGATCACGCATACAAATATGTTTAAACTTTTGTATGTATGGACATGCTGCATGTTTGAAAGGAAATTAAAGCCTGTCCCAAACAGAGGCCTGTTAAAAAATTATAAGCATGTTGAGTTCAGTGATTTAGGCAATTATGGGCTAGTTTTACGGTAACTGCCTTGAATACAAACACAGACTCTCTCTCTGCCGAATATCAGCCACCTAAGACCAAACTGTGGTCACCAAATGGTGGGAAAAAAAAATTGTAGACGTCCAAATGGTACGCTAATCAATTCCTGGTAGTTACAGATATTCTCACCTAACTTTTGGTAAGAAAGATTCAAAATGTCAAACTGTTCCTTTAACTTTCTTGATGTATGTAAGCTGTAGCAAGCATTTTGGATTCATTATTTAGTTGCAGTTCTGTTAACATCACTTTGTCTTTATATAACATTGTTTCAGAAGCTCATCACAAACCATATTCATGTCATTAAATGCCTCCACTCATTACATTTGCCCGCTCTCTCTCTGTCTGCCTCCGTCTGTGTGTGTGTGTGTGTGTGAGAGAGTGTGCATCTCCTGCTTTGATGTCTGATCTGTAGTTTTTGTACGGCAGCTGTTTTTTCAGTCATTGTGACATTAGAAGTGCTTGAATGCAGTAGGTGATTCTGGGAACAGGAAGTAGAGAGTGATGCAGCAAAGGCTGCATAACTCTCCCACCACTGCAGTACACTGTGCTGCAGCTGTAACGCTGCATCTGTGGGGGTATTCTCATGTTAATCAAGAAAGCCACTAAGATGACTCAGTGCGCTGATGTAAAGCAAAATGTGAACTTTACCTCACCATTATTTCAGTAGTAGGCTGATTTGTCATTTTGCATTACATGTCATACATCAAGGCTCCTCAGCCAATAGAAGACAAGCTGCTTTTACAATAATTTCACACTGGGAGTTGATTGTATTCTCTGAGGTATTTGGGGTTTTTTATGTACACATGCAGCTTTAGTCCCAGGTACAATTTATTCCAGGACTGTTGTATTAGACACAGGTGTACCAAATAAAGTGATAACTCAGCGTGTAAGGTTAGTGAAGGTATGTGACTGATTGTTGAGGTTTTTTAAGGTGACCGTTTGATTAGCTCAATAAAGACAGACATCTGATCTCATCGCAAATGTCGAGTGGTGGTAGTATCGATGTTTTCCTTCAGCTTGTTCAGTGACTGAAGGCCCTGCAGGCTTACTGCCCTGTGACCCTTTAACCTCCCAGGATCAATGGTCTCTCTGCTGTGTGCAGCAGCGACGTATGTCTGGTTGAAACTAATTGATTATCATCGGTCATCAGCCAGCTTGGTGACTCTTGACCGTGTGGTAGGTCTGGGTGTCTGAGTGTAGGAGAAGGAGCAGTATGTTTGTGTGTTCAGGGTCGTAATATTTACTGCACATTAACAGAAAGATGCACTTCAGGGCGTCACTAAGACAGCTGTTGAATCAGTGGATGCTGCACAAACTATGGCAAAGATTACAAGTCTGATGAATGCAGATCATTTTTTTGGTGTTAATCTGGTTAGTCAAAAAGTCACTGGCATTGCATTTACAATGTTATGTTTCTTTATTACATTAATACATGCTTATTCTGTCATTTTACTTTTGTCTTTATTGCTATTTTCAGTTGTTACCTTGGTAGATACCATAAGGTGTATAATGTACTGTTATGACATTACAGCTGCAACTAATGATTATTTTCATCATTAACTAATCTGTCAATTGTCTTTTTATTAATATTTAAATTATCTAAAGCATTTGTTTGAAATATTTTTTTATTTGTTCACAAACTGGACAAATTGGAAACATTACGTTTTGGTCTAAGAGGGGCTACATTTTGTAACTGTTTCAATGGCTGGGTGCAGTCACTACCTGGAGTACTTCCTGGAGGTTGCCAAGCAACCGTCTTGGAGGCTGCACAGAGGTGCTGGATTGACAGATAAATTGATGTTCCTCAAGAAATAGTTAGAGCACATAACTCCCCTAACACCAAAAAAGCATGTTGTCACAAGACTGTTTCTGGATGGATCAAATAAAACGAGATTCTACTTGTTCTTAGTGAGCTTCAGAGGTGTTGACTGCTGTGTTTTTGAACGCTGTGTACAGCCAGGCTTACCACACTTAGCACACAAACATGGAAGTGGTATTGATCCTCTCATCTAACTCTTGGAAGGAAATAAGTATATTTACCAAAATGTTGAACTTGTCCTTTAATCTATAAACTGTCATTACAGTTTCCTAGAGCCCATTCTAACATGTTCCAGCTTCCCAAAAACAGAAAAAATATTCCATATTGAGTCATAGACTACAGAGAAAAGCAGCAGATCCTCACAATTATGAAGCTGGAAGCAGCAAATCTTATGCATGTGATAACTTAAATGACCTGCAACAGGCGTTTTCAGTCATTCTGGCAGGTAAGACCTCAGTTTAGGACGATGTTGTGCACAGCTATGACTGGAATTACATGAAGCCATGTGCAGAGATTCGGGAAGCTGTCAGTCAACACAGTCTGAACGTGTGACGACAGTCCTGAGAGGAGCTATCATCAGGCTGATAAAGTTAAAACACCTGTGACTTTTTAGAAGTTTCAAACAATTTAGTGATTATCAAGATAGTTAAATTTTCTGATGTTCACCTAATTGATTAATCTACTGTATTTTCACACTATAACATTGGGCACCTTGTGCCTCAGCTGGTAGAGAGCACGCTCTATATTAAGAGGCTATGTGTTCATGTCACTAGCTTTTATATCAAATAAAGAACTTTTTTTAAAAAAACAAAACAAATAACCTTAAACACAGTAAAACATCAAGCTTTAAGCAACTGGAGCTGATGCTTGAGAGTTCCTGTGCTCACTGTCACAGCTCTGGCTGTGTGAACGCGTACTTGCGTTTGCATTTTCTCATGAGCACGGTGATGATTTATTGTGCACATCATGCTCCCGCCAGCAGGTGATAACAGCGCTGCACAAACAGGACATGACCTACCAAAATAATCACCATATGTGCAAAAATAGACTGATGATGCATCTTAAACATACCCAGTTTTTGACAACTTGTTTCAGATAATTGGTCTTAGCCAGTACTTATGTTCAATGTGTGTTTGTGTGATCATGCAAACCCTTTGATTTGTCGTTCAGACTGGCTGTTTGCATTTCAGATTATTCTGCGTTCTCTCTGGCTGGCTGTTATTTTGCATCTAGGTCGAGCAATTTGTCTTTGGTTTCTTTGCGCAAGGGAGCAAGAGAAGTGATATTCAAAAACACATCACAGTGTGGTATCCTTGTTTTCACTTGTTTGTCTAGCATCTCAGTTTGTGTTCTGTGAGAAACAGTCAGTCATTGAACTCTGTTTCGCTGTGTTTTTACAGTCAAGCTGGTACCTAGTCAACTGGATAGTTTTAGCACAAAATATTTTTCATTTTTCTGTTTTTCTTCTGTACTTTCCACGTCTTCCCAGCCTTTAATCGCCTGTTCATGCTCCCAGAGATCACCACGTCATTATAAAGACAGTTGTGTTATACATGTATGCTGAAGCTCCAAAAAGCATATTTAGTTGTGGTTCAAGTTCTGGATCTTTTAGGAGACACATTAAGCTGGTTTACCGTTACTTTGATATATGAAATGAGAGTCACATCATATAAAGATAAGCTAAAAAAGAATTGAATCATAGTATCCCTTTTTCCTACAAAGCCATTTCCCATGCTCTAAGTAATCCAGTTAAGTGGGAGTGGATGTACAGAGGGAAAACAGATGCATTTGGATAATTACTACAAACATTGTTTGTGTCCTGCCAATAACATTAAAGCTTTCAAGAAATGGGGAAACTCTCTGGGGGTATATACACATGTCTGCATTACGTGTGTATGCTCCTGTAGGTGTGTGTGTGTGATGTTTCTCTGCCAAGATGGAAGTATGAAAAATGTGGTAACAGTGAGGGAGACCTTCCCTCTTGGCAGCGGGTGTCACAACAGGATGCTCATTTTGCTATTGAGTTTTGGAATAATGGAACTAATGTCCACAAAAAAATCAGCAACACTAATGTACATAAAAGGCCAAAGTATTAAACTTGAATATTTTTTGGTGCTGACCAAAGTCTGTCTGAAGCTCTTCTTATTCTTTGATTTGATGGTTCTTGAGTTTAACAAACATTTTTACAGCGGAGGTGTTGTAGGTGTTCTTGAGCTTTTGATCACTTCACATTATCTTCATCAGCAAACTGCTCGGTTGTTTTGGCATTGTAGATGTTCAAATCTCAACTTGCATGTGAACACCTAAGTCTTGTAAAGTGCTCTGATAAAATCACCTTGTGATATGATTAAAAGCACAAGAGCAACTATTAAATGGACTTTGTGGTGAGACTGTTTGCTCAACTGCTGTTTCCAAGGTCAAGAATGCACTGCGAGCCTTAAAAATATGCCATTTTTGGCATGTTTTATGAAGGTATAGCTACCATTTATTTAGGCTGCATTTAATGTTGGAGATTTTTTTTGTTTTTTTGTGAAATTCAAACAAGACTAGGATTCTGCAATCATGCTGTCAGCCTGGTGAGGCTGTACGCGAGGCTGCACAGCTGTGCATTTAAGGTCCAGTGTGTAGTATTTAGGGAATTATAATGGCAAAAATTTTAGATTTTATAAAAAAAAATGTATTTTTTTCTGTGGTGTATAAAAATAAAAAAATGTTACCTTTAGAATTAACCATCTATATATACATAGGGAGCGGGTCTTCGTCCAGAGAGATGGTCATGTTGAGCTGCCATTTTTCCACAGAAGCCCAGAACGGACAAACCAAACACTGACTCAAGATAGGGCCTTTTGCATTTTTGGGTTGGCCACTGTAATTACCAGCCCCAGCAATACGAGCAGTATTGTAAAAACACTGATTTTTTCAAATGTTAAACTGCTTTATTTACTATTTTCATTGGTTTTAATAACCTGGTCTGTTTGTTTTGGAGAGGAAGAGACCTCTGTGGATAATTTGGCTCCTAGTTAAAACATCCTGAACAATCAACACTGAAGGAATTCTAACAGGGAGAAGTTTCAGCTCCAGTCTTACACACTGGACCTTAAATTAACATCAGCAAGCTGACGTGCTCATAATGACAATGCTAACATGCTGATAACAACGTGGTGTAATGTTTACCATGCTAATCATCTTCATTTAGTATGTCAACATGCTAAAATTTACTTAATAATACTAAATACAAACTACAGTCACAGCAGGTGGAAATGTCAGTTTTGCAGGATGAAAAGTCAGGAGATCACCAAAGTCATTAGGATGCATCCTCTGGGAACACTGAATGTCTCAACAAAATATAATTGCAATACATCCAGTAGTTGTTGAGATATTTTAGTCTGGTCCGAAGCATTGGACTGACTGAGCCAAGCATCTGCTGAAGCAAAAATACCTTTGTAGAAAGCATGTTCCTCAAAGTAAACTGTCAAAAAGTGTTGTTTTGGTTTATATCGTGTGGGTGAATCAGTTCTCTTGTCTCCTCTGAGTTGCAGCCTTTGATCATGTTGCATCATCTACGTCTTGTTTACTACCAGCTTTGCCTCCGTTCACTGAGTCCCCCGGGGCAAACAGGACAGATAGCAACGTGCTTGTTTAGTTGTTGAAAAACGGCAGCTCCCCCCATTTGAACTATTGTGTTCTGTTTATGACTGTGCTGTGATCATTATTCAGAGGATGGTTGTGGTTAGTGTGGCTTTCATTTTTGGACCATCTTGTTTCAATTACTGTGACTTTGGCCAGCTGTTACTCTCGAACTCTTACGTCAACATCAGCTGTCAGGAATGACAATGTTAAAACTATGTTTGTTTTACACTCCTAAGAGACATATGACTTTTGTTTTGATAGTTTGGACTTGTGCTCTTAAAATGATGTCATTACTGCTCGCTACAGGGAAAAGTAGAGTACAGCTCGGGCCTTTCCTGGAAATGGAGATAAAATTGCACACATGACATCAGAGTTCAACTCAATCCATCTGTATTTTACAAAAAAAAAAGAAAAGGAAGAAAAAGCATTATGCATAATAGAAAGACATGGATCATGCTGTGCGTATTGTACTAGCGTCAGTGCTCGGACAAATTTGGCTGCTGTGGGCAGTTTCTTCCCTTTCTGTCAGATCCTCCGTCCTCAGTCGCTCCTTATCTGCGTCTCCTCCCATCATGCCTCTGGGACTCTTGCCCTCACTGGGGTTAAAGAGCAGCACAAGCTTTAAGCCCCTCCTCCTCCAGCTTCACTAAGCCCTCTGATTGGTCCTTGCACTCTCTCTACACCACCGGCGGGCCCTCCCCCTCCTGTCACTGCTCACCCTGTGGCTCCCCGTCAGTCTGTTTGGATTATTGTAACAGCTCAGGCCTCTCACATGCGCTCCCCTCTCTGCCCACTGCACACACTCTATCAGAGATGAGAAGGATTAGGTGACAGAGAGCAGCGTTTGTTTTCACCCCAGAGAAGAGAGGAGAGGAGAGCAGCCATGGAGTGGAAGTAAGTGGGATGTTTGGGATTTAAAGATGGAGAGGAGGTTTGGACAGAATGAGTAATAGATGGAAAATGACATAAGGAAAGAAAAAACAGGAAAGATTTATGATGAAGGGAAGGGGGAAACTGCACTCATATTGTCTTGGGAAAGTCCTTCTGCAGCATGCAGTGCTGGAAAAGATTATTATTAAAAATGCCTCTGTAACTCCAGGTTATTACCCCGAAAGTCTATTGAGCTAGTACTTGAAATACAGGTTCCAGCTACAGTTTGCATGCTCACAGGTGTTAACATACTGTAGAGAAATAAGTGGTGTTTACTCTCAGAAGACATGCTTTTAGTGGCTTCTCTGTGCAGGTGTATGTTGCATTGTAGGCTGGCAAGAAAATATTTGCGTTAATCTCATTTCCTTTTCCTGTTTGTCATGCTCTGTGGCTCTAAAACAACAGTCCTGGAGCTCCTCTGACTTGAAACCAAGAAGATGAACTGTACATGTTTTGAGAAAAAGTGAAGTTTTTTAAATAACCCAAAGTTTGTCTGCAACGGTTTTACATTCACGTATTCATATGACACATAACAGATCTTTTACATATAAAATTAAAATGATCTGTAAGTGTGTTATTTATCAGTGTGAGGAGGATGATAATAAAACAGCTGTGTATCAGCTGATGAAATATGGCATCTAGCAGCATCATTAAACTGTCTTGGCAGTTGACGTCATTTGTCTGACTAACACTGGTTAGTCTTTTTCTGTTTACTAGTTATTGTATCACAGCAGTTTTCAGGATGTGGATATAAACAAGTAAATAGTAAAAAGGCAGCTTTTCCCTGGAACTTGCTTCTCTTTGATGACTGTCGCAAAAGTTGGAAAAAATAATTGATATCAATCATTATGCATCACCTCTCTTCTCACTTAACCCTTTGAAACCAGGACAAACTGGCTTGATTTCTTAAAACAAAAAAAAATGGAAAAAGGCAATGAGCAACTTAACAAGAAATGGCCCAAAAATAAGCAAGAAATTCGCAAAAATGTTACCAAAAAAAAAAAAGAAAATCACCCAAAAAAAGGAAGAAAAATAAAAACAAACAATGAAATGACCTGAAAAAAGTGCTAAAATTAAAAAGAAAAAAAAAAATCTGTACCATCATTTTAGTTAAAATGATTAGAAATATAGTTTTCTGGACATTTTGATGTTTTTTAATAATTTTCTCACAATTCTCTCTCTCTCTTTCCAGCTCTCTCTTTTCATTGCCAGATTTTCAGGGCGTTGCTCATTGCATTTTCTGTATAATTTCAAAAGAAATCAAATCAATTTGTTCAGATTGTAAAAGACATCTGAACACAGCATAAGGAAACCAATGTTGATCCAGGTTTCAGGGAGTTAAAGAATCAACAGGTTAAACAATTGCTGTCCTGTTTGTCTTTTGGAGGTTAGAGTAAAATTACAGGATTGACGCAGTACCACTCTCATGTTGGTCAAGCAAATATAAAACTATAACAATCAGCTTGGTTTAGCACACAGACAGGAAATGTGAAACAACAAACCAGTGAGTGAAACTGAACGGTATATCTCAAAATATAGAACTGTTCCTTTCATTTTTTAAACAAAGGAGGTTAACTAACTTAAAAGATTATGCTTTTTACAGTGTAGCAATAGCAATTTATTTTTACAATATATTTTGTAATTGTTTTCGAAAATATTTTTACCTTTCTCTGTTAGTAAGGAAAGGTTGAAGTCCATAGTATTTAGTCTACATAGCCGTGAGGTTGCAGAACCAAAACTCCTCATGTGCAAAGCGTGTAGGAGAACTACAGTGGCTGACACAGAAAAGGCCAATGGCCTCTCCAGAGCCAGCGTTTGATTTGTCTGTTTCAGGCTACTGTTGAAAAAACATGGTGCATTCCTTTGAAAGAGGACCTGCTCCAGTTGTATATATAAACAGCTTATTTTCAGGTAACAAAAACCAAACAATTCTTATTTTCAGGTGATTATAAACTAATAAAAACATAGTTATGAATATTGTAATAAATTTCTACCGATAAGTCTCCATAAATCCTACACACTGCACCTTTAAGCGTCATGCAGAGTGATTAAGTGTCAGCTGAATCAAAACTAAAACCTAAATTGTTCTGTTGGTGCATTTCGTCTGGATGTCGAGTCACATCTTTTTAACTTCACTCTGGTAGACAGATGTGCAGTGTGGACAGTTTCTAGTGTCCCTGTGCTTGCACATCTGTAGGCTTTAATTAGACGTCAGAAATTAACGTACATGCACTAACACACACAGACACACTGACAGAGCATCACCTTATCTCGTGCTGCCAGAATGTGTGGTTGGCAGAGATATGCAGCCAAGTGATGCATTAATACTGGTTTCCTTTTTCAGTCAGAGTGCAGCCTTTTTCCTTTCAAAAATGTAAAACTGACCTTACAAATATTAGAGAATAGGAAGGAGTTTAGTTTTTCAACAGGAATAACCAACAACTCCCAGAAGACTTTAAAAGTTTTTTAATTACATAATTATCTTACAGATGCCAGAACAAAACCCCCTAAAATGGCTCTCCCAAAATTTCTGTGAGTTTATTATTTATTAGGTAAAATCCCACTGATCGACTTTGATCTACGACATTTAAAGATGCTGCGACTTTTCAAAGGGTTCAAGTGTTGATGTTCAGACTGAAGGCATGCTCTGCTGCTGTAATCTCTAATGATCCTGTCCACACTGGACGCTTAAGATAAGCATGAGAGTGGTTTTATAATTCAGGGGTGGGGCTTATGTCACCTTCTCCAGCGCCGCAGGCATGCAAAGCCCCTGATTCCACTGAAACAGAAAGCTGGTGTATACACTGCACTATATAAAGGCCTGGTATTTAATTATTTTGAGGTAACTTTCTTGAGCTGCTGCTAAAATCGGAGAATACCGAACTCCAAATGCTGTCATTAAGTATTTTGTTATGAAACTGTTGCAGAGTTGATGAAATGGTGCGATTATCAGGGTCACGATGGACATAAGCCTTATCAACAGACCATCTGGCTTTAGGTGCTGAGAGGATTTTAAGTACAATAAATGCTGAAAACAAACAAACTGTATTGGTTATAATGATAATATTGTGTGTTTTTTAGTCTTTGGAGTCAACACAGTCAGTGTCGTTCTCAGATCATGCTGTCCTCTCCTGATTATAATGATTTTAATGAACGTGTGAGCTGTTGCTGTTCAAAAAAGTAATCTTAGTCTTATCTCGTGTGCCCAGACTGGAGGACGGTTGGTAGCTAAACAACCGAGTCACGCCTCCATATTCATCAGTAGCATTTTTCTCTCTGAAACACATGAAATGTTATCAGTTACATGAAAAGCTTGATAGCACTCTGGACAGATTAAATTTTGTCCCTGGAGGATGAACCCTAATGATCCTGGTGATCCCCTAACTTTCCCTCCAGTGCCATGGAGAAACTCAAGAGATAACAAAATTGGATTCCAGTTTGCTGATTTAAAAGTTGCTGCATGAAAAGAGTAGCAATTAAGTGTCCTGTGACTCAACTCTAAACACAGTATGAAAGTCAGTCTGTGGGCGAATGGACTCTTGGACTTCTGACCTAACAAACTAATGAGTCTTACATCATAAAGCAGGTGAACAAGCTGGTCTCCATCAGCGCTCCAAAAAAACCCCACTTGCTCTCTGAATGAACACGTTCACACATCCACCTGTTAGTCTTCACCCTGATGGTTGTTTACATCCTGAAAGCAGTGGTTGTGTTCAACAGTGTCATTATTGTGCAGGGTGACATGGCATTATGTGTGTTTAGAAAAAGAGAGATGGTGAAAACAGCTGAGGTCAGTGCTCTGGAAAGAGCTGCAGGACAGACACCAGAGGGAGACCCAGAGTAACATACAAGTCCACTGCAGCCACTATGTAAACCTAAAACCTAAAATATACCTAAAAGAACGGTTTGAAAACGGGTTCCTCTTCAAACTGGTGAGTGGGAATGAGCGGGTTTTTCAAAATTACTACTTGCTTTAGATTCATACATGCAGCAGCCAAAGTTTAACATCAGTTATAGCTGTTTTCTTTGTCAGAGGATGAACTGTTTTTTTTTTTAGTTATCTGATGAATTCAGTTGGAGATGCTGCTTTTGGCTTAAGGTCTTTGAAGTGTCTTAATGCATCAGGGATGATGTTGTGGGTGTGGACAGTGAAGCAACAAAAACAGGTTAAGTTACGTGTTTACTGTACGTGTTTATGTGTTTGAGCCCCTGACCAACTAGTGTCTCCACTTTACGTTGCTTTGATGCAGGTCTTCCACTGATGTAATGGTCCTGCTGCTGTGACAGTAATGGACTTAATTTATAGCCACTCTCTAAACAGCTTTAGCCCTGACTGAAATATCTCAACAACTATTGGATGGAGTTGATACATTTTGTATGAACATTCATGGTCCCCATAGGATGAACCCTACAGACTTTAATGATCCCATGATTTTCTCTTTAGTGCCACCAGGAGGCTGATTGTGGTGTAGTTAAATGTTTTTTCCAAAACCACTGGATGGATTGCCATGTGGTACGCACAATCAGGATCAATTAAAGTTTGGTCTGTTGACTTATGTAGCGTCATCATCAGAGTCAAAGTTTGATTCCTGCAATTCTTGGTTTATTTACAAAATGTGTATAAAACTAACTTTTCCATTTGCTAATTATCAAATGTTGGCATGTTAACTAAGAAGGTGAACGTGATAAACTAACCCTGCTTTCAAATCACATACTTTCTCTTTTAGAAAAAGTATATCAGGACGTATGGCAGCTGCCCTTCAAAATGATGTACTGTTGCATGAGCTGGTGTGCTGCTGGGACATACTGCATCATAATTTTATGTTTAGAAATTTGCTGAAGGACAAATCTAATTTCATTTTTTTAGACCTGGTTTAAACACACTATTTGGTATTCCAGCAAAAAATTAAATCCAAAGTTGGGTCATTTTTTCCCCCAAATCTTCAAATAATGCATAACTTAAGACTCTTTGTGACTTTCAGTGTTGTTTAAGTGTGTTTATATACATAAGTGAGGAGTTTGACTGGCAAACAAAAAAATCATCAGTTTGTGTTTCTTAGTTTCTTTGTTGTCACCAAATCAAATCAAAAAGTCTTTCAGTCATTGCAGGTTCCAATCCTATTTTGATTTGTAAATTTGAAGAGTCCTTAGTTTACATTCAGATTAAAAAAATCAACAAATCAGAAACAAAGTCATGAAGAAGTGTGTTACAGAAGCTGGTGACTGTGAAGATGTGAGCAGATCAAAGTTTGTATTATCCAAATTAAAGGTAGCTGCTGTAACCAATCATTGAAGGGAGAGCTATGGAGCATCCTGTGGCCTCTTTTTGTTTGTATGTTTTCAAGAGTACATTTAAAGCATTAGGCTGATACTCTGTATTTTTGTGACTGATGTCGAATCCCATGGACAGACCAAAATCAACAGGATAACCCCTTTGTCTATGCTCACAGCCTCATTTTTCAAAGTAATGAATGCAAGTTAGTTATGCATCTGCATTTTGTTTCTACACACACACAAATTATATTTGGCCTTCATGTTTTCATCTTTCCTCGGGAGCTTTGTCAGTTTCTCTAGTTCTGTGTCTCACTCCTCTGACTGACTCACCGAGTTTGGCAGAGGCAGAGATGAGATCACTGGAAAAGCCTTGAAACTGCCAGGCATAATGAAATGTGTGAAACAGCTCTGTCAAAATCAACTGGGGTTATTTTTTTTAATGCAAAGGTAGAAATGCTGCAGAAGAATTTAAGAACTCCCCCGTGTTATTTTGCACTGTTAGAATAGCAGTTTTTCAGCAGATGAAAAGATAAGATCATTCAAATCAAGCAACAAATTCCCTCAAACTATTTAAGTTATTCACCATTCATTCATCAAGCATGTTCATCTAATAACATTAAATACATATTCACCCTTGATGGAAATGACGCTATCAAGGCCTGATAATGGTATGGCATTGTAGTTTTGTTTCACCTCAGCCTGACATTGTGTTCTGGTTAACCAATTTCTCGTAAGGGTTAAAGCTATTTTGTTTCACCCTAACCAATCAGAAGCAAGATGCATCGTCACCTGCATGATGTCATTTTCAGTTGATCAGGAAACAGTGGTTCAAACAGTTGCCAGAAACAACGAATCAGTCCAAAAAATATGGGCCATTCCAAAGGTTTTTGTTTATATTTTAGAGGGGTTTTTTTTTCGAATTTTGTGTATGCCTTTTGACCCCCCCTAAAAAAATCTATAAAAACAGTATGGATGAATTTTGAGAATAGTTATTTGGCACTGGGAATGTTGTTATTTTTGCCCCCTAAAAATGTGGTAAGGGAACAAACAAAATGGTGAACAACAGATACAAAGGCTTTAGAGTCACAAGCAGATGTCATCTTTTTTTATTACTGGCCCTTTAAATTGAGAAAAATAGGGTGGTTTAGGGGCCCCAGGCAGTCCCCCAAAGTAAAAAGCCTACATATGGATGTTTCCATATGTCATGTTACACCAAATTAACAGGGATTTAACATAAAAAGAATCTAATGTCATGTATGACAAGAAAACATTGCAATTTGTTGTCTTTTTTAAGATGCCGAAATGCAATGTGGACTCATTGCTAGGTCAATGAAAATGTGTTTGAAAAAAATTTAGTGGCATGTTTACAGCGTGGTACAAAAAAAAAAGATTTGGTCTCTGTTATTAAGACCAGTTATGCATATTTAGAGGTGGGGCTGCCAAAAAAAGCAAGATGCTGACAGCTGAAATACCAAATTTGAGGCTATAAACCAATGAGTGACATCACTTAGGCTACATCCATTATTTTTACAATCTGTGCAGGACAATGACAATCCCATTCTTAATCCTGACTTTGTAAGATTTATTAAAATTGTTTGACTGCTTCTCCAATCAGTGGAAGCAGCTGTGAATGAGCACAACACTCGGCCAGTGAACAATGAAAAATGAACAGACAGAACTAATTTAATTCATGACTTGTGCAAACAGAGCCTTTTTAAAGCAGTCATTTTGTTGACTTAACACACACACACACACACACACACACATACACATACACACACACACCCACCCCCACACACACATGTGCCTACAGTACAATGTGTGTGTGGGCAGGACAGCGTCTTTCAATCTGAAGGTTAAAGCTTTTCTGTCAGGGTTTAGGTGAACTGTTCTTGTGAATGTAGACATCTTTATAGAGTACATCTTATCACACAGGCAGCAGTGCAATGATTTAGATGTCTCTGAAATCCCACGAGCCCTCAGAGGCCTTCATCTTCATCTTTAAAGAAATGAAAGGAAATGACTTTCACCTCAATGTTATGTCAGGAGAAAATAAAGGACTAACAGCAAACTATGTCATTAAGACTTAACCTACTTCTGCTGTGTCATACATCACAGTGACATGGTGAACAGTGCGTGTGGGAGGGAACATATGACGGCGCGTCCATGCACATACAGATACAAAAACGTCTGATTTTGGCAGATTTGACGGACTGTGCTTTCACGTTTCCTCTCTGCCCATTCCCTTTTACGTCATGATTCTCTTTCATCTTTTATATTTTGACTTCCCCTCTCTTTCCTTTTTTTTTTTTGCCCTGGCTCTGCATGTACAGTGCGCCCCCCCCAACCCACACACACACACACACACACACACACACACACACACACACACACACACACATACACTCAGAAAGTAAGATCCCTCTGGCTTTACCTCTATTGGTGGAGGGGACCCCTAACTGCTGTCCCTTTATTTCTATTTGTTAGATCACCATCCATCAGCCAGTACCCTCTCACATACTCCTGATGCTGCACACGCTCGCTGCACTGCAGTGAGCCAGCATTTACTTCAGACAGAGGGAGAGAGAGAGAGAGAGGGAGGGAGAGAGACAGAGAGACAGAGAGAGAGAGAGAGAGAGAGAGAGGTTAGGTAGGAGGCAGATGAATGGATGAGACAGACTGAGCCAAGAAGTGATGGGAGGAGAGGAAGTGGCGAGGGAGAGTAAAGGAGGGAGGAGGGGTATATAAACTGAAACACAATCTGGCTCAATCGCCCCTCCTCAACTTCTCTCACGTGTGTGTGCGCACACACTCATAAACACACGGAGGAGCTGTGTCGCTCACACACATCCTGTCGTCTCCTGTTTGCTGCTACCTGGGCGGGAGCATCATCTCATGTCAGAGCTGACATGACGGCAGGTTTAGAGGAATTTTAGTGGCTGTTTGACTCACATGGAGCCAATGTTTCGGTGTGTGTACTGGAGTGGATGACGCCTGTTGATCGGCCTGTAGATGCAGCACTGTAAGTGTTTCTATCAGTAAGCCAAATATTTGGAATAGTGTTGTTTTTGAGCTCTCATTTTTGCATAATTATAGCTCCTCTTGGAGTCGGTATCTGCAAAATTCCTGCAGTAATATTCATCTTTTTCATGTGTACCCTCCGCTGCGTATTGGATGACAGCTCAATCCAGCAGGAATTATTCCGCTTAGCTGGTGCGGATCTGATTATGTAAGAGTGGAGTGTTGTGAGGTTGCTGCGAGGCTTATGCACTGTCAGCACAGGGCTGCTTCTGTTGTGGCTGTCCGCAGGATTTGGGAAATTTACTTTTGTAATCGGTGCCATATTTGATGCTCTGTTAATCTGCTTAATCTGGCCTGTGGAGCTGTTAAATTAATAAGGATACAGTTTAAGAGCTGAGCTTTCTGTTCGTGCATGTCAGTGCTGGCATACAGAGTATATGTTGTCATTTAGACCTTTCCTGTTATGTATGAATAGACAGTTGTGAATGTAGTTTTAGCTTCTGGGATACTCATATGTGAGGGTAGATTGTAAACATCATTGAGATTTTGTTGAAGTCATAATTTCTGCTGTTAAAGATTTCTCTTTCGCATGATCATCTTTGTCCTGAGCTGCTCAACACATCACTGTCCAGCAGCTAACAGCAAACACATGACATACCAGCCATGTAACAAATAGGAAATGTTGGTAATAACCCACTGACAGCATGACAGCATCATTATAACAGTAATTTTATCCACCGCTCGCCTTTCTCAGGCTTACCAAATCACCACATTGCAGTTACAGCCTCTCATATCTGCTTTCAGAGAAGGGAAAGAGAGAAGGAGTCTTGTCTAAGAGAGACAGATTAAGAGGAAATAGAGGAGAAGGAGAGCATGCACCGTAGAAAGAAGCAGTCCCTGAGGGTTTCCTCTCAGCAGCAGAGGTGGCCTGTTTCTGTGCCCGTCATGAATGTGAGGAGACAATAAAAGCACTGACACACTTTCTGTGTCCAAGTTAGCTGCCAGATAACGTTACTGAGGAGTCACACATTAAAATGAAGGCTGCAGGAAAAAGATGTTTCAGATCAAACTGTAGGGAAACTTCTCCACTCTTATGAAGAATGAGTGCAAATATGCTGCAGTGTGATTTTAAAGTATTTATTGTTGTAGGTTCAGCGTTCTCTCTCACTGATGAGTGCTGAACACAGAGTGCCTTGCTTTTACTTTATCATCAAATATTTATCACTCAAAGTGCTTTTTATGACAAGCAGCCACAGCTCTGACTCAAGCTCCACTCTGACTTTTTTGGTACGCCGCTGGTTCCCAAGATGAAGGTCGACAGCAAGAGCAAGATAAATTTTGCTTTTTTTTTTCACTTAGACTTTCCGTCCTCTTTTTCATGGATGACTTTAGGACTCTAACATTTAGGAGTGCACCGTTTGAGACTTATTCTCACCAAATACAAATTCTGATACTCAACTCTGAGCATCTGCTGAAATCAAGTACTGATCCAATACCAGTTCTTTTGTTCCTCCTGGATCTAAATCCTTTTATACCTTTTTATCCCCATGAATGTGTACTGAAGCTCTGAAACTGTGTTTAATGTGAAATATCTGTCAGATACTTGATCTGCTTAGTGAGGTCATTAAAGGCGCAGATACGGCTCTGGTGGATCATAGTGAATACCTACCAAAAACTATTTAAATTAAATGTTGGTAGCACATGTTAGTTGTTCTCAGACCAAAAATGTGCAAATATGGAACAAATGTACAATTAAATGAGTAACTAAACGGCAACTGACACAAAACTTTTGGTGCCCTCTGAGCCTGTTTTGCCTGGTTTGTAATCCAGCCTTGAGTTTTGTTGAATTCTCGTAACTCCTGGACAAATAGGCAGTGTGTTGCATGCATGGATGTACTACAGGAACGAAATACCAGACATGTTATGCAGTTAATTCCACATGTGAAAGTCACAACATATATAGAACCTCCATAGGTTAAAAATTCATAATAGAAAGACTGATGATAGATCTGCATTTGGCATTTGGAGCAGGCCTGTTAACAATTTTACAGATATCCTTTTTTTTTTTTTTTTTCTTTTTAAATAGTTATGGTCTATGTTTCAGGTGTAACTTTTAAACAAAGATGGACTAGAGGTCCATAAAGTGCTGAGAGGAATGGAAATTGTAACACTGAAATTTCAGAGACAATTATTCCATCTGCTGAAGTAGATTGTGTGATTTCATTGAAAACTCTAAAACCATCTGCTAAAAAAGACCTTGTGATGAGATTAGCCTGCGGATTCCAAGAGGAATTAAGGAGGGAATTACTTTCAATTTTTTTTGTAATGCCTTGCTGATCATCAGCTCATAAGTCCGACTCTCATGAGCACGACGTCTCAACAAGGGAATTTATTCAAAAACATCATCCAAACATCAACTTGGACTCGAGGATGAAATGATTAGATTTTGGCGCTCACTGTGACCTCACAGAAAACAGTTTTAGCCAGAACTTAAGAGTTCATGCGCTGGTTATGACAAAATTTCACATACATTTCTAAAAATTTATAATGATGCGGTGAGATCAACTTCACCGCAACATCATAATGTTCTTCAAAAACCCTTCTTTTTTTGGGGGGGGGGGGCGCATTACTCAGCGTCATAACTCAGCCTCATAAGGGGAAACTTCTGGTCAGCTACTGAATTGGAGATGCTCATCTTTATTGTTCACCTTGAAACTGTGCTGATTGTGTAGGATCCTCTGTGCTCTCAGGGGGAAGGTGTCCTCCATATTTCGAGCATTGTTTGCTGTCTTGGCTATATGTGAGTGTGAACCATAAACTGTATATGAAGACCTTTATATACAGTCTACGGTGTTGACAGACATGGATGTGAACTATATCATGACTAGCTGACTGAGACATACAACCGCAATGTGCTAATTATAGTTTTTACGGGGAGCTACAAGGTTCATGAGATGCATCCATAATACTATGAGTGTCTTCATCCTCAGCTGACCTTTTTTTCAAACACTTGTTGAAGTCTTCAGTGGTGGATGAAGTAGCTGAAAGCTATACTTCAATAAAAGTGCAGATATTTTACCAGAAAATGACTTTGGTTGAATTAAAAGTTGCCTATTAGAATATTACTGATTAAAGATATTTAAGTATTTCATATTTACTGTACTTAGATATCAAAAGGATTGTTATGCTATTAAATGTACTTAAGTATTGAAAGTAAAACTACAAGTAAATGCTGTAATGTTATTCTTAAAGAAAAACAAGGTCTTTTATACAACCTAAAGGATTTAAAGAACAAAATGCAGTTTTTCCTTCCCTCCTATTCCTTTATTCGTCCATCCCTCCGTCCGTCTGTCCATCCGTCCTTCCTGCCTTGTTTCCCTATTTTGTAGTAAGTAGCAAAATAATGATACTTTGTTACATTACACCACTGGAAGTCATGACCTCAGTTTGACCTCTTAACCCCTTCACAACCTCTTGTTCCCAGGCTGTTTGTCCAACTGAATCAGTGTTTCAAGTAAAAGTGATTTTTTGTATATAAATGTATTCCATCGAGCAAAAGGAAAATCATCTGATAGTCAGTTTTGTGTTGGTGACCTGCTGATTGAGGGGATGTTTACAGTCAAAGCTTGTAGCCACAGGTGCTGATCGGTGTGTCTGTCATTGCATTTCCTCTCTCAGTGAGGGAACTAGAGGAAGAACGCATTCTGCTTTAAACTTTGATCTTTACAACCAACAGATTTCCACTCGTCTCCATGTGTCATCCCTGCACCGTTTGATCTTACATGGTGTCTTTCTGCTTTGTCCTCCCTCTGTTTTTCTCTGCAGGGTGCAGGGTAAGAGGAAGAGGGACTCTTATGTCAGAGTTTTAGGATGGCCAGTGAAGGCTCCACTATTCCCAGCCCTGTTGTCCGCCAGATTGACAAGCAGTTCTTGATCTGCAGCATATGTCTGGACCGCTACGAGAACCCCAAAGTACTGCCCTGCTTACACACCTTCTGTGAGAGGTGAGTGGAGTTACCATGATGTTCCTATTCCATGTTAAAATCCTGTGAATTATGATAGTAGGTGGGAGATATAAACGTATGTAGCTACAACAGTGAGAGTAATTTCTTATTTTAGCGGTAACATCATAGTGTTTAACAGCCAATCACAGAGCTCGATGCACAAAGAAGACAAAGACTGAATGATTTTATTTTCTTTTTTTAAGGAAAATATGTAAAAAAAAATTTTTTAAAAAAGAGCAGATTCATAATACAATTTTAAAAAATTGTTTATTGTGGTTTTTGGTAGGTGATACTATATATTATAATTAGTGACAGACTACATACACCATAAATACAGAAAAAAAAGAACAGTGAAAATAAAAATAAAAATACAACAACATACATTAATATAATCCTATCCAACACAACAGCTTATCTGACACAGTCTCAACATTATGTGATGGATTTATAGCAGGAATAATGCATAGCACTTTCTCAATAGGACAGTACTTTTTGTAAATGAGAGTATTGTTTCACATGATATGCATCTCTGCTGTTGACTTGTGTGTGTTGGTGCCATCCTCTCTGACAAACAGCCTTTGTATCTGACACAAAGACAAACTGTGGACTGTGCCTCTCTGTCCGTCTTTACTCTTGTTGCTTCTGGAGAGTCATAAACTGTCAGATTTAACAATATATCATTTTTTCTTCTGGTATATTTATTTTACATCTACATGTATGTGGCATAATAGAAGTGCACTTTTCAAAAGTGGTAGAGTACTGCACATTTTCATTTAATTAATTTAATTTTGTGAAGTTAAGAGTTAAAATTTTGAAGCATTGTGCATTTTTTTCTGTCTTGGGCTTTGGTTTCTCCTGTCTGCTGAATCGCAGCTATATTTAACCTTAATTCATTGTAAAAGAGCTCCTAGAACGTCTGAATGAATGAATAAAGTGTAATATGATACTAAACCCTCAGTGGCAGAAAGCCATCATTGAACCGACCTGAAGCTTCCTCGACTGTAATGTATTTCTGACCACATCCAACATGATGCTTTGTGTGTTCTGTGCATTTGTGAATGCACCGGTCACTAATGTAATGTTGCTGTATTGCTTGTATTGAGTTTAATAAGTACATTGTGAACAATAATGCAGTCCGATACAACAACACTGCAATGGATCTGTGAAGCTTATAATGGCGGTGGAGGTGTTGCATTATATATATATGTTCCTAATGTTTTTCCACTTCCATTTATATTAATGGAGGGGAGACAATGCAGGAAACATCTCAATATAATCCTGTCCAACACAACACCTTCTCTGACACAGTGTCAACATTATTTGATGGATTTATGGCAGGAATAATGCATTTGATTGTACCCGACTGCAAAAGTGTTGATAACAAATAAGTAAACTCAGATCTGGTAGTTAGGTAAAAGTAGGAATACCACAATAAATATGTAATCTGTTGAAAATTACAGCTTTTAAAATGAAATATAGTGTACAAATCACTATTTTATCTTCACTGTCTTGCTGCTATCTTGCCTTTATTGTGTTCATAGTCTGTCACTGAATATATTATATATTATTACATCACATATCAGAAACCATAATAAACAATTCAAAAACTATATTTGTATTATTATGTATCTGCAAAGTAACTAGTGGCTAAATTTACCAAACTAATATGTTGGGGTGATAAGTGCAATATCTGCCTCAGAAATATAGTGGTGTAAAGTATAAAGTAGCAGAAAATGTAAATTTTCGAGTAAAAGACGAGCACCTTAAAAGTACAGTACTTGAGTAAATGTACTTTCCACTGCTGCAATTAATGATTCAGTTAGTAGAAAACTACTGTAAATCACTTTGGGCATGTAAATGCTTCAACCACTAGATGGCATTAAAGGCAACATTTTCTCCTGTTTTCATTCACTTTACAGGTCAAATAACTTATAATGAAGTGAAGTGATGTGCTTTCATTTCAGGGTGGATGTGTTGACCCATTAGTTTAAAAAAATTTTAAAAAGCAGAACTGCAGTTCTGACCACGTCTCTCTTGAGACAAAAAGAGACCACCTAATTTCAGGAAATAACAATAAACACAGAAAGAAAAACTTGCTTTAGTGACTCATAACTTTATATCTCTTGTAAATCACCACTATCTTTGTATAGTGCAGCTGAATCTTTTGTCTCTCATGTCTTCTCAATGCAACACGCATATACACTGTGCACCACCCACGCCTCTCTCCGCACTGTTTCTTTCACAGGTTGCTCCAACTCTTTAATCTCCCCTCCTGCTCTCCTCCTCCAGGTGCCTGCAGAATTACATCCCGGCCCACAGCCTCACATTGTCGTGTCCCGTGTGCCGCCAGACCTCGATCCTGCCGGAGAAGGGTGTGGCGGCATTGCAGAATAACTTCTTCATCACCAACCTGATGGACGTGTTGCAGCGGGCGCCGGACAGCTGCAGCCAGGAGGCCGCTGCTCTCAACAACATCACCACTGTGGCTACAGGCCAACTGCTCTCCTGCCCCAACCATGGAGGCAACGTAAGAGTCATATGCACACTGTTGGTTTGTTAGTTAGACTTTAACATAAGTTCAGGCCTACAAGCCAAAACGTCTGATAAAGACCTGATAACAGACAGCTTAGGCGTCAAGTTCAGGGGTCCCTGGTTCAGGCTTTGATCATTATTTCAAAGGTCAGCTGTTAGCCTTACATTCACAGTTTTGGATCTAATATAATTTCTAATGAAACAATCTAAATATAAAATTAAGAACATACATTTATAGGAGCCCTGGAAGCAAAGTGGGTAGAGCGCATACATTAATGACTGAGTTCTTACTTGCAGAAACCAAGTTTGAGTCTGGCCCGGGCTCTTTGTGGCATGCCATCCCCTTTGCTTTTCCTACGGCTAATAAAGAAATGCCAAAATTCATCTTAAAAAGACAGCAGAAAATGCCCTCAAAATTATTTTTAAAAGTGAAGCAGAAAATTTTGAAAATATCATCTTAAAAAAACACTGTTCATCTAGCTAGCAGCTTTGTGAGGCTATACATAGGCACAGTGGTGCTTTGAGCTTAATGATAGCATCATCATGCAAAAGCAGGTTTAATTTTTATTATGTTCACCATTTTAGTTTAGTGCTAATATCTCCTGAAAAAGACACAGTGCAGCTGAGGCTGATGGGAACGTCATCCACTTTGCAGGTATTTACATAGGTATACATACAGTATTGGACAGATTAAAAATTTGACCTGAAGATGGTGCTACCGGAGGGGTTAAGTGCTCACCAAAGTTATTAAAATTCATCTTGTGGTGAACATGAATATGTGTCCTGAGACATTTCTCTGTAAACCAAAAATGTCAACCAGCTGGTGGCGCCAGAGGAAAAGTCAGGAATCATCAAAGTCAGCAGTCTTCATCCTCTGGTGAACATGAATGTCTGTACAGCATTTTACTGTGATCCATTCAGTTATTTTAGACAGGATCAAAATGACGGACCGACCTCCACTGCCATCAGCCACTCTGCAAATATGGATAAAGAAAACAGTATACCAAGCCTCAACCCCATATTTAAGTCTAAGTACTTTTCCCGTCCCTTAGGTCATGGAGTTTTACTGTCCGCCTTGTGAGACGGCCATGTGTCAGGAGTGTACCAGTGGAGAACACGGAGAACACCCAACTGTGCCTCTGAAAGACGTAGTGGAACAACACAAGGCCTCATTACAGGACCAGCTAGATGCTGTCAAGAAGAGGTAAAACATTATGTAGACTTCACACTGCACTACACACATTGTGCATTTTACTCCCAAACAACAAACATGTTGGCGCAAATGACGTTGACACTATCCTACTTTGTGTGCTCTCCATCATATGACTGTTGACTCATTATATGAAAAATGTCCTCCTCATTCCTCTGTTCCCTCTGGCGTTCGCAGGTTGCCAGAGATCGACTCAGCACTGCAGACGCTGTCAGAGATCCTTCAGCAGCTGACCAATCAGAAGAGCTCCATCGAAGATGACATTCACACTACCTTTGATGAGTTGCAGAAGACTCTGAATGTCCGCAAGAGCGTTTTGCTGATGGAGCTGGAGGTCAACTACGGCCTCAAGCAGAAGGTGAGGTAAACAAGAAAGTACTCAGCTGACACAAGCAGAGTGTAGCTTTAGTGTTATGTTTTGACTCTTGGTTCAGACTTTGGTCACTATAATGATAAGTGTTTGAGTGTGTTTTTATCAGCGTGAAGCACCTCGTTTGGCTTGCATTAACTGGAAGCTCTGATAAAGAGTTTTTGGAGTATATAACAATAAAAAAATAATAAAGAAAGCAGCCATACAATGAAAACTGACCTAATTATGATGTGTTTTTGGGAAGCCTTTAACCTGTTTTAGGGTACTCATAAGGCTGTTTTTGCTGCTGTGTGTCAGGGGCTCAGCTGGTCTGATAGGTGATTAACGGGCAGAAAGCAGGGGGGGCCGTGTGGAGCTGGTGCACCACTGAAATCCAGACAACCAATCAGCTAGTCTAGTTAGGAGTCTGCCGCCCCCTCAGGGAGCTCCATCACATGGGCTGCTAATGATTCACAATTCACCGGGTGGCGTGCAGTCCAAACACCAGAGCCCTGGGGAAAGTCAGATATGTGACTGTCAGCTGTGTGGCTGCTGGTGGTTACAGTAGATGGAGCCAGTGTGCAGTGCTGTGTGTACACTTTGGGTGTGTCATGTGCAGCGAGGGAGCACCATACAGCTCTGCTCTTCATGCTGTAAACATTTTATCGTCTTCCTCTGAAGCTTGGTCTTTATTCTCACAGTATGCATGGACAGTGCGCCAATCTTTAGAGCTTCAGAGTTAGTAAAATAGTAGAGCGTGTTCGGATGAAACATTTGACTTCGGTCTGAGATAAATGGCTTCATGGCATCTTATGCTGGAGAAGAAGAGGAGTGTGACGGTCAGATGTGGGTGAGTCTGTCTTGTTGTTTCATTGAGGGCATAGTGATGTCAGAGTGATGAGGAGGAACAGTAAAAATGTGCTTAAAGTGCATTACCAACAAATAACAACAATGCAAATAAAGCATGCTCAGAGATTTTATGATCTAAAAGTGATTTGTTAGTTTAAATTCAGTTTAAATGTAACAGTTTCTCATAGTATAAAACACACCCTTAAAACGCATGCATGACACATGATGACTCAAAGATCCAGTGCGTAGTATTTAGGGGGATACATTGGAGGATATGGGATGTAATGTTCAAATCAACTATGTTTGAGCTGTGAATGAGCTTCTTTATATCTACATACGGAGCAGGTCTTCTACAGAGTTCGACATGTTGTTTCTACAGTAGGGCCAAATGAAACACTGGCTCTAGATAGGGCCATTTGTGTCTTCACGTTTCCAGTTTTTGCATTTTCTTGTCGTGTAGTTCTCCCACACACTTGTCACATAAGAGAAGTTACCATTGGTTTGTATTCTGAGATCTCACCACCAGATGCCACTAAATCTTACAAACTGGGCCTTAAATGCATGAATTACTGCAATTTGTGTCACAAATTCCTATTGTTCAGTGTTAAGAGAATAGCAATCGACTATGAGTCGTATATCCTGGACCCTCAACAGAGGCTCCGTGACCCCCAACAGATCCGCAGAATTACTTCAGTGTTTGATCATAAAATTTCAGCTTAAATTTCTATTAAAATGTAAATAGTGTGAATCCAACATATTGATAGCAAAGCTAAATTGGCCTATTCATTAAAGCTTTTTTAATTTACTGTACACAACATTATGATAAGCTTTTGTTACATAATAATAAATCCTTATGCAATCATGTGAGCAAGGTAATCACTGTGAAGCACCTTTTTTTCACATACTGGCCAATCAGCTGTATTATTAAGTATTTAGTATGCTTCCAATGTTGTGATCCAAAATGCATAATGTATAACTTATCAAGCAAGACACTCTGACACATCGTCCATCTCAGAAAGCTTGAGGAAAGTACGGACAGTGAAGCTAATATGCCTTGTCATGCTGTAACTGCTGCTGACTTTATAGCTACAGGAAACCCAAAAATGTTCAGAGAATTATCTCAAGCTCAGTTCGTTGTATACAATTTACGTAATAGGGGGTCCCTGCTCAGTCTCTCTTTTAAACAAAAAAGGGCCACTTTGTATATGATTCATACTAAACCACTAAGAGCAACAGTGATTTCTGAAAGATTTCTGCAAATCAACACAGAATGGTGTGATAATCTGTTTTCATGGCATATCTCAAAATTTAAAGTTTCTATTTTCAGAATCACAAGAAGATATACCAGAATGAGCTAACATCCCAACTCTTAAATGGTAGCAGTTATACTTTATTTGTATGCAGTTGTTGGTCTCTTAAGGTAATTCTGTTTCCACTTATCCTCTGTAGTGAGTTAGTCAGTTTTTAGATGTGCTCTCATTTTGTCCATGTGGTGGGACAGTCTCTCTTACCACAGGCTAACTCTGCTGCCCCCTGGTGTGTGTCTGTGTGTAGGTGCTCCAAGCACAGCTGGACAGCCTCCTGCAGGGCCAGGAGGGCATCAACAGCAGCTGTAACTTCACCGAGCAGGCTCTGAGCCACGGCACCGAGGCCGAGGTGCTGCTGGTGAAGAAGCAGATGAGCGAGCGTCTCATCGAGCTGGCCAGCCAGGAGCTTCCTCTGCAGCCCGGAGAGAACGACCAGTTGGACTTCCTCGTGGAGACAGACGGACTCAAGAAGTCCATCCATAACCTGGGCACTATTTTAACGACTAACGCTGTGGCCTCTGAGACTGTGGCCACAGGTGAGGGGTTACGGCACTGTGTGGTGGGTGTCCCCACCTCCATCACCATTACTACTAAGGACAAAGATGGAGAGCTGTGTAAGATGGGAAATGCAGTCATCACTGCTGAAATGTCCTCACCTGATGGAAGCAGAGGTGAAGGGGAGATACTGGACAACAAGAATGGCACTTATGAGTACCTGTTCTCAGCTCCTAAGGAGGGGACTTTTAATTTATCACTGCGTTTATATGACCATCACATCAAAGGAAGCCCCTTTAAAATAAAGGCCACCAAATCCATAGATGTGTCACCAACTTCAGATGGCATCAAGAAGAGGCTGAAGTCTCCGGGCAGCGGTCACATCAAGCAGAAGGCCATCAAGAGGCCGGCCAGTATGTACAGCACCGGGAGGAGGAAAGAGAACCCCATCGAGGACGACCTCATCTTCAGGATCGGTAAGAAAGCTGCTGGCAGAAGAAATGTGCACTCATTTATTATGTGTGTATTTAAAATATTCAAAACCATCAAACATTTTTGCCTAACTTAGCAATGTTGTGTTAACCATATTAGTCCCAAAGTGCAAGTCAAAATATGAAGTCTATTTTTTTTAACAATTGATCTTTTAGGTCATTAGTCAAGGACAGATGCCAAACATTTTCTGATTCTAGTTTAATATTTAAGGATTAGCTGCCTTTCTCAGTTTTATATCACCGTAAATTGAATATCTTTGAGTTTTAGGCTGTTGGTCGGGAAAAGTTAAAAACAATCTCTCCACCATTTTCTGCTGTTTTGTGGACTTTACAAATCATTTGTAAAAATAATCCAAAGATCATTCAGTGATAGAAATCAAATTTTCTTGCAATGTTGCAGCAATAAATGCTTTGTGCAAATTTGATATTAACAGACAAGATATGCCAGATTCAGTTTATTGATTCAGTTTATTATAATCACACGGTACAAGTATTCACACAACTAAAAAATGCTAGTGTAATTTAATAAATTTAGTAATATGTCGTTGATTTGGAGTTTTTACCTTTTTACATACCATAGCATTGTGTAAGCAAAATTACATTTTGAATAAAAGCTTGACTGGATGTTCAAAACCAACAAGTCAAGTCAGCAGTCTGATGAATAAATGAATATCTCAGTAGCTTTATTTTCATGTCCGTCATTTACATTACTGATAGAATATCCACATGCACATTTTTAAAACTTTTATTTTTAGTGTCAAGGAGAAATGCAACAATTTAAATTAATACAGGCATACACTCTCACCTCAATGCTGATATAAACAAATAGAATGAAATTTATGATTATACATCAATTCATGTCATTTAACACATTTGATTACACAGTCTTTGTTGTATACTCAGTTCTGACCAATTATGGCTTTCTACAGTCTGTTATTTCTGAGGAGCAGAGCATTGCAATGGACATGCTTTTGATTTTAGATGCACATCAGAAGCAATAAAATCATATTTAAATAAATATTTTGTGCCAAATAATTGATTTATTTAGTAAGTAGTTGTGTAATTATTACAATAATGTATAGCAAACTCACGAATTGATACCCTCAGGATGCAGCGTTCAAGACCTGCATCACCTTGTCAGGGTTCATTTTGTATTAGTGACATGCTCCCTGTACATAACATACATACATACAAGTATATGTATTTCTGATTCAGTTCATGAATATATTATAGTCTGTAATCCAAACAAAGTATGAGACTTATTTACCACAATTCTGCTGATATATTTCATCTTTTTTTAGGCACAAAAGGAAGAAACAAAGGGGAGTTCACTAACCTGCAGGGAGTGGCCGCCTCCGCTATGGGAAAGGTGCTGATAGCAGACAGCAACAACCAGTGTGTCCAGGTAAACATGACATTGTGTGCTCAAGATGCTGCTGAAGTCACAGCAGAGCACTAATACTTCTCATTGTTCATTTACTTTGAACAGTGCTGCCTGTGCACTTTATCACTTCCATCAAAATATTACATTGTATGTCTGTGAAGAGCCTTGTGAGTTAAAAACACTCAGCACCAATTAGATGCGTTTAAAATCTATATTTTATATATATATATTTCTAACATCTCAGACATTTTTTGTCTGATGCAGATTTTCTCCAATGACGGCCAGTTCAAAAGTCGTTTCGGCGTGCGAGGCAGGACTCCGGGTCAGCTGCAGCGGCCGACTGGAGTGGCCATTCACCCAAATGGTGACATCATCATTGCAGACTATGACAACAAATGGGTCAGCATCTTTTCAAGTGAAGGCAAGTTCAAGGTAGGTCTGGATTTAATGTTTTATCCTTTGTTTAATATTGTCAGTGGGACTAATTGTCATAATATGTGATATACAATTAGAATAACAAAATAACTCTTGATCTGTGCACCCCTCACAACCATTTTTTTTTACCAAAGGGATAACAATAATAGTGGGAATATAATAACAAAGGTGCTGCCAAAAATACTGTTGCTGAATATTGTCTCTTCAACACCATCTGTACCTTTTGTAAAGATGAACTCCTCTGAATAAGACTTTTTCACTCATGTAAATGCATCGCTGTACATGCCTCGCCTTGATTACATCCGTGAGTCATCTTCCATTTTCACAGCTCATTCGCCCATTTCTGGAGGATTAAGAGATGCACACATGCGGATTTCCACTTTCCTCTCCTGCCTATTTCAGAGATGTTAATGCTCATTTACAAAAGGAAGTGCAGACTGTTATTATGAACACTTCTGGCCTTGTGCTTTGGGTAGCTGGTCAGCCTATGGTTTATACACTGAATGCAGCCATTCTCTCAACCACTGTCACAAAACAGTTTGCCACCCTGTTTATGTCTGCTTATCTGTAGTGTGTGTGGGATGTTTAGTTTTGAAGACTGTTAACTAAGTCACATGTAAAACTGTTTTTAAAGGGGCTGACAATCCTGTGACCAAAATGTAAGACTAATGCAACAAACTGGGGATAATTTACATTTGTTCTGCCCGTCTTTATTAATGCAGATGTTTGTCCAATTTTCCAAACATGAAGAATGTGATTTAAAACTTCAGAAATGTAAAATCTTTGACTCCCCCAGAACAAGATTGGCTCGGGGAAGCTGATGGGCCCTAAAGGTGTGTCGGTGGACAGGAACGGTCATATCATCGTGGTTGACAATAAGGCCTGCTGCGTCTTCATCTTTCAGCTCAACGGCAAGCTTGTCACCAAGTTCGGTAACCGTGGCAACGGCGACAGGCAGTTTGCAGGTACACTCAATGGTAATATGTGCACTGCCCCTCCTGCAATCTTTCTCCAACCAGCTCACACCTGCATGTGGAATGCAGATGAATGCCGAAACCAGGAACCATAAAGATCCCATTGTCCTTTCACTTCTAAGTTGTTGTTTTTTTTTTTTTAATAAATAGAAAAGACAGAAACTAGATCATTTTCCACTGATGTTGATTAAAAACATGACAGACTTAAATGGTCATTACATAGACTATTAACTCAACTGTCCCTAAAAACATCATGTAGACCAATGAGTTTGACAAGTCTAGATTTGTCATGTAATTCATTTGGCTAAATATTAATTTGCATGTCCTCTAAAGAAACATCCATGATGAGTCATGAGGTTGTTTTCCAAACTGATCTACCACTGTTTGATTTTGACAAACAGCACATATCTGACACTGTGTTGTCTGGTTTTTCTTAAGGGCCTCATTTTGCTGCTGTCAACAACAACAATGAAATCATTGTGACAGATTTTCACAACCACTCAGTCAAGGTAGGTGCAATACCAGAGCAGTGAAAGTGTGTGACTGTTAAAAAGTATATACAGTAGATCTTGGACAACATTTTTCTCTGTTCTCTTATAATATCTTAGTAGTTTTCCCCCTTTAAGTGTCTAATAATCAAATTTAAAATTTCTTTCTAACAGAACTTTTCTTGAATTGATCTATTACTTTGTGAATTTATATCATTGTGTTGGCATCATATTATCTAGTAATTTTAGATTATTGTCTCCATGCTTTTACCCCCTTGAAAACCAAATTGTAGGTGTTCAACACAGAAGGAGAATTCTTACTGAAGTTTGGTTCTAATGGTGAGGGCAACGGCCAGTTCAACGCCCCAACAGGAGTGGCAGTGGATGTTAATGGAAACATCATAGTAGCGGACTGGGGCAACAGCAGAATACAGGTCAGTACAGAAAGCTTACCTTAACAAATCAATGAGCAGGTAATTGCAAGATTTCAGTATATATCTTTATGGCTAACTTCTACACCTTGCAGACTTAATGTCATTCAAATTTAATTTGAATTTAAATATTTCTTAAATGCCATGTCACCTATGGACCATATATAAATGACATACCTTATTTGTATGTCAGTATGCACAAAAATGCCTGGGACCTAGGGCTGCGCAACAAGAAAATCAGATATCACAATATTTTTTGACCAAATACATAGGTATTAATGTCATGAAGATATTGTGCGGTTGACTATTTGTGATTTCACAAAATATTTACACAATGAGATTTTTGATAAATAATTGTCAGTAATGTGGTTATAATGGCTTAATGGGTAAAAGCAAATAATAGAACAGCAAGAACTGTCATGTAAGTTTAGACCAGGAAAATAAAACATTTATGATATCCAAAGATATCTAAGACAATATCTAGTCTCATATCAAAATATTGATATAATAAAGATATATCTACTTGGGAATGTTTAAATGTAAATGTTACTGTCACGGTGCATCAGTAATATTTACAGTATCTGATTTTTGCCTGAAGAGAAAAAGCTGAGTACACATTGGTCTCTAAACTCTACATACAACACATAGATCCTCTCTTCTTCAGTTCACATACTTCTTTAAAATTTGAAAAAAAAAATCCCCATTTCAAACGATCACTGTAGTCAGACTAACTTATGAAATTATTCTCACCCTTTATAAAATCAACCAGATCAAAAATTGTGTTTTCATATAAAAAGGAGAGTTAACAAAAAGAATAACAAACTGAGACTCATTTTGCATTTTCCCTTGATTACACATTGGACAAATATTTTTCTTCCAAAGCAGTGTACCTACAGTACTGTTCATATTCATATTTTTCTCTCAGGTGTTTGATGGCAGCGGTTCATTCCTGTCCTACATCAACACATCAGCAGACCCGCTGTACGGCCCGCAGGGACTGGCTCTCACCTCTGACGGACATGTTGTGGTTGCAGATTCTGGCAACCATTGCTTCAAAGTATACCGCTACCTGCAGTAGCCCTTCTCTCTCAGCACACAAAACTGTATAGTGTATATATACACACACACACACACACACACACACACACACAGACAGACACATGAACTCATTAGTGTGGAGCGATTAGCAGATTTGCACTCATCCACTCAACTATTCATCTTCGAGTCATGCCGTCGTTGTGCCATCTGGCTGTGACGTCCTGTTTGACCTCAGACGCTGAAGAAACAGCAGAGGGAATTATCTGTCTGTTTTGGTTTAAATGAAGTGAGAGGATGTATGATATTTTGGTTGGTTCTTCGAGGATTCATTCACATTCACATTCCATTTTAATGACACCAATTTAAATCTTTAGTATTGTATATATGTTAGATATTTGATTTGCTGTGATATGGCAAGAAAACTGGAAAAATTAAGCTATTGCACTTGTTTCTAAAAATAGTGGTTGGACACTGAGTCAAGTTAGATTTAAATTAAAGACATAACGTAGTCACCTGAAAACTAATGGGAAATCTATTTATAGCTCCAGTGACTGCAGCTTCCTGTTAAAAGTTCTTAAGAGTCCTCACTGTTGACTCACTTTTGCCTGTTCACTATAAAAGAAAAGTATCCCACCTACTGTAGGTTGCAGGGTATTTTAGAGCATGATTAGGCATTTCTGTGCATGTTTTTACTAATAAACACCAGACAAGCTGACACTTAACAAAATCACTAAAATAAACTTTAATTGAAAGCACTGTATACTAATATGTCAGTGTGAAAACAACTAGTCAGTGTAATTTGTCATCACTTTGAATCGACACACATGGTTATTAAAGTTTGCTGATAACTTCTGCTTAATTGGTTTACAAGAAAACAGTATGTTAGTGTGTGCAAGACAAGTGTGATTGTGTGTATGTTGTGTTCAGTTCAGCTAAAAAACAAAAGCCACTTGATATGTCGTCTTATAAATCTGCTGTTATTATGTGCAAACATCTTAGACTTTATTGCAGAATTTGAGTAAACAGAAAAACATTGTGAAAAATAACTCAGACACAGTGAAAAGGTTGATTCATCATGCTTCAATGCAGATTTAGTCATATGCAGAGCTGTGATCACCTTCACTCCTTGCCATGTGCTCTTATGTCGTTCAAAAAATCTGTAGAGCTACTAATTGGTAGTATTTTAGAATAAACTATTTGTCTACTCTCCATAAAAGATGCAATATATAGTTCAACAGTTGAGGTGTGTGATGTAAAAAAAAAAAAAAGCACTGTGCTCCAATTAGAAAGCCTTAGTCAAAATTAATTTGTCCTCAAGCACACAGTTTTCAGAACTTGTTATCCTGAATTAGGTCATCGATTTTCTACACAATCCTTATAAATTATTTGTTTCCATTGTCTTGTTTATATTTGTAATGCCAAATGGAATTAAAGTGCCCATAGGAAAGAAAATTGCGTTTGTATATGATTTTGTGGTGCACTTATGTTGTAAGCCTAAGTTTTTTTTTTATTCTTGTCATGCATGCTGGTTAGTTAGTACAAATGGTTTATTTTTTGCAAAATTTAATATCAGATTTAGAATAAAGTGATGAAATGTCATTATTTTAAGTTAGGATTTTGTAATGTTTTTATCTGATGGAAGCATTTGTCCAACAAAACGTGCTCAAGGACTGATAGAAATGTGAAAATTCAAAGATAATTTCTGATTATGTGGTTTCTGGCTGTCAGGAATGACACATTTTCTCTAAAAAAATGGTGGTAAAACAAATACAAAATACAGCTATTTAAATTTGTATGACCCTCGTAGCCCCCCCCCCCAAAAAAACAACCCTTCCCAGTCCCTTCCTTATGATTAAAACTGTTTTTGACACTCCTGCCCACCTTGCACCACTCCCTCCCCTCATACATAGCGAAAAGTCCCCAACAAAACTGCACAGTCTGCATGGCACAAGGTACACTGTGACTCAAGTCGTTTTTATTTTGTTGTGTTTCAGAGCAGATATACAGAAATGAATGCCTTTGAAAATAAGAGCCTTTTATTGTACATCTCCGTTCCTATTTGAACAGTGTATTTCATAAAGCAGCAGAGGGCGTCAGAAAATCATCAGCTGAAGTTAATCAACATCGCTCCTCCCTGTTACAGCATGATGCCTTCCAGTGCAGTCGGAAATTATCAAGACTAGGGCGAACACGACACCAAAACGGAGGCAAACATGATCATTTTTGCGGCCCCATCACACATATGATGTTTCAGTACAAATAATCTATATGCCTACATATTTTTCTAAATACTCATCACAGCCACCATCAACAATTGTTAACAAGTGACACCTCAGCACAGTACCTGAGGATATTTAAAGTTTACGAGGAGCGGAGAAGGCAGCAGATTATACGTCACAGTCTTCCGCGGGAGATTCAGTCTACTGGTTGAGCGTTTTACACGGATTACAAACACTTCTACGGCGCAATATAACGTATTTAAACGCAAATCTTAATGTCAGTGGACGTTGCTGGTGCAGCCATCGCTATAAAATGGTAAGAAGATGTTCAGCTTTACCTGCAGTTGATGTGTCAGTAATCAGATACAACCGACGCTTATGAGCAGGCTAGCGTTAACAAGCTAGCTGTCAGCTAACGGTTACATCAGCTTTAGCTAAGTTAACAACTGACAGTAACTTCACTAAGTTATTACTAAATATTTTAGAGTTATAACGCTACACTTACGTTACCAATGTAAGTGTCTTTGATCCGGGACCGTCGTACTACGTAATATTATCTCTCCTGTATTAGTTTACTTTGGGTAACGGCAGCATTTCAAAGCTCCTCACGTCCATTGATGCAGGACTAATGAATATGCACCGGAGAAGAGATGAACTTCTCTGCTGACTGTCAGGGGAGGAAAGACCTCGTCAAATAACAAAAACATAAATAAGGTCTAAATTGTGTTATTTCCATGAGCTTGCAGAATGTCATGTAATCCATTTTTTCCCTCGCTGTTGCCCAGTGCTGTTTGTGGTGGCTGGAAGCTGCATTACAGCAACACTAATGCAGAGATACAGACAGATATGCAATAAAGAGCCGCGACAGCTTATATTAAACATGCATATTTCAAAGTGCTGCAAATTGTAGATGTGTTGTCACATCTTCATGTTTTGTTTCTTATTGCACTGTTGGCTATATCTAACACGTTACACATTGTATATACATTGTATATATTGTTATCCTCGCTTTTGTAAATCGTGTTGTTCGTTGTTGTAGCTTTGCACACGTTTATATCTTTATGTTTTTATATTTTTAACTTGAATACTAGTTTTATATATTGCATTGTAACGTAAAGCACAGTCTTATATTTTACACACTCACACATTATCCATATTATAATTTAAATATTCACATATTAGTGCTAATTGTTCATTAGCCTGCTGTATTTCTTACATTTATATATATTTTTTTATTTTAGCATACTACATTTACTTTATTTGAAATATTTACATACTGTGTTAATTGTTTACTCTTACTATTTTTATTTTCTATTTTACATTTTTGTATACTTGTGCTGATACTTTTTTCTGTTTGAGAAAATTCTCTTTACTGGCATCAGAGTGACTGAAACGAATGACAATCTCTCTCCAGGGATCAATAAAGTATTTCTGATTCTGATAAATACCAGGAAATGAATCCGAAATGAATACTGCCACTCACTCTATTGCTGTCAAATAAAGTGGCATATTAGCTGCTGTTAATACAATTATCCAGGCCCTGTGTTACATTCAATTTTCTGTTACAGTCAAAGAAGAAAGGACTAAGTCTGGAGGAGAAAAGAGCTCGCATGATGGAGATTTTCTTTGAATCGGTGAGTTTTTCCATCGCAGGTGACCACACAACAGTTTAAAGCAGGAACTATATCAATATAATATGAGCTCTTCATATCTCCATTGTGCTGTCTTGATTACAGTGTGACTGCATGGATTTAATCTTCATGCTAATCATTATTCTTACTTCTCAGTATTATCATGAGTTTTGTTTTCTGAACAAAAAGGGTATTGATTTAAAGTTGCTTATTTTGATTTAGTCCAGCTGCTTTTTGTGCAAGCAAAAACATGCAAACTGCAGTAAACATAATCAAGTGACAGTCTAGCGGTTTTGTGTTATAATTTTAAAAACCTGCAGCAGATACAGAACAGGTTGTTTTTAGAAGAAATGCATCACCTGTGGTTTTCTTTCTCATCTGCACAAACAAATACTGTTTCTAACTTAGCTAAGTCATACTCTCAGACTTATCTACCCATCACTATCAGACAGTGTTAAAATGAGAATTTTGAAACAATAAAAAAAAACTAAAGAGTTTGAGTTCTTACAAAGGAAGTAAGTCACAGAAAAAAAATATTTTTTAGGCTGCCCTTAATATGTAAAACATAAATAAAAATACCACAAATGGCAAAGTCATGTTACTGTATATTTTACAACAGTAGTGAATATAAACAGATGATTATATCAGTTTTATTAATTTCCAGAAAGCCCAAATAAAGCACAGCCAAAAACTTAGATACAGACACTGATGTTACACAGCTCCATTTTCTGTGATACTATGATGTAAAAACAAAAAAATATTTTTTTTTCTTGATTGTGTTCTGTCATTTTCTTCGTAGAAAGATGTGTTTCAGCTGAAGGATATAGAAAAGATCGCCCCTAAGTCAAAAGGCATAGGTGAGTAATGATTAACAGCTTTAGTAGAGAAACATCATTACACTGATATTTCAAAGGGTCTGTTCAAATGTGTTCAGACTGGCTGCCTGTTTAACAAAGTATGGCAACTTCTTCTTTGTGTTTTCCCGGCACTGGTTCCTAACCAAATATATAAAACACTCTAATTTTTTAAGAGAAAAACACAAATGTGGGAGCTGAGTCCAAACAGGAGACACACAGGAGAATTCTACAGGAAAAGCATAATGTGCTTAAATTTTGGATATGAATATCCTCATATTTTCATATAACATAAATGTATGGTAAATGGACCTGCACTTGTACAGCGCCTTTCTAATCTAAGGACCACTCAGAGTGCTCTTATGCCACGTGCCACATCCGCCCATTCACACACAAGGTGCAATTTGCTCATCTGTTAAACATTCGCCCACACTCGCACACTGACGGCACAGTCATGATGTTTTTGAATTTTGTTTGCATGTTTTACCCCATGCACCACACTGATCTCATATTTCATCCAGTCAGTCGGCAGATATTCGAAAGCGTACAGAGGTATTTATTGTTGCATTACACTTTAGTCGAACATGGACTTTCATCAGAAAGGTCTGCACTGTTACACTCTGACCTGTCAACCACACATTCAGACAGGTCATGCATAAGACTATATGATTCTGGCAAAAATAAGTAGCTCTTACAGAAAATACAAAATAAAACACTTCACACTTATTAACATGAGCATCAGTGTTAGTGAGACCAGCAGATAATTAGCTGGTCACTCAGCAGGTGAACAGTCAAATATATATGATTAGAACTGCAGTGTGCTTGAAGAGTAATAAATGGGATGAAAGATGCACGAATACCAACTATGGTCTCTTAAACATACAGTATTACAGTTGGGGCTGCAGTAGCTCAGTCCACATGGCCTTGAATTGGGAAATGGAGGGTCAAGTCCTTGTGCGGACCAAACACAGAGTGCGGACTGGTAACTGGAGAGGTGCCATTTCATGCTCCTGGGCACTGGAAAGGTGCTCTTGAGCACGGCACCTAACAGTGTTTGGGGCACGTGTTCATGGGCAGCCCCCTTGCTCTGACATCCCTCGGTTAAATGCACGTGTAGAAGTCCTGACTGTGCATGTGTGTGTATTCAGTGTACAAACAACAGAGTGAAAAAATGTAACTTCCCCTCAGGGATCAAAAAAAGATGTCTTCTTCTCCCTTAATATGTAATTTCCTGCCTCTAGGTGTCTCCGTTAAAACAATAACAAAAGATGGAGCAATGCCGTCAGTTCTTTGAGTTAGAAGTCCTTCGGTGTTCACTGTTCAGAAGATTTTCTTTGCTAAATTATCCACAGAGGTTTCCTCCTCTCCAAAACAAACTGACCAGGTGATTTAAGTGGTAAAAACACTGAATAAAACAGTTTCACGATCCAACTCAGTGTTTTTCCAGTGCTGTTCTGCTTATTGGTGAGAGGCTGCTAGCTCAGGTCCTGCTGATGTGTGCTCATTTTTTTTTCTCTAATAACTTAAGGTCCAGATATTCAGGATGTTTATACCAGCAGCCAAATTATCCACAGAGGTCTCCTCCTCTCCAAAACCAACAGACCCACGGATTTAAATCGTTAAAAACACTTAAAAACAAGTTTCTTCTACACTGTTCAGCACGGTGGGGGTTGGAGCGGAGCTGCCGCCAACATTTGCTCAGCCTGTGTATATGTATATATAATTATATGTAACATTTATATATGTTAAAACACAGCTAAAAACAACCAAGTTAAAAACTGTATTGTAAAAATGTGGCTTAAAACCAGCTAAAAAATCAATTTATCTCAGCCTCTGGCAGACATTCACAAGTGTAACGCACATGCAAAGAGGATATGATGCCACTGACAGGTGACAGAAACTAAACAACGCAAACTGTGACCTTGAATACAATTAGAGATTTCTTTGAGTTTGAACATAGCTGGAAGCATTTGGAATGATGCAAATATACAACTCAATATAATATAACATTGGTCAAGTGGTTGTATTGCATGGTAATGTGGAAAAGTTACATATTATATATTTAGGTAAAATACCATATCAATATCAATTTAGACCATACGGTCAGTGTCAACGATCAGTGCACTCTCTTGCATTTTTGAAAACATTGTGGGGACATGCTTGAAACATGACCATGGCAACCAGGACGAGCTGTTGCCGTCTTAACTGTTCTTAGTTTGTATAAGCAGAAGCAGACCTATCAATGGCAGCAATCTCAAAGTGCAGAGAACCGCTGAAAGCTTTCGGTTTTTAAATAAAACACATTCCCTCAACATCAGCACGGAGCCTGACATTTTGAGTATCGGGGGAACATTTACAAAAACACAAACTTTTTGAAGATTTTTAAGTGCAGCAGAGGAACAAAGCTGTGTTGTGTATGTTTTGGTGAACTGAGGAGTGATTTTGCTTTAGAGTGGACATAACATTAATCTGGAGAAACTGGATCGTGTTGCTGTGATTAAAAGCACATGTTTTTGTCCCCCTTACTTGGGCATGATGTAGTTACTGAGTGATGGGGGGATGGGGCAACTAGAGATCTGCATTATGGGCACATTTTCTTGTAGAAAGGGAGAACATGTGAGAAAAAGGAGCCAAGGGAGTGATCTCAGCTGAACTGAAAAAAAAAAAAAGTGGTAATAACAGACTGGTAACCATTAAAAGGCAGAATAGTTTGTTGAGTTGAAAAGGGTCAAAAACAGAAACAGAAAAGCTCTGGAGTCATGCACATACAGAGTTAGTTTGATCAATCCATGGTGCTTTTCACTTTCGCTACTCGTTTTTATTTTTCGCTGCCGTTCAACATCCTCTCAGGACTCAGCACAGCTCAGCCCTCAACACAGCAGATAAGCTCTTTCAGTTTCACAGTGGACCAGCTCTGTAAACGTGTGGGAGTATCACATTTCACCGCTGACACTGTTCAAGATGGAACTTGTGCTCAATTACATCCTCTCATGCAATGTTCTTTCAGATAAGCATAAAACTGTCAGATATGCTGCAGATGTGTGGGTTAAGTTGTGTGAACATTTTAGGGGTATGCCCCACCAACAGTAAAAATGAGACCTAATGCTGACTTGTGTTTTATAAAGCCTCAGAGTAGAATGCAATCTCATACCTAACATCAGAGGCATTTAAATCGCCCCAAGTCCTCCAAGCTTGAAACAGTTATACCTCTACTGTTAGTCAGTCATCCAGAAATTAAATCAATAATCCACAAATAGCATCAACTGCTGCGGAGGCAGTATAATAGACAGAGAATGAAGGACTGTGCAACTTTAACATTGGTTTTCCTCTCTTTGGTGCTTTAAGCTCCCATGACTGTGAAGGACGTGCTGCAGAGCCTGGTGGACGACAGCATGGTGGACTGTGAAAGAGTCGGTACTTCCAACTACTACTGGGCCTTTCCCAGCAAGGCTCTGCATGCTCGCAAACGCAAACTGGAGGAGCTGCAGAAACAGGTGAGGACACTGGCTTTCAGGGTGAAAACAGTGACCATATTTCTCAAAAGCCGCAGATATCACAAGACAAAACACAATGAGTAGAGAACATGTTGTTTAAGCAGCACAGACACTATGATGTTCAGCATGTCTTCAGAGGGTTTCCATTACAAAGACATAGATTTTAATACATTTTCAAAGGTTTGTTTGTGTTTTCTGTTTTAAGAGGACACTGCTCAGCAGCATTTGATCTAATTAAATTTATTTTTTCTTTTAGTTGATTTTTGTCAAAATGAGTCAAGCTCATCTGTCAAGTCAACATTTTTGATGGTACAAATCTATAAACAGGCCACAGAACCGAATACTGTCATTATTAATATAATAAATGCATGCACTTGCCTGTTGGAAAAATGAAGATATGCCTAACTTAATCTCATAACCTTATCCCTGCATGAAACCTACTTCTACATGGACCCACATATAAACTACTTTACCTTTATGCTGATCTGCAATACTTTAATAAGAAAAAAGATGATTTAGTTAAAATTGATTTTGAAAAGTTCTAAAAAGAATTCAAATTAAGCGTTTGGTACTGTCACCCTGATTCTATTTTTTTCCTAATTTTTTATGTTCAAAATAAACAGAATTTCATAAATACAAAAAAAACTCCAACAATTCTGAAAATTCTAACTTAACTGATGCCCCTCCAATGTTGCATTTAGTGTCGTTTGTGGGAGATCTGTTGTCACAGAAAGTAACACTGCTCGAATTTCTGTGTGTCTGTTGCGTCCTACTTCCCTCTCCTGTTGCATGACAGACAGATGGTGTGAGGGTGGTGACTCCTCAGAGAATGATGGTCACCAGATTTCTGGGACAGAAGTTAAATGATGTAGAGCAGCAATCTGTCACCAAATAATGACGTGTGATTATACAATAAGCATATAATACACAGGCCTGGATGACATGCCACAACAGATGAGCGGTGTGGATCCGTAATGTGGAATGAGATGGTTGAAATTATATTATCTATAAACACAGCAATGTAAATGTGTTTATGTGATTTTGGCTCTATAAAATCTTTCCAAACAGATTAAAACCCAGCGTCTTCTCTTTCTGTAAAATAAATTGTAAAGCATACTTTTATATACAACTGACAGCAGTAAAATTAGCTATTAATGTGAATGAACCAGTGGCTTCTAATGCACCACAGTGGGCAGTCATGAGCAATTTTGGTTTAATGGGTGTATTATTGGCAGAGAAATGCACAGAAACTGAATTTGAATCATTTATATCTGAATATAAATGATTCATTTCTAGTGACACATTTTTCTGCCTATAGTGGATACACAGAAGTTACAAAGACCAGCTTACAGGAGCTTCCCCTCTCTGGTAGAAGATGGGCTAATCAATTTTCATTTGTTGCCTTTAGAAAACACTATTGGTTTTTTTCTTATTTTAAAGATCTCTGAAGCGAAGCAGCGAAAAGTGTCTGTAGAGAAGGCGATTGAAAAAGCCAAAGTAGGACGTGAAGATACAGTAAGGAAATGTTTATATACTTCCAGTCTTTACTGAAAAATATATACATTCTTCAGAATAAAGTGATTAATATAAAATAATAATCCACTTATTAAATAAGCATCACAACAGTGATCTGTGTGTGTGTAGACGGAGAGGAGCTCTCTGCTGAAGGAGCTGCAGGCTCTGAGAGAGGAACGAACTCAGCTGCAGGCCGAGTTGGAGAAGTACAGAGAATGTGACCCAGAGGTCGTCGAGGAGATGAGTGAGTACAGATGCATCATGCGTGTTTTAAGCTTTAGCTCAATCAAGTCACCTACGATCACTGACCAGAGAGATCTAGCCCCCGTAAAATGTTATGCAATCCAGTACCATAAAGTCCCTCTGTGAAACTTAAAATTTAGACACCATGTCAGAGTGATGGTGATAAAGCTCGGTGATTGTTTTTGAGCTGTTGTTGGTGTTGTGTAAAGTCGTATGAGGTTGTATTATATCAATATTTTGTTACAATCTTCACAAAGGTAATATTGTTGCTCCTGGTTTACATTGTCTCCATTTTCTATGCATGACTTTGGGCTAAGTACTAGAAATTTGTTGATTTGTCTTGTGCTTATCTAACAAGGTTGAATCAACGGTTGCCATTGGATTTAAAATCTTTTGTATTTTGTAACATGTATTTTGTGTGAGGTTTTGACAGTTGGTAGAATCATCGTACAGAAAGCTTTAAGTTAGCATCTGTAGCTGAAAAACAAAACAAAAAAAGAATCACCAAAGAAAAAGCTAAAAAACTGGATTTCAACATGTGATGGCTCATCAAGGTAGAGGAAAGAAAACGTTCAAGAAACAAACCACTCGAGGAGCTTCTATATGACTCAAACTACCACAAATTAGTAGTTTCACACCTGATAATGAATACAACATTGTGCATTACAATCTGCATTATGTCTATGTTGTCTCTCGCTAAATGTCAAATATAGGGATGCCAACCACATCCATCATAATTTAGTAATAGACTAGTGTCACCGTTAGATGAGTGGACACACACACACACACACACACACACACACACACACACACACACACACACAAGCAGACGGACAGACGGACAGACGGACGGACAGACAGACAGACAGACAGACAGACAGACAGACAGACAGACAGAGACAGAAGATTACTTCTATGTGTGAATAGAAAAGAGCGACAGACAGAGACAGAAGATTACTTCTATGTGTGAATAGAAAAGAGCAGAGGAGCAGATTTGCATTTTAGTCTACTACGTCACCCCTGCATATTGTTCAAAAATTACATTTTTGTTATGAAAGAATAAAGGTACCGTTGGGTACTCCACCACCACCTACCTCGAACTTGGCCACCAATCAAAATCACCTACTCTTATTGACTTACTTGACTTAAGCCCTTCGCACCTCCACATGGCAAAGGCCATTAACAAATGACTTCCATTTCACTCGGCTATTCGCAGTTTTTTCTAGGTCTCCCCAGTTAAGCCCACTCCTCGTCATTTCTTCCTGGATCCCCCTCCTCCAGCTGTTCTTGGGTCGACCTCTTTTCCTTGTTCCTCGGGGGTTCCATTTCGGGGCTTGTCGGGTGATGTCTGTGACCGGTTTTCTGAGGGTGCATCCAATCCAACTCCTGCATTTGTATCTGTGTGTGAGAGAAATGTCTTCCGCATAGTCAAGGTCATCCAGCTGCTCCCACATTGTCAACTGGATCCCATTTCTCATCCCCTCAGTTGTTGCTCTCAGGATCCAGTCTATTGCCAGGACGAACAGGAATGGTGACAGTAGGCATCCCTGCTTGACACCTGTCGTGACATTAAAGCTCTGGGAGAGTTGCCCTGCATGGATGACTTTGCATGATGTTCCTTCATAAGAGTTCTTAATTATGTTTGTGATCTTGGTGGGAATACCATAGTGGTCCATAAGCTGCCATAGGATTGCTCTGTCTAAGCTGTCAAATGCTTTCTCAAAGTCGATGAAGTTTATGTAGAGGGATGTGTTCCATTCAGTCGACTGTTCAGTGATGATGCGTAGTGTTGCTATGTTATTTGTGCATGATCGATCTTTCCAAAATCCTGCTTGCTGGTCCCGGAGCCTGTCATTTACGACTTCCTGGAGACGGTCGAGAATGACTGGGTTGAGGACTTTGCTGGGTACAGAGAGTGAGGTGTTCCTTCAGTCCTTAGTCACCTTTCTTTGGTAGTTTCACAGTGTGACCCTCTGCCCATTCTGTTGGTGTCCCTTCATGAACGTATGAATGAAAATCCTTCCAAACACATTGGGGTATAGTTAATTTGCCTAAGTCACACAACTTGGGTCATAATTTTGTGGTGTTTTGGTCACAGGTGCCCTTGTTTCCTAATCTTATTGCCAAGAACAAACAAGCATTTTGTTAAGCTGCAGAATCAGTTTCTCATGGTTAAAATCAAATGTGAACAAGGAAATGAAAACTGATCACAAGTGGTTACTTCAGATGCACCCTTACGTCAGTTTTTAACCGTCAGCTTGAACCACAGACTGGTTACATGTTGATATAAGACGGTATGTGTGAACTTTTTGAACCGCTCTGCTGAAAGAGAGACTTTTTTTGTTATCTGGTCTGGCTGTAAAACTTGCATGTCAGTTTTAATTTTGGTCTAAATAACCATGTAACTGGGTTAAAAGCATTTACAGAGAAAAAGGCGAGGCCACTGACCATGACTTATTGACACACCTCTTCTGATATCTGTCCACATAATGAATACCGCTATTTGTGGTATTACAAAAATCCTGCACTGCCTTGAGTTCATGTTACCACTGACCTGTGATAAAGGGGTGTGTTACGTTATGTACACGTGACATGTGTAGTGTCATAAAAATATTTGGTCTGTTCAACTGCACCTCCCGATTGTAACATCAAGCATGTATTTAGTCTGCACACATATCTGCTGTTTTTTTCCACTCTAACATGACTCGAATACTGTCTGCGTCCTGATAATCACATAGACATGCATGCAAAGTCCCAAATAATCCACTTTCTGCTAATTGAAATCAGATATTTGGGTGTTTTAAATTAAGTTAGGTTCAGTTTTGTGGCTTGGGTGTAAAAAATTAGGATAAATATTAGCGCAGTTTTACAATTAAGGTATTTACTTTCACTTAAATGAAGACCCACCTTGGTTATAGTCTACTATGTAAGTAATATGCCAAAGGTAGCTGGACTTTGTTTAGGATGAATCTTGAGTATATTGAGTATTTGACACTGTATCTTTATAATTATGGCCAAATTTCTCTGAATTTAGCCCCAAAGGAATTTAGATCACAACAGGGTTTAAGTAAACCAGAAAAGCGTCATATGTTTTTTTCACTACGGCTGTTGCCACATGTATAGTGGCTGAATATTCTCTACACTATATAGTGTATGTGTAAGAATACAGAATAAAGTTTGTACTGGCTTGCTGCCAAAATCCAAAATGACACTGTATGTTTTAAAATGGAAGAAGATGAATGTTTTGCTTTACCTTATCATTATGAAGTAAATGCTGATTGCACAAATATAATGGCTATATAATAATGAAACCGAAGTGTTTTGATTGGCTCTCTTCCAGCCTCATTTTCACTATGCGAGTGTGTTTGCCACTCAGCATGATCTTCTGGAGAGATGAAGGCTCCATTTACAGCACGAAGGAAGTTTGTCAACCATTGTGCAATCACAGAAAAGCGATAGTGCTTTTGTTTTCCCGGGTCGCCAGATTGCCAGTTAACAAAGAGTATTAATTTAAGGTCTTTGCGGTTACTATCCCCAGTAGCGGAAATTGCGTTAACACTACGCAGCTTTAGCCCTGATTTTCCGCTTACCAACAGTTTTTGGAGCTTCCTGACAAAAGCCCCAGATCAAAAGCAAAACAGCGTTGGCTTGGCAGTTGAGCACTATGTGTGAACTCCTGCAGGACACACGCTCACTGATGCATCGCAGACATTTCCCAGACATCTACCACGCTAATATCTGTACCTGTCGGGTACTTTGTTGGCAATCTAATGAGAATAAGAGCGCAACGCTTAGGTTAAGGACGGACACGAGCAGAGCTTTCCAAGTTGTGTATGTGCGTGTGTTTGAAAGTGACAGAGAAAGGGAAGGTGGACTATTGTACGGGATGTTTCTTTAAGTAATTTGCCCAATTACTTACTTATAACACTGCTTTTTCATTTTTTGATGTTAATTTTTTCTAATAAGCACCCTCGTGACCCCGGGTTGCGGTTCAGCCCACTCAGTCCATAAAACACTTATTGAGGATTCCTCCTGGTAAAAGATGTTTTCAGTTAGAAGACACAAACGTATGTAGCGTAATTACAACAGCAATCTGATGACCATGAAAATAGTGTTGCATTAATTTGGCTTAACTGTAGAAAAGAAAAAGACTTTGCAAGGCTCTAAGGAAAACAGAAAGTGAACCATTTGTTTTTGTGACAGCGACGCCAACAATAATACCACTTGGAAACGCTAGGGGGAGAAAAGTTAAAAAGTTTTCTGTTTCAACTTTGTTTTTATGTGGGTCCCAGAGAAATAGCTTCAGGATCACATTGTTAGACCCTTTGCAGGAACTCAGTCCCTGGTGCCTGTGATAAAGTTATTGCCAAACTTAAGCACTTCAACAGCTGTTAGATTCCCAATCCAAACCGCAGGACAGCTTTCTTTCTTTCTTCCTTTCTTTCTTTAATGCAATACTGAAATGTGAATAAAAACTATAAGTATTGTACAATTAAGCACTAAATGTTTAAGCCATACTGGTTGTATGATCTTGTATGTAAATGGAGAAGACGTTTGTCTTTATTTCCAGGGGGAACATGTGGAATCCAGGGCATCAGTCTCCAAAGTTTGTGAAGACTGTTGCAAAATTTCAGTCTCTCTGTCTGTCTATCCTTATATCCTTATATATTATTTCTCTTTATACAGTATGTTCTGCTTAGACTTAAAGTTATATAATGTTCAACAGATAATGATTGCACCAAAATTCAACAAATATACCCATTAATAATAAGACGGATAGAGGAGAGGCTTTCTCTTTTTGTGCTTCGCTGTCACATTCATCATTGTTTCCACTTGCCTACAGGTGTTATTTTCCTTTTTTTTTTAATATTTTAACCAAACACACACACACACACACACACAGCTTAGATACAGATTACCATCTCACCTCAGAGCACCTTCAGTTGTTCTTTGATGGCTGTGTGCAGCTCTGCACAGTGTTACAGTGTGTTACATTATATCTACTCCTGAGGGGTGGACTGAACTTGCAGAATGGGCTCAGACCTGTTCATGCAGTGATACTCATTGGTTCAGAGAGCATCTTTAAAACAAACGTCTTTTGAGACCAGTCGTGAAAGTTACAAGTTACATTTACAGTGCAATAGTTGTTATCATAATGGAATATTTTGCATATTGCAACTGTTGCATCATTATTATACACACATGTAACCATAAAAGGCTTTTCTAATTTTAGTATTTTTAGGAAAGGGATTTTATAATGATGGATAATAATAATTGAATAATATGAATAATAAAACATACTTTTAAAAAACCCAGTTTGTAGGTTTTAGGGGGATAAATTGGCAAACTATGTTTGCATTGAGTAAACAGGTAGGTGTTATCCTGCTGTGGCATTACTGCCTGCTGCACCTTCTCTGGTGCCCAATGGTCTGCTAGCTGCAGGGTCGTCAGCCGGGTGCCACCAATCACCAATTTTCCGCTCCTTATACCCAGAACGTCTCCTGGTGGCGAAGCAGTGGCAGGGACGTCTCCCTGCCACCTCCTGCAGCAACCAGAAGCTGCTCCTTTCAGCCTCTTCAGCAAAGCCTTTGAGGGTCTTCTGCTGGTTTGCTGCGATTACACCCATGTCCCTCATGAGGTGAACGGCTGACGTACCAACAAAGCATCTCACTTGATAGATGATAGATGGTGATAGATTATGGCTTTCCAGCTAACCTCGCATTCGGCAGCGAGGTCAGAATACTTAACCTCTTCCTCTCTGAGGTTGCTTTGATCCGCTCCTCCCACAGTTAACTCAATGAGGAGCACAGTTTATAATCATAATAATCAACTTTAGTTTATAATCACCTGTAACAAAATCATATTTTTGTTACCTTAGAATGAGCCATTTATATCTACATAAGCAGTGGGTCCTCTTTCATGGAGTCCACGTTGTCTCTTCAGTAGCCCAGAAAAGACAATGACGGGCCATTTGCTTTTTCGCAGTTTAGAGTCGGCCAATTGGAAGTTTCTGTTGGTTGCAGTCTGCAACCTTATTGCTATATGCAGCCAAATCCTACACACTAGACCTTTTAAAGATAAATCTGTGCATCACTCTCTATGTCGAAGTATCCTTGGGCAAGAAACTGAACCCCAATTTGCTCCCGTTGCTGCGTCTTCGGAGTGTGCATGTGTATAAATGGCTACTACCGAGTAGGTGGCACCTTGTATGGTAGCCTCTGCCACTACTGTGTGAATGTGTGTGTAAATGGGTGAATGTGACACGTCCTGTGAAAGCACTTTGAGTAGTCAAAAAGACTAGAAACGCGCTATACAAGTACAGTCCATTTAACATATTTTGTACTAATTGTTACTTATTGAATGACTTTGAGATGTCGTCTGCATTGAGCAGGTTTGACAGTGGTTGCCACACCCATATAAAACATTCTGGCGAATCCATCTGAAACCAAATTTAAATATATTTGTTGATTGGAGAGTCAATGTCAGGGTAAAGTGCAAGTGAAGTGCCATGCCAGGCTAGTAAATCTAGCAGCTTACCTAACTTAAAAAAATACACTTTTTTTTCCATAGCTGAATAGTATTAAGCCACCTCGCTTCCCTTTATCTCTATTGAGAGTTGCAAGTGAGCAGTACCAATCAGGCACTCACAAGAAAATTACAGCATGTAAAGACTTGAATATGAATATGAAATGAAAATTTCAGTTATACAGGAAACAGCAGATTAGTTGGGTGGCATTAGAGGATTTGGGCAAACTTAAACAATGTATTGCAAAGTTTGCCACAAGTTTGAAAGTAAGGTGGATAAAACTGGGATGTCTCTGTTTTAAAGAAATGGCAAGTTGTTATTTGATAACCAATGATAGATTAGAAAGTTTTTCAGGGGATGTGAAAATGTACTTTGGGAGAACAGATTTCTGACCCACATGCGCAACTGGGCAAGTAGAAAAAAACAGTGACACTGAACAGTGTAGAAGCTTTACTGTTCCCATTAGCTCAGAGCAAATTACTATCAAAAGCACAGTCACACATGCTCATTGTAATTACCACCGACAATATTACTGCTGGTGCCAACGAGTGCACAAACAGCATTTTGAAATAAGTTGGATATGTCTGATCAAAATATTTGACAATGGTACCACACCCACACCACACCCACAGATACCAGTGGGGTGATGTGGTCAAAGGTGGAGTTAAAAACCACCAAACATGGGAAGGGCAAAAACACAAAAGAAATCACAGCTGCAGGCATGCACCTGGCAGGTATGAAACCATATGAGGAAGCAGAGTTAAAAAGCTGGTCAAGAATTGAAACTGGTTATTTTTTTAACCACATTGAGGGCAAACTGCAACAGTTTTATTTGTTTTTTAGAATGACTTAAAAATTCTTGAAATTCTTTTTAAACCAAAGCAAAACTGTTTTGTTATCTTTTCTTCCTTTCTCAACCCACTTTTGTTATGCATGACATCACTTTTCTGTATGTGTATAAAATAATACACATCCACTATATTAATTGTCTATACTAACTGTATATGACAATATATAAAGGGTGCCCTTTGAACATCAGACCAGGGACAACAGATCTGAAATTAGTCAACTAGGCCAACGTAGGCTCATTTAGACGTCTTTGAGTCAGAAGTTATTCAGTTCAGTGCCTCCTACTTGCAGCTGCTGTTTGTTTTTTAGATATCATTTTTTGTTTTCATTGTTTTTATTCTCAATAAATGCTGAAATGATGATATTTCAAATGATCAAGTCCTTGCACTGGAAGACTTTTCTGATTTTCTTGAAGGACAAGTCAGGAAGAAATCTGCAAAACCTGCTATAAATTGAGCATGGGCTAGATTAGCTTACATTGGCTCAATTTTAGGATGTTGCAGCCCAGCCTCCTGAGCACAGCAGTCAAATAAGTGTTTGTGTAGTTATTGGATATACAGATTTTACAAAAGGTTATTTTATAAAGCAATTATTCCAGATGCCTACCTGGCGGCTTCATGGTGTCACCTGCTGTTGTTTGAATCTGGTTTTATGGGTCACTAAATATGTCTCTTAAAATTTGAGTGCATGAGCACATTGTTCAGCTGTTTTTGGTCTGTTGATCAGCTCTTTTCAGCTTCAGCTGTTGGAGAGGTGTGGGCTAAACTGTCCACTTTAATTTAATAGTAAATCACTTGTTCATACAGCTAGGCTGTAGCTATCCAACGATCAGATCACTCATCACACTCTCCTCCATAAAGGATATTGTTTGCTGCAGGCCTTCATTTGTGTGCATTTTCCCCAGTTTTTTTTCTGTCTTTTGTTCTATTATTTAGCAGACATGGAGTACATTTGTTGCAGAAAGCATTTTCTTCTCCGAGGTCAATAGACTGTCAGCAGGGCTTTCACATTAAGCAATTGTTTGTTTGGCCTATTTTACACTGGCATAGTATGCGAGTCTTGCTCATAAGCATGGGTCACGAAACACACAATCTGTATGGATTTGTAAAACAAAATAGACACAGTTCTGTGTCATCTGCAACATGACTTTTTTTCTGACATCATAAAGAGCAACATAATTAAGTTTAACTAAATATACTGTTTTTTTAAAAAAGGCCTTGGCCTAAAGGTGTCATTAAGTTTAAGTCAGAAATAAGAAACCTTAATGTTTTCATGTAGCCTATTCCTTCCATTGCTATGAATAATAATTCACTCTTAACACACATTGCAGACATTATGTATGATATAATTCAGAAATTGAAACCTTCATTTTTGTTTTGCAGGAAAGTCAAATGTAGTAGCAAAAGAAGCTGTTTCCAGGTGGACAGGTAAGTCATATTTTTAATACATGCACATTTAAGAAGTCTGGCATCGAGCTACAGCAGTTAGTTGATTAATCAATCACTTGATCAAAAGAAATAAAGAAGCAACTATTTTGATAACTGGTCAGTAGTATAAGACCTTTTTCAAGCAAAAATGACACATTTGATTTGAGAACTTGCTAGTTTACTTGTATTACAGTATTAGAGTAAATTATAGTAAGCTGAATAATTTGTGGTTTTTGACTGTTGTACAGACTTAACAAGACATTTGAGAACATCACCTTAGGCTTGAGGAAATTGTGATGGACATTTATTTGACCATTTTCCAATGAATCATAGACCAAAGAGTTGATTAGTTGAGAAAACATGTAGGCTGTGCAGTTTTTATTGAAAACAATCATCATTTAAAAAAAAAAAAAAAAAAAAAAAAATGTAGATTATATGCTCAATTAAGCGATAATCATGTGGTCTGTAAAATGTCAGCAAATGGTGAAAAAAGAGCGCTATAATGTTAAACAGCCCAAAGTGACATTTCCAGATTGTTTGTTTTATTCAGCCAACAATTCAAAACCCAAAGGTATTCATTTTAATATTATACATGACAAAGGAAACCATCAAATCTTTACATTTAAGACACTAAACCCCACTAAACATTTAACATATTTGCTTGAGGAATAGCTAAAATTATTATTTTTCTGTCGATTGGCTAGTTGGGTAATGATTCTTGCAGCTCTAAATTTAGTTGCCACCTTGTTGCCTCTGAATATTCAACACAGAAATGACTTCAGATCCCTGTAGCGGGTCTTATTCCATTGATTACTCTTTAAAACTCAAGCTGTAAAGGCCACTTTGTGTTCAACGTGTCACCTCCCAGCCGTCAACACTCAGGCCTTCTGTGTGTATTCATTGACCTGAGTGGTAACCTTGGAGACCTTTTGGGATCATGGCAACAGCCAGCCTGTGGTTTTTGACTCTTTAGGGTCAGCAGGCCTGTAACTGGTCAGCAAAGTCACGTTGTCAGTTTTTGTTGGCACTTCCAGAATTATTCTCATTTAAAGAAACTATGAGTCATATCTGCCTCTTCCATGACTTGTACTTCCCTCGTTTTGGGTGGACACTACTAAATGAATACATAGCATTTCCTTTTTGCTACAAGCTGTAATTTTCTCAGCTATCCTTTTACAACTAATGACACTATTTTGTCAGTTCTGTAAATAACCCAGTTGCCAGAATGAAATGTTGGTGTTTTGCCTTTCTGCAAAACATGACAGTGTTACATTTCTACATTTCATACGACCATATCAACATTTATAAAGTGAAATAGTTCTGATTAAAATAAGCCAACTTTGACATCAGAAAAAGGGATGGTGGATGGTGTGCCAAGCAGCAGACCACTATTTGAGAGCAGTGACATACCAGCCTTTTTTTTGGCGACAAAACCAGGTATTTTACGCCCAAACATGTTTTTCTAACCAAGTGCCTTTTGTGCCTAAACCTAACCACATGTTAGCCACTGATTTGTCACAAGATAATATTTGAAACGTGAAGAAATTTTTTTAAGTTTCACCATATCCGCTACACTTTACATGTGCGAATTTAACTTGTCTGTGGTTTGCAGAACTTTACAATACCAACATTTATTCTGGCCTTGGGTTGCTGTCAATCAGCTGCATTTTCAACATATACTGTGTGTAACTGGGTTGCATTTTCACCAAGTCAACACAACAAACAAAACATTAACCATGCGCTGTTATTATAGATTTGTAGCCGCTCTTATTTTAGCTTCTCAAAACCGACCCCTGCAGGCTTAAGTGACAACCCAACTTCTTAAATTGCCTGTGGCTACATTTTGTTCTGTGACAGCAGACCTTGTTTTTTCAAATTAATTTATGGCTTTAACCTGAAGTCTTGTTGCACTGAGACACACCGACACATTAAGACTCACATACGAGCCCTGACGCAGCTAATCACTCGCTCTTTGACTGCATGTCGTCATATCAGAACTGGAGTACAGTTATCCCTTAAGGACTCAGGTGAAAGGCCTGACTAACACCGAGATTTAGTTTATTGACTTCAGGTCTTGATAAGACTTGTGTTAATCTACAGGAAGCTATTAGATTCACTCTCTAAATGTGTGACACATTCACATTTCTTAACTTTCTCATGAATCATTTCTAAAGGGCGGTTACCTTCAATTCACAGAAACTCGCGTTGGATGTAAAATAAACTGCAACAGAATGTAATTGTAGTCTGTCATTAAAGTAATGATTTAAGTTATCTAGGCCACTTGTAGACTTGTAAGCTGAAGTACAGTCAAGTTGGTTCTTTCTAGATGTGACTTCACCTGATTACATTTACACCTAGTATTAATGTTTACAGAGTCCACATTGAGATCTGATCCATTTGTGCAGCTCAAACAACCAAACGTCACTCCGTTCGTGTGTAGCCATTCTCTACCATTAGTGTAGCTTTTGTTTCATAGATGACTCAGGCAATATGAATTGCTAGGTTTAGCTTGTATACTTTTGCTGAAAGGAGACACTTGGTCTCATCTCAACCGCACCCAGGAGTGTCTTGAATATCCATAAGTGATCTTGCTGCTTTCTTACTCGAATCTTAGCTCGCTTACCGGCTGATGGCTGCTAGCTCACGAGTTTGAAATAGTCCTGTGTGTGTGTGTGTGTGTGTGTATATATATGTGTGTGTATGTGTATATATATATATATACATATATATATATATATATATATATATATATCACAGTCCATCCTTTATGTGTTTTTTTTACTTTCATGTGGTCTAGCACCACCTGATCACCCAAAACGAATTTAAATGCAAGGTGTAAAGGGGTCTAAGAGTCAAACTGAAACAAACTGGGGTGATAATATGTATTAATCATCAAGGATATACAGTGAATAATTTGGTTTAATTAAGAGTTAATCTAATTAATTTACCAACCCATAGTTTAAACTAAAGTTGGACTAAAGGCTTGGTTTAGCCAACATTTCACTTCCTCGTGATGGTTGAGGGAAGGTTCCAAAAATGCAATTTTAAGTTTCTATTAGAAACATGTCTCAAAACTTGCTAAAATTCCATCTTATGCACAGCTGTACCTGACAGGTATATGATATAATATCTGCACTTAGCAAGATTTTTTATGCATACTGGTACACATGAGAAACCTGGCATCACAAATTGGAGCTTTGTCACAGAGTGCCCACCCTCAAAGATACATCAGATTCGCTACATTTGCAGAGATAAGCTCTCAGGTTTCAAAGATGTTCACTGATGGTAAATGTTTTCTGTTCAGGAAGTAATAATCAGCCAAAATAAATCAACTTTCACCAAAACTGCATTGAGCAAGTGCTTCAGAGCATCAAGACAGATGGTTTGTTCTTGGAGTCAAACATCATTCTCAAGTCCAGGAATATTTTCATCATCCCACGTATATTGTTGTATCTATGATACTATATTTAACACCGAGGGAGCCAGTGCATCAGTGTATGTTGGCCCATTATAAACAAAGATTTTCATTTCTGTTTCCAGACAATATTTTCGCCATCAAGTCCTGGACGAAGAAAAAATTTGCCTTTGATGAAAGCCGCATTAATAAAGCCTTTGGGATCCCTGAGGACTTTGACTATTTGGATTGACTGCTAGCTTTTCTACCAGAGTTTGTGGTCACAATAAGTGAAAAAAATAAGTCTTCATGCTTCAGTTTGAAGCCAGTATGCCTGGTCTCATCAGTTCTAGTTTATGTTCTGTATATTAACCAAATGTATTTATCAGCATGGGCTTTGAGTAAGGACTGATATCAGTAATTTTGCTGTGACAGATGGACTTTATCAGTGGATATGTTGCTTTGGTGCAACCAGAGAAGAGAAGCACCAGTTAGTAGTGGCTGTGAAGGGTGACTGGGTTCTGTTTATATACACAACCTAGCAGCTTGACTTTTGGGACACCTGTTTGCATGAAAACTGAGAGCCCAAGTTGATGATGGAAAGGAATTAACACTTAGCACATCTGTGTGGTGAATGGTTTAATTTATATGCTTTAAACAGATGGTTTGGAATCAAATGATTGGGCTCTTTTTTCCTGTTATTTCTGCTCGGATGACAAAGGAAAAACTAATTTGGGAAACATCCAGTCCTCCCCGTTCACAAAAAGTGCACCAGAACTGAAGAGGTAGTTAAATTACCACGGATACTTTAAGGATAAGTCTACAAATGCTGTAAATATTTAAAGAATGTTTTATTTTTTTGCAAAACCTTTTTCTACTGCTCCACATAAAATGTCCCTTTGAGTTTTACAAGCCATTTTCTGCAGTTGTATTCATTCCAAAGCTCAGTGTGCAGTGTCCCAATGTATTTACACCAGGCCTCCTATCTTTTGTGAATTCATTTCTTTCGAAAAGGCCACTGAAATGTTGCAAAATCTATCATAGACGCACTTTTTTTCTGGAGCAGCACACTCACTTTCTGTATGAACAAAAAAGGAGCACTGCTGTCATGACATGTCTGACTGTTGGCCTGTGTATTTTCCTCCCTTTTCCCTCTGTCAAACCAGATGCAAAACAGGTAGTTGTGTGTTCTGTGTTTACTCAGTGACCTAGTTGACAAGGCCAGTGTGTGTTTGGATTCGTTGATTTAAATTGCAAATGCGCTCCATGCTCGTCTTGTTTTACTCATCAGTTTAGTTTTCTTTCCAGTAGATGAATGGTATTCAAACATATTAACAGTTCTGTTACTTTCTTTTTATGTATAGTGTTGCTTAATGCAAGTTACTTTTTATCTGTAAGACATTAAAGAAGATGTTAAGAGAAACATGTTTTGCGAAAGATACATTTATCCTTACAGAGTGTTGGCAGTTTCCTATTTATAATGCTTCCTAATGCCCAAGTTCAGTTATTTATACTGATAATCTGCCACTAAACAATGTGCAGATGCAAATATCTGTCCTTTAATGTTGTGTATTTATTGGGTTAACCCCAAATTCCATATTACAAATTACAAGTGCAATGGTAGCTGTCGCAACAATGATCCAGAAAAAACATATCTGCCGAGATGCAGTTTTGTTAGGTGGAGCTGACACACCCACAAAAAAGTAACCTGAGCATATGTACATGTGTGTGCCTGCCCAACCTGTCCTAACTGATTCACGAGTCTGACATGCTGAATATGAGAGAGGGCCGTGCATAGTTTTACCTCACCGTCACTCATTTAAAGACTTCTGTCAATTGCAGCTTCTTTTGTTCAACATGTCTTGTCCTCACAAGAGATAAACAATGCAGTAATTAGCTGACTTAAGACTTTCACTTAACCTAAAGTTTAGGCCAGAAATTGACATAGATGTATATAAAACTAAACGGATGCATAAGTAGCTTTTCCTTCATGTGAGGTTTGCTCAAAGTTCATATTAGTTCAGGTAATTACTAATTTGTACTAATGGTAAGTTAAAAGTTAAAAAGCAATACAACAATGGAAAAAAAACAAGTAAAAGTCCCAAATTCAATGTGTTACTGGAGTAAAAGTACAGAAGTGTGCCAAATGTACTTGAAGTATAGAGTAAAAGTACCCTTCATGCAAAATGGCTCCTTTGCAAGTGTTCCAAGAATATGATCTTATTCACGAATAAATGCATGTAAATGCATTTTAATGTTGTGATTTGAGCCATTTTTAGAAACTTATTCTACTACTTGGTAAATTGGTAGTATTTGCATGTCATATCTTTTCTTTCTCTATAAAAAGTAACTAGTAAAGAGTGCAATATTTCCCTCTGAAATGTAGTGGGGTAGAGGTATAAATTAGCATATAATAAAAAACTCAAGTTAGAGTACAAATATGTGCAAAGTGTCCTTAAGTGCAGTACTAGAATATACAGTATGTACTCAGTTACATTCCGCCACTAAGTAAAATGAGCAATACTATATAGTGTTACAAGTAAAAGTCCAACATTGCCATGCAGGATTTTTTTCATATGAGTACATAAGTAATTGCAGCAAAATATACTAAAAAAAATAAACTAAAAGTTACACTGTGCAAAATAATATATATATCTATGTATGTGTGTGTGTGTGTGTGTGTCCTTAAGTACAGTACTAGAATATACAGTATGTACTCAGTCACATTCCGCCGCTGAGTGAGTAAAATGAGCAAGTAACTCAAAATTGTCCTTAAGTACACAACTTGAGTAAATACACTTTGTTACAATCCGCTACTGCTGAGTATAAAGTAGCATGAGATGGAAGTAAAGTAAAAGAACTTCAAATTTGTCCTTAATTGCAGTACTTCAGTGCATGTACTTAGTAACTTTCTACCACTGTGGGGTATATTGTGTGTATTATTGCCTTTTTGTCACCTTGGTTATGTTTTACCTTCAGCGACAGACACGTAAACAGCCCTGTTGCAAGTGTCAGTGGTGTGTGTGCCCTCCCTGTGCGGTGCGTTTGAGCAGGCGGGGAGGGAGGGACAGAGGGAGGGAGCTGCTGCCGCTGCCGCTGCTGCTGCTGCGGGGTGAGGGAAAGAAAGACCAACGCAGCGAAACACAAGGTAGGCTGCTAGCTGAGAGGGCAGCATGGCGGGGCTTCAGGACTTCCAACAAGGCAGCCACTGTCACAGGAAAACGTGGATCAATATACTACTAGGAATACTACAATTACTTTTACCCTGCGTACAGCACGGAGGGGCTCAGCTGCAAGGTTTGTACTCACCTTTATTTTCCGTTTCGGGGGTGTAACTAACGCGACCGTTGCAAAAAAAAAAAAACGTTAATTTAGCTACACACTGACTTGACAGCAACCATTACACTGGAAAATAGGTGGCGAGCTTAATTATCCAAACAGCTTGTAAAAGCAAAATTGACGAAAAATGTTTTAAATTTATTTTCAAGTGAGCATATTTTGTGTTAAACCGACATGGAAGAGCAAACGTTTATGTTTTGTCAGCCTGCTAGTTCATGCTAGCTCCCAGTTCCTTTTGCTGTTTGGGTAAAAGAAAAAATGATAACTTGGTTATACAGGGAAGTAATGTATTATCTGGGCTAAAACTGGGTATTTAACTGTTACTGTTGTCGCTGCATTTAAGCCACATATTGTTGTAAGCTAACTCTATACGGCTAAACAGCCGTGTGTACTGCAGTGGCAGCAGAGATGTTTTCCAAGTTCGTTAGCCACCGAGCTAACCTTCCTGCTAATGAAGTAGCTAGCAAACAGCCTTTGTCAGTCTGCCGAGGCGAAGTCATTTCCTCACTTGTCTGTGTGATTAGCATCCACGCTCTTTTAGTTTATTCATTTATTATAACCTGTAATTAAAGCTAAGACTGGCAGTATGCAGTCTTATTTTTTAGTCTGTTTAAATATGATGCATTTCCCGTCGGTTGTTTTTTCCATTTTGCCCAATTTCAGAACCTCACTGATAATTTTATTTGCTTGCTCCTTCAAAGCACTGAGTCAGATGTCCACCAGCGTGGTCGAGGTCTGGCAAGCAGAGGATGCAGACCCATTAGTCCAACTTCAGGTAATCATAGTTTTTTTTCTTGTGGCGAATTTGTATGAAGGAGGAATTGAAAGTATGCAAAACAACAGATCATCCCAACAAATGCAGCCAGATGCATGAGCACGTGTGTGGGTAGTGCATCCCCATTGTGTTTGACTCCACTCTGCAGCAAGTTGAGTTGAGCGTATTTAGGTGAGGAAATAGTAGTGACCAAACACGATAATGTGTTCAAACTATTGTGCGGATTTTGTAGTTCTCAAGCTTAACCACAGTTCGACTATGAAGTAAAACTAGATCGGGAGGCCACCTGCCATGTGGCTCCTCCTTATTTTCTTTTGTACATAGTGTCCATTGTGGAGTTCAGTCAGAAGTACTCAATGAGAGCATGGTAGGAAAGAGACAGTCTTTATTCTGCTTTGCTGTTCTTTCCTGCATATTACTTACTTAAAGATTATTTCCTCCATCTGCAGACTGCATATTTTTTTAGGATCTGAGTTGCAATTTCCTTAAAAAAAAATCCAGTAGGCGGGTGTAGTGATTATGTAATCATGGTGCAAGACAAGCACAAACAGCAGGAGTTCTGTGCTTACTGATAACCTGTCATGAGGTCACCAGCTGACTGTCATGTTACCTGAGGGGGTGTGTCAGTTTTTTGTTTTTTTTCTGCATTCCACTGTAGATAGATGCAGGTGGTTCATCATTTGGGTCCCTTGAAAATAGGTTAAAATAATAATGCACATTACATCAGAATAGTTTAAATCATTTTGTAAAGTGTGTTTGTTTTTCAAAGATGAATGGTAAGGTTTTGTGAAATTTGACCAATATATTATGCAATTAAAAGCAGGTTTGCCCCCCACCCCAACATTGGGGAATTTGTTGCTATGTTTTGCAAACAAAATAATTATTTTGCAATATGCAATATACCCAGACCAGAAATAACACACAAGTTAATCAAGCATTGAAGATACTTCTCAGTTGTTAAGTAAATAAGGTGGTTTTAATAAAATGGAAGGGAGGTGTGTCCGTTTGTAGACATGCTTTTTCCACTTGTTTCTACCTTTCAGACCAATTGACAGATGGCAGAATTGTTGACATTGTTAGGTGTCATGTTTAGATAGGCAGTGGTGAATGGAGTGACTGTCTCAGTTACATGGGCTATGTGAAACAGAGCATGACATGGATGTCTTTCATCTATATTCCAGTGCTGCTGGTGGTCAGCTGGTTAAGTAGCGTACTTGCTGTAGGCACTCTGAAGCAGTGATGCAGGAAATACCGCGTCATGTGCTATGATATATATAGTAAAATAAAAAAAAACATATCAAATCTGGGTAGTAGAGATCATGACTTAGCAGATATCATGTGTATAATTTAGCTTGTAATTTTTGCCATCTTTATCTCATCTCTCTTACTCCAGATTACGTAAATGTTGACTAGTGTTTTGATTTGACTAAGGATCAGTTGGCTGCAAGTCTAAATAGGCAGTTTCCAGTCCCCTAGTGATAATTAGATTAGTTCAGGATATGGATGGATTTTAAGATTTAAGATTTGTGTTTTGTATACAGATCTCGGCCACATGTTTTAAAAATCCCTGTGTTCATTTAAAAAAATCCAATACATTTACAAATGGGGCTGCTTTTGAATATTCATTGTGCTTTATAACTCATCTGCAACAACAGTATGTGTTCTGTCATTGTCGTGCTTAATCAGATGGGAATTCTGTTTTGTCTTGTTCACTAGCGTGCCAAACTTCGAAGGTGCTGGGGGCATTCTAGGATATTATATAAAATAACAATAACAAAAGGATCATCAGTTGGAATTTTTTAAGCTGCAACCTGAAACATTTGCCATGTTAAGACAACAGATGTATGATTATTGATAGAGTCAGTATAGTTTTTTTATATTGCAGTATGTATGATAAATTATCTGTGTTTATTTCAGAAACCATCAGTAGATAAAATATTTAGAGAGTGATGTGTGTGTAGATCTTTTTTTGGCTTATTCTGCATATAAAGTACCTATTGTGATATCGTATCAATTATATGAAAAAAAAAACTCCATTAAAATTTCTTTAAATCCAATATTGTAGTTTAATCAGTCCTAATCTTTGATTTGCAGCATTCACTGCAATGGCTTAATATAACCAAAGACATGTAAGGGGCAGTTGCTATCTCCATAGAAACTATACATTACTAGTTGACAAATCTTTATAATTATGTTGACATTGTGTGGCCGTAAGCCCCCAGATTGTTCCTATGGAAACTGTATGTTCTCCGTTTAAAGAGACCAAAGCTTATCTTTGTAAGCCATGCATGGTGCACATAAGCTACTGCGCTGTAGGTAACAGTGTGCTATTTGAACTACTGTGTTGTAATTTTCAGCCAATCACTTGGTAATCCATATGTCCAGTGTGCACCCTGTTGCATGTTCATTGTTAATGGATTTCATGCATTACTGCTGGCTAGCAGATATTGAAAAATTCAGTGTTGTTTGAAAGGATTTCTTCAGATAATTTTCAAACTGATTCTCATTTTGCTGAATATCAACAATCACCTATGAATATGAAGAGAAGATTACACACCATCCACAAATCAGGGTTTGATCCAAGCCCCATTTTGTGACGATGATCAATCGGTTTTCTGTTAACTACCAAATGCACTGCTGGTCAGATTTCCCCTCCAGCACAGTTACTGGTGACTCAGTACATGGAGTATGTTGACATGTTGACAAGAGGTTATGGAATAGTTTATAGTGTTCACATGGCTCGGCGTAACTTGATTTTACCAATAATTCAAGTTTACACGATTTGTGATAATTGTATGATTGTCTGGAATAATTCTCTGTACTCTAGAGGAAACAAATTATTAGTGCTACAAAGTAAGAGAAAAATGGGGGAGGCATTGTTGATATTTATTTTTCATCTCAGTAAATTAGATTTTCTGCAACTACAAGCAGAGAATTGAAATTTGGTGATGGATGGATGCACAGATACTTTATGAAATGATTTCTTCTTATTAGAGACATCGACACTTTACAGTGTAAGAAGTAGCTCTCTAAGAACAAGAAAAACTTCACCAGTCATATGTTCACTGTATGAAATTGCTGCCTGTTTAATATATTATAATTTGTTGTTGTATTGTCATTAGTTTTCAGAGATGCTGTGTTCATTCAGTAATCCTGCAAGCACTGTGTGAGAACATGTAGTGTACAATAAACTGGATGTTTTATTCTGAGAACTACAGTATACTCTGCCAACAGAAATTGCTGCCTGCTGTCTAACCCTTGGCGTCAGTGTGGAAACGATGTAATGCCAATTTTAGTTTCCCAAGGCTATTCCAGTTTTTTGCTCGGATTTTCCTGGTTTATTTACAGCTAAATAATATTTTATGCAAAATAAAACCTTTGACATTTTGAGAAATAAAAGACAGATGCACAGTGAAACATATCAGAGCAGTTGGTTGTGTATCAATGTGCATCAGACCTCTTGAAAATGAAAATCATCATAGTAGCCAGAAGGCAGTTTGGCATACCGGTAGACTTACATCCCACGGAGCCTCCTGATGTGGTTCTTTCTAGGCCACAGTGTGAATGTAGAAATAAATGGGTTGCAGTTTGCTTCTTTGACCATATTGACTAAAGTGTATTTTTATTTTATTTTCAGGTGGAGAAAGAACGAAGAAAAGATGGTCTTCCACTCGAAGACGGGTAAGCTTTTTTTTTTTTTTTTAGTTTATCTTCTGTGGGAAAGGCATGAAAACTGAAACTCTAATGCTACAATGCATTATACATTCATGGCAGTCAGCAACCCCAGATGAAAAGGTGTAAAAGTCATTCAGACCATCTCACTTTGTGAATTAAAACATCGGTCAGAGAAAGTCACACATACATTCAGCCGTTTTAAAAGAACATTTACACTTGTATAAAGTTGATTAAAGGTTTCCACCTGTTCATGAGAGGCGCTTGAAAATATGGAGAAACTTTCCGCCAAGCCACATAATTACCAACAAACCCCAAACCAGAATACAGATTGCATCATACTGATGTGTTTTCTCGTGTTTATTGTAGACTAGAATTATACTGTAAGACAGAATGAAAGCCAGGCTGTGGCGTGGGTTTGGTTTGTGAACAGCCCAATGGAAAAACAAGTCTACCTCTGCATTACCAGAGAGTGATCGTGTGCTGTAGTCCAGACGAGAATTTTTCATTTAATGCAAGCATGTTCAGCAGACTACAAATGATGGTGAAGCTCTGATAAATGGTTTATGTGATGTGCGGAGTTAAACTGTAGCTGTGGGGTGACATGTTTTTGTATTCAAACAGACAAATGACGAGGAGTGGTTTCAGTTTAACAGGAGTGAAGGTTTCTAAAAAGCTTTTAAAAGTCTTCTCCTCTATGCAGGCTATGTTGTTTGTGTTGGTGAGTGAAGGGGTGTGTGACGGAGAGAGTTTTGGGGGCGTGTGTTAGAGAGGCACAGAACCAAATTCCTGACTAATTTTAGAACTCCTTGAAAGAAAAAGGAGGGTAGGTCTGTCTTTCCCAGCTGTTTCTGTTCCTGCATAAAATTGTTCGGGAAATAGACGTTGGCAGAAAAATATCAACAATTCATGCTGTTATTTCGTAATAGCTTGCTCAGGAACACAATAACCTTTATGCTTTTTTATCTCCTTCCTATTGATGTTAAATAAATAGGATTTAAGTAACGCATATATTTTAGCATTTCTGCTAGCCTCTGCTCCTCATTTATCTTTCCAGAGAAGCAATACCATTAATGTAAAGAGCCTAGCCCGTCCTATAACTTCAAGGGCTACATTTTCCACACTCAGCTGTTCCTGGCATAGAAGTCTGTACCTTAACAAATTACACTGGACAAAAAAGTAATATTTTATGTCACAGTAAACATTTGGAGAAAATTAGGTTTTCCTTCAATTTTTATAATTTAAAAATTGGTATATTACAGTATACAGTTGTGGGGATATGTGGAACATGTTTTAAATGTGCAGGAAGTTGTTAATGTGAGCAGAAATCTTGCTGGAACATTACAGGATTTATGAAGAAATTAAATGAATCCGTTTATCAGTGATTTATAAAGATGCCACCTGCATATTTTAAAGATGTTATTCCCTAAACAAAAGACACAAAGTAGGCGGGAAAGGTAAACTATGCCCTCATGTGTGCTTACTTAGCAAGAATAACGTAAAAAGGAGAAAAATTGATCTGCAGGAGACAAAAAAATAATTGAAAGCAAATCAGAATGGCTGAGAGCCTCATTATAGCCTTCTATTATAGCCTATTTTTATATTTTTAATTGTCACCTATCGCCTACACTTTTTTTTTTTTAACATGAAAAAAAAGACATTTCCACCATAAATTGGTGCACAAAAACTTCACTAGTATGCAGCCCCCATGCCAAGCCTCTTGTTCCACAGGCCTTTTAAAATGACAAGTTTCAGTCTTGTTGTAAAGTGTATCTAGTTCAGTTGTTGATGAACAGTGTGGGAATATGGCTATATTTACGTCTAGGAAGGTGAGAGGCAAAGGAGGCTTCATAGTGCTAGTTGACCTCAAGACCTCCAGAGCTGTGAGCCGCAAGGCCTCTCGTGCCAGGGTTATCAGGCACTTGGCAGGCCTGCCATCACTCTCGCCCAGCCTAAAGAGCAAAGCAGGCTGCAGATACAGAGGTTAATGATATCTCTGTCTGAGTCCAGGGCAGTATTAAAATGTCCTCACTGTTCTCTTTGTCTTTTTTTTTTTTTTTTTAGCTCTTTTTACTTCAATCTCCTCCATAGTAATTTCTTTTATTACCCTTGCTCCCTCATTCTGCTGAGATACAAAAAAATATTATCTTGACACAGACCTCCTTTTTACTTCACTATAGTGTAAATATTGTGGCACACATGGTTTTAATTTCACCGTTACTCTTATTGTTTCATAAATACTTGTGAACACCAGTTGACCTAAACTCTCCACTGGTCCTAACCTCTCCCCTGGAGCACGGCTGAGGTCACTGCTAACATTGACTTTATTTGAGTTAGATCCAGGGGATCAAATAGCGCCAAACATAACTTGTTATTTTTGTACTGTGGCTGTGGACAGAACCCTTGGACTACAGCTCAGTGGCATGCTTGTTGAGAGGTTGAGATTTTCTGTCAGGCCAGCTGTTGTTGAATTCAGAGAAAACTGAGTTACTCATACATATGACAGGGTAAATGTCCTCCATCACCTTTTTTAAGAAGCACATAGGAACCTGATACTGCAAAAGAACCGAACACTACACACCATTAAAGAGAGTGCAGCATGTTTCTACCTTGCTTTTTAACACTGAATCTGGCTTTTAGATATTAAAAGTAAGTAGGTTTGCACCTGCATTAATCAAATCAATGAATCATGGACATGGTTTAGTCTTTTACTCAAATAATCTTTTAATTAGATAAATGGCTGTTATGTTGAAACTGCTGACCTTAGATTTCAAAAGTCAATGAAAGATCTGCCATCACACAAGACTCCTCTGCAGAGGCAGACAACCTCATTTGCCCTCACATTTGACCTCTCATATGCTCACCCACACACATAGCTTATCTGCTTTGACTGTTTGACAAGTTATGAATTAACAAACATTTAGAACTGCCGAGAGCATTAGAGAAAGAAGCACTTGTTATGCAATAGAGTAAAGAATGTCCCTCTGATCAAGTCAAACCCGACTTCCATATTATTTGTTCTTTTTTGGTGTAGAATTGCATTTCTTATTATGGATTAAATCTACAGCAAGAAGAAAGAAAGAAGTATTACAAAAAGAAAGTATTATGCTTTTGCAGGGGATAAACCGTGTGGCAGTATGACAGTTCAAGTGAACGAAAGGCTGTAACTCATTGTAAGAGTAGGTGTGTGTTCATTGTGAAAGGCAGAAACTTAGAGGTGGTTACAACAGGTTGTAAAATCTGTCTGCAAATAATGTCAGCCCTTAAACGGCTGTGCGGTTTTAACTAAATAAAAAACTTCCAAAATAAAGAAGGCTAATCTCTGAGAATCTGACAACAAACAAACACTGACAGCAAGCAAGCAAGCATCACCTGCTGCTGCGCTCAGGTCTTAGTGGTTGGTAGCCCACAGTGAAACATCTTGTCAGCATCATAACATTAAAAGAACAATGAATCAGGGATTTTTTTTTCCATTCAATATTAATAGGAACAAGAGCTAGATGTTGTTAGAAATTGGAAGTGCATCCTTTCAAACAAGCAATTAATAGCATGTTCACTTCCTCAGTATATAGTAAACGCTTGTGTGATCTTTGAGTGTGTGTTAATCATTGCCAAGCTTACGCTGTATTTAGCCTTAATTAACTAGTGCCTAATGCCCTAACTATAAACTATCTAAACTATCTATCTAAATGCTGTAAACTAACTAATGCCCAGGAGAAAGTATTTCTTGTGAATTCTGCATAATCTAAATTGTATCCGATTATAGTCACATTTTTTTGGTGCATGTACATACTCTCAGTGCCAAAGTGAGATTTCTTTTGGAGGAAGGGTTGCATCTTTTTCTGTCTTTTCTGTGTCCATTATTCTGCCTCCTTCCAAGTTACATCCCGATATTTCAGTACCCATTTAATTGATAATAGACATCTATTATTACCGATTTTATAATGGAAAAATTCACAGATTACCAATATGGCAACCGATATAGTGAACTTTTGAGCTGGAATGAAAATAGATCATTTCTATGAACTCTGAACTCACACTGTGAGCAGCGTGTCCTCTCGCCTGTCACTGTCACACACAAACACCTGGCAGGAGGGGGGGGGGGGGCCCTGGGCTGAATCCCCCTTACAGCTGTTATGCAGTTACTGAGAGCAGCAAGCATGGGAATAAATGACAATATATTTCCTCCTTGTTCCCTGATGATCTAAATAAGTTACTAAATGTGTCTCTTGTTGCTTTTTAAATATAACGGCGCTGAGAGGATCTAAAAAGCTGCTAAATAGCAATAAAGTTGGCACGTTAGTAATCCTCTCTTTCCGTCACCCTGGGACCTTAGCTTGTCCTGTACGTTTGCAGAATGATGGGGCCATTGTTTATTAACTTGTATGTATAACTTGTATAATATGTATTTCAATGTGGCTTACGGTTAAAACACCCTGCTCCACCGTCTGCTCTGCTGTGACGCTTGCTTTGGCACGTGTGCCTCAGAGTGCTGAGAGTTGTGTAAACAATGGAGTTGGAGTACGCTGTGCTGGACAAACTGTATAAATGAAACCATTTCTGAAACACCCAAGCATGGTTTTCTGCATTATATGGTCTGTAAAAAAAGGTTTCTTATCAGCACATATCGGCAAAAAATATGCAGATGCCGATGTGCTCCGATATGTCCATGAAAGGCTAATGTTGGACGATAATTTCGGTAAACTGATAAATCGGTCAGACTCTAATCGTGACATCAGTATCTGTAAACTATAACGGCTTGCAGTCTTGGAGGTAGTTGGTGTCTTTTTGTGCTGCAAGCTCCTTTTACCCATTGTGGATAATTATTCCAGTTCAGTTTAGCCTCAAGTAAATTGTTGTTTTATATGATGACCGAGCAGATGTCTTTTTGTACTCACTATGTTGATTGTTGTTGGGGCACAGAGGCGAAAAACCAGCACCTGATAGGGCAGAGTGGAAGGAAGATGAAGTGTGGCTTGGGGGTTTTTAGTCTTTGTTGGTGCTCTTACCATTTTTGTCATCTCAGCATTGACCCCTTTTCTTCTTCTGTTCCTTGTCAATTCATAATATAGGCTTTGTAGCTGTTGCTCAGAAAGTGATCCAGTTCAGTAGAGATCTGACACAGGTGGAGAGTTAACTATGTGAAATACAACCAGCAGGAAGTCTTATCTGAAATCTACATCCCCACTGGTTGATATGTTCTCCAAAGCTTGATCTGACAACGCAGTGTGTCAAACTTGTAATTTTGTCTCCCAGCAGAAGACTTGAAACTATCGTGTTAAACTCTTTGACCACATTAACCAAAACAGAAGATATAAGTCTGTACAATACTCTCCGACCTTCCTGTAAACCGTGGCTGTCCCCACTGTCAACAGACTGAACTGAGATCAGTTTGATAACCTGCAGACTAACTTCACAGTGTGAAAACATTTGACTGGGCTGGCCACAGTATTTCTATCAAGCTGTGATCTATAATGGAATAGGAATGTTTATTTTAGGAAAAGGGATGGTGAACTGTAAAAAATATCGTAAATGAGATTGACAAATTAGATTGCTGCCCTAACAGGAAACTACCCAGTCAGAGCATGTTTTCCTAACATTCACTTTTATTATATAACCTTGTGCACTGTACTCTTCCTTGTTCTAGATGGCACTGCCTGTTTTTGATGCAATGGGTATTAGGCTGACTATATAAAATATTCAAAGTGTTTTGGACATGAAGAAAGTTTGTTATCAAAGTTTCTCAGCAGAGGCAAACAGTGGAAGTTTTTAGTGGAAAACATGCTTCCAGTCTGGGTTCAATCACAGCAGCATTTATAAACTTCATTTTATTCATGAGTTCATTCATAAGTTGTTCATTTTTATCCGCATTCGAGCCATAATTTTCCTTTTAATGATTCTTTCATTTTATTGTTGTGATGCACTTGGTAAAGTCAGTTTCAACTTAAGCTCGATGAAAAAAACTATTGATAATATTTCTAATGTTTAATAATAGCCTAATGATGATCGAGGTTTTACTCAGTTTTACTGAATTAGTAGTACCGATTCTACAAATATCTACAGCTGTCTGTAATGACAGTTGCTTACATTGTCAGAGAACCTCGCCGATCTGACACAGTTGGTAAAATTGCATTTCTTCTTTACCACCACAACATGTCTAAATCAGTTATTACTAACTGTGTGTGTGTCTGTGTGTGTGTGTGTAAATGAGGCTGCTGTGCCAAGTTCCTCATTAATTGAGATTTCTAAAAAAGACTCAGGTGTACGCACAGCATTATTATTCTGATGAAAAAAGAATGAGTATGCACATTTTGTCTTTGCATACCTTTTTTTAGTTGTGAGTCTGCTCAGCGTTTTATGCTTCTGGCCTGTGGTGTTTTTTGCTTGGTCCATAACAGATTCACCTGTTAGAGTGTTGTAAATCGAACAGCTGCTTCCTTCATGTTTTTAAGAGTTTATTTATGAGACATGCCCCTTTCAGCGGGAGAATGTTTCAGCAATCATTTTAGTTTTTTTATGAGACAAATTCTCTGCTGGTTTTGACAATAAGAATACAGACAATAACAAAAACTTAAATTCAAGTCTGATATGTCAGGATAGATGTCACATCAGGAAGAAGGCAGGCTTAACCAAGGAAATAGTTGTGAAAGTAAGTTCTGTAAAAAGGAAAGTGAGTTGCCTCATGTCCAGCTTTGTATTTCTTGCAAAATTCTTTATTGCTCATGTTCACTAGTATGTTAAAACCAGACAAGCTTGCAAGACTAAGCCTGCACATTGTGCATTTTCTGTTGCCAAGTGGCATATTTTATTGTTTCAAACACATTGTCTTCAAAGTCTAATTAGAGAAAGAAAATTAACTTTAAGTTTGTTAAATTCGTTATGGAGTTTATGTGGCAAATTAAAAAAGCGGAACCTAATTGGGAAATGTGATTTAAAAACAGTACGCTACTGTGATCAGATATTTTGGTCATGTCATCCACACCAAGAGGTAATGTTGAAAGGATTCCTCATCATTTGAAATTGTGGTTATAGTGTGTAAAGAGTTGACTCCTCTCTGTCTTAACATGGTCCTTGCTGCAGCACTGTGTTGGTGATGGAGTATATATGGTTCTTGGTTCAGCGTCCTACCTGTTCACTTGTAAACCCAGTCTTTGTGTGTTCTGAGCAGCAGCGTATAACCATGGTAAAAGTTGCTCAGTCTGTATATCAATCTGTATTGATATTGATGCATTTTCTCTGAAATGGCTTCTAAAAAGGATTTTTATAAACAGAATAATTATATAGAAACACTAACCTTTTAATAAATGCCATAATGGCATTATGCACATTGTTTTTCAAACCAAGCATCACACCCTACAGTTGAGGCCTGTTGGTGCAGTTTGGCACGCTGGTTTGGCAATAGATTAGATCTGAAACATTTTGTCCATAAACCTTTTTCACAGCAGCTATTTTGAATTGTCATAGAGGAGAAATCACAGGTTGTATCTGATAACAAATAATGGGTCAATTAGTCAAAGACAAAAAATTAATCAGTAATATTTTGGATCATTTTTTTAGTCATTTCAATTAGAAATGGCAAACATTCTCTAAAATGTAAGCTTTTAAAATGTGAGGATTTGCTTTTTGAGGTTGTGATAAACTGAATATCTTGGGTTTTGGTTTGATGTTTGATGGACTCTACTGTAGTTTTATTAATTTTTGGTCAGTTTGGTGATAGGCTGTGTTTTTTCAGGTCTATTGTTGCTTACAGAGTAGACAATGAGCAGTGTAAGGAGGGATGCTCTTTAGGTGAGAAATAGTTATATAACATACAAGTCATGAATCCAGTAGAAACAGACGGAGGAAAACATACAGAAAAAAGACCTCTGTAAAGCTGAACACTTGTGCTCCTTCCACTTGCTCGCTTCTGTTGGTCAACAGCTGTGTGAGTCTTCTGTCAACTAGATCTAGTCTTGCCTTCACTCAGGCACACACACACTTGCACAAACCTCAAATCAGCTGCTGTTCCCCTGCTTTTAGGCACCCATTCCCAGAGCTCATTAGCACAGGATGTGACACACACAGTCACCAATAAAACACAGTGGAGCTCTAAAAGTAGCTCCTGGAGAAAGACTGGAGACGATAGTTTGCTGTTTTAACCCTGACTTGTGGTTGATTGCTTGTATTTAGTGTTGCTTACATGCTGTGTGAAGCAACATAGATTTATATGCACCTGCTATGTTGGTCCAAAATGGGAAGTATTTGTATGACATTTATATCATTTTGTTGTAGGTTAAGTACATTCAACTTATAACTGATTAAAAATAACCCCTCTCTCAAGCTGCATTGCTTCCTATAGAAGGCTCACAGTGTAGTTTATAGTGCACAGTGCCTGAAGTGGGACATATTATTGTGCTTGTGAGCATAGCTGTATCAGTCCTACAAAAATTTTAACTCTGGAAATGTTCAGTTTTCTTGCAGATCAGCCTGTTACTGGTTCATAGTTTGTCTGTTTTACTGAATATTGGGGGGGGGGGTAGCGTTATCTAACACAATATTAACGTGTTTTCTAGTTGCACCCTTCAGTGTGGTGTGTAATTATTTTCATATGCAAAGCCTTCATTTGAATCATGTCCATGACTTGCAGAACTTGCCTCCCCTCTTCATGTGGTAGTTATCTGATTTCTGTGCTGGCATGATTGTAGTCCCTTTGGCAGGGAAGTTAGTGGTCTGTGAAGCAGCTTGGGGCAGTAATAGTTTTGACTTTTAATTCATCTTTCTGAACTGTCACATGCTCTGTGGGAAAGGGGACACAGTGTTCTTGTCTTATGGTGTCAGGAAAATATACAAATGTTTTCCCTCTCATTTTTTAAAATGTTTTTAGGTAAACTTATGAGATTCAAGTACTTTTCTTTTGCCTTGCCTCATGTTTTCTTTTTTCTTGTTCTTTCCTTCTCTTCACCAGCTCTTCGTTATATACACGGGAGAATGGGAGGCCCTTGCATTTTCAGCCCCCAGCATTGGAGTTTGGGACGCAGTAAGTACTGTTCTCACTTCCTGGTTTAATATGACTTGCTTTAACAAGTATGGATTTTATTCATTTTGTTCTGAAAATGATAAAAAAAAAACCTTTATTATACACCCAGTGACAAAATGTGGAAAAGTCTACTGAGTCAAGTTAAAATAAAATGGTGCCATCACTGTAAGTGACCTGTCACTGTGATGAATGCCACAGAAAGGGAAGATTTCATAAAGCAAGGGACCCTTCAGCCTTTAAGAACAGACAGGATGTCCAAGTATGGCAGTAAGCTCCTTTTCCCAGCATCCAGACACATACTGGAGAGGGTTGACCCCAGTCAAATGGGTTAAGAACTTCACTGTTTGCCTCCATACTCCCAAAACAGAAAAAACATCAGATGTAATGCTGTGTTTGGACAGCAGTCTGCATTGCTCCTGTTCAAAGCAAACAGTCACAATCAGCACAATCAATATTTTGTGTCATATACTTGGAATGTAGAAAGCAGGCAAATTACCAAAAAATCTTAATGGCACTTGGTAAATATTTGACTGAAATATTGCTGCAGGATATTTGCAGTTGAGATCAAAACAGCAATATGAGATCGAAGTTATGCATGTATTTCAGTTGTTTAAAACGAAAGTAAAAATCAAACTTTCTCAGACAAACAGGAAGTGAGAGATGCGTGAGTTGAGGCATGTCAAGACCGGTCATGACATGTTGCACTAGTATTGGAAGGTGAAGTTATTTTTTACGGACTTTTACTCACTTGAAATTGGTTTCCTAAATCTTAACAACTTACATGAATGCTGAAAGTTGCAGAAAACAGTGTAGTAAAAGTGCTACCTGTGTACTCCAGGGCTTCCTCTGCAGAGAAAAGCACTTGTGTTCATACAGACATCCATTGACCCCACGCTAATTATATCAGGAGTTTTCCCTAACCAAATACCATGTGCTGCTTGGTGCTTATTTAAGTACGACACACTGACTGTTGACCCAGTCTTGCACACAGCTTCGGCTGAATGGAAGACTATCAGTATATAGTTTTTGATATCTGCGACAAAGATTTAGGTTCCAAATTGTGCAGGTATAGCTTAGCGTCTTGAAATCATTGCTGATATAGAGACATATGTCAAATATCAGAGGACGTAAGTCTTCTCAGACAAAACAAAAACCCTTATCAAGGACAAAAATTTGTCGTTAAATAACTTGTAAAAGTTTTCAGATCAGATCCTACTGTGTGCTAACAAATATTTGCTGTCACCGCTGTGTAAACATTGCAAATGTTACAAAATGAGTACACACAAGCACTTGGTTAACATGTAATAGTGAGATAAGTTATGAAGACACACGAGGGAATAACCAGTTATTCTAATAGTACTTATAGTAGTTTGTTATATTCTAAAAATAGTTCCAGCTGCTGCGCTGCCAGTACTGTGTTGTGATAGCAGTGTCCCTTAAACATTTATAGCCGGCATTTTGACAATTCTCAGTGTGTATGGGGTACATCCTACCAGGTATTTCAAAGTATAGTATTTGCAACTTCAGGAAAATCAAGATATCTACATGAAAATCCCAGTTTCTTCCAAAATTCTCAGATGACTATGTAGTTCATTAAAAAAACAGTTAATTTATGTTAGCTTGTTTCAATTTGTAATTTTAGTAATTTTAAGCTTCATACACAAAAAGCATAATATACCTATTTCACTTTAAAAGGTTATGTTTTGAATGTGAACACAAACACAACCTGTGAAAACTTTACAATACAATGCAATGCCATAAAGCAACATAAACTGTGGCATCAAAACATGACATAAAGATGAACCAGCACCCCAGTGAACAATGAAAACTTTAAAGTGGTATTATAGTATTTGTTGCAGAGTTACAGTGTTGGATTGCAGATTTTGGTTATTGTGACTACCCTCTGTATATCCAGAGGAATAAAACTAGAATTACATTAAAGCCATGCATACACTTTGCATTATGCAAGATTATCACTAAGTCTCATTCACCTTGTAATGTAGCCCACATGAAAGTTCCTCACACCCCACCTCAGTCAACCATGCATGGAAACACTATGAATTTTGGTTCTCAGTGAAATTGCCATATAATGTTCCCTTTGTGTTACAACAAAGGGTCATACACAGAGATTTGTATATGAATTAAATTGGTAATATGATTGAATTCTGAGTTTAGTTATCTTGAAGTGCATGTGGAAAGGGTGCGGTGAGAGGTATTAATTGGCTGCTTTAGTTTGGGTGTCACCAAGCAAAAAATGTTGTGTAGTGACATGTCGCTGTAAAAGATTATAGCAGAAGTGGCCAAACCCAGAGAGCTAATCTTTGTGCTGCTCTAACCTAAAGCCTTGTCTTAACCTCCATTATGCCCTTATTTGTATATGTGGTTTTACTTATTACACAAATGCTTTTCTTAGACTAAAAATGAGGATATTATATGTTACCCATCTGTTGACAAGAAGCAAATGGCAGATGTTCCTGTTACAGTTTTAGAATATTGACAGAATGCAAAGCACTTGTTGACTTGAATGACTCCCATGATGATTTATTGTTGTGATCGAATTATTCAGCTAATCTCCAATTTGTAAACACTGACATGTGGCAGATTAAAGTTTCATCTAATGTCAATTTGAATTAATACAAAAGCATGAGTCTGTTTCTCTAGTTCTGCATATCTACATATTAAGTGTGATCTCAAGAATTAAGATGTTTGTTAACATGAATTCGCTAGGTTGTAAATTATGATGATTATGATATACGTGGAGAAATGCTGCTTTCATAATGTGACAGCATATAAAATGAACTGTTTGACCCTAGATGTCCTTATAGAAGTTATTAAATAAAACATTCTCAAAATTAACATTAACCACTCCAGTTCTAATGGGTTAGATGTGCAGCAGTATGATCTTTTTTAAGCTAAAGGTAATTGTGTGTTAACAGTTTTTTGCCCGTAAAATTGGGTGTATATCAGTTTCTAAGCTTGCTACAGTGCTCAGTGGGTAATGCTGTGTTGAGAGGCCCTTATCTATGACACTGTTCTGTCTGTGTTTGCAGGCCGCTGGGGCTGCCAAGAGCTGAAACCATATATATACACAACCCCAGCCAGGAAGTTCCTGTGACACTGCTGTCAATGTTTACATCCAGCAGGCATTTTTACATACCTTTCTTTCACAGAAGGGTAAGTTTACATGTGTGTGCGTGCCTGTGTTTAAGAAATGTGTACACCTTTAGCTGCAAAACTTCTAATGTCAGTTGTGAGTCTTGTTCTTTGTAGGAATGTCTTAAATAACATCTCATGTTTCATCTCTCTGTCCTAGGTGATCCCACCCAGAGGGAAGGCATCTTTTAAACTAATTTTCCTCCCGTCTGAGGAGGGCAATGTAGAAAACACATTATTTATAAACACATCGGCCCACGGGCTCCTGTCATACCAGGTCAGTACCATACACCTCTTGCTGTTCACTCTTAGATTGTGTTTCTTTGGCATAATGGTGAAATCCCACAAGTGGTCGTCCTTCTCCCTCAGCTTTTATCTCGAGATAGTAGAGTGATATTTGCTCACATGTTGAATTTGTTACCACAGTGTGTGTCTTTTCTTTGACAGTTTACAAAGAAAACTTAAATCACATCAAAAACTGTGTTTCTTTAATGATCTGTGATCCAAACCAGCACCAGACCACACTGCTGCTCAGAACTTAGCTGGTACCCACCACTTTTTTTTAATTTTCATCCCTCCTGCTCATACTCATAAACAAAGGAAGTCACATACTTAATGGTTTATTAGGCTTTTGTTTTAAATTCACTTCAGACCTCACATTGCATGATCATAATCTGAGAAGCAGGATTCTCACAGTAGATCACTGTCAAACAAGTAGACATTATGCAGAAAAAGTGGTGTTATTATAGTGAAAATCAATTTATTCAGTGCTTCACCATTGCCTCCAGCTAAAATGGCACTTTTGTTTCTTACAGCTTTTATGATGGCATACTTCACCTCAGTAGGCCTGTCTATGTTCACTCAGAATAATGCAGCCTTGAAATGCGCATTCACATGCTTCAAACTACTGTATCTTCTGGGTTTACATGTACTCTGGTCCCTGGGTCTGCCTTGTTATTCCACCCTAACTGGTTGTGCCACCACTTCAGGGTTTACCTGACCCCAGACAGCCATGTCTTTCAGATTTCAGCTTTAGTTTTTAACATGCATGTTGTATGTCACTAAGGAGCAGTTACAATGTTTGGTCTGGTATCAAATTCAGCTGTTAGTCAACCAAACTGGAACTAAAGCAAACAAGAATGACCTGTGAAGATTTACTCCAAATGCATTACAAATGCCTATTATGTCGCATTTGTGAATTTTCCCCATCTCACATTAAACCTGCACCACAGTGTTTCTCACATGGAGCTTATAATGGCAAACAAACACGCCCAGACACGCAGACACTTGGACTCCCATGCACTACTTCCAACAGTGCCACTCCCTCCACGTGCCTCAAAGACATGTAAATGTTTCAGTCATTTGCTTGTTTTGTTTTATGTTACCAATGAGACCAACAAAACAAATCTTTGATGTGCTTTTTTTTCCTGAAACACATATCTGTTGACTAATTATACAGTAATTATCTTCCTTTCTATTCTCTTTTCTGTACAATTGAAACAATAGTGCCATAGATTTACATTATTATTAAGCATAAATAATGTTTGGATCTCAGTATGATGCTTGATCTGTAAAAAGATGAACGGATTACTTAACAGCAATTGGTTTCTGTGCTAATACAGTTAACATGGTTGGTCATCATGCTGTGAAAGGCTGATGTTACTGTATGCCAAACTTTTTTGGATACTTTTCTAGCTCCATGTAAATCCTTTCTGACCTGCAGACTACACCATTTGTCTGTTTGTTTGTTTTTCATCATGAAGCAATGAAAAAATGTTTTATACAAATGTTTGTCTTTGAAAAAAATGCTACATTATTAGCAACTTGATATTAATTTCTTTTATTTATAATCACAAAACATCAGCTACCATGTTAGAAACTGCTTCAGAAATTCAGATTAAGCTTAAAAATGGCACTCTTTTGTTGTGCCTCTTCACTGCCTCCTCTTAATAAAATGCACTTAGTGTTGACAGAACTTTTATATATGATAACTGTTGTTTTTTTTTTTTCAGGTATTTGGTGTGGGAGTTCACCGGGGTTCTTTAAAGTCTGTCCAAAGAAAGGATAGTCTGCTAGTATTCCCTCACATCCAGAGCATTAAGCTGACCCAAACTCAGGTATGTATCTAAATGTCTCTGTGCTGGTTTGTGCAGGCCATGCAACAGTGACTAACAGCTCATCATTGGAAACAGCTGATTTCCCCTTTTCCTGCCAGCCCTGATAAACAGGCGACTGCATACTATTATACAAAGGCTTTGTGATACAACACTGACAGTCTCTTGCTGTGGTGAAACTACTGAGCGTGTGTGCAGTCTGCACAAAGGATGTCGCACAGCAAAAACTTTCTTCCATGCTTAAAAATGTAAATGTTTACATGCAGAGTATAACCACAAACTATCCATTTAAAATGACTCATACTTTGTACAGTCATTTATTTGTACATATTTCAAAGCCATGCAAAAACCCAGACAGCCAATAACAAATTAGTGCACATTTTTAGAGGCATTGAAAGTGTGTGAGAAGTTATCTGAGAGGAGTCCTCGCCTCCACAACAGGAAATGGGGTGGCAGTTGCAAAATGTCAGCTTGGCCAAGTGCAGACAGACGTTAGCTCCCATAATCACTCAGACTGCTGCTAATGCTGAGTACAGACTTTTGTCCTTCCAAGCTCCAAACGTTTTCAACAAATAGTTAACAAAAACATTCTCCACCTATATAGTACGCATCATTAAGTTGGCACACTTCACAATTCATATTGTGTCAGTTTTCTTTGAATTTCTGTTTCATATCACACATATGATGTTTAAGATGTTATTTTGTTCCATGAAGCTGAGGACAAGGTCGCTAGGCTTTGTTTATTTGTAGTATATTTTAAGAAGTCATAATAGATAGATGTGCTGTATGATCGTATGTGTCACTAGAAGCTGAAAGAAGAGGAAGTCCCTCCATTCAATTCAAACCAACATAGGCAAAATAGAAAGCTGAGGCCAATTCAGGCATAACTATCATACTAGATTTGCTAGAACTTGCGAAGGGCTTGTGGTGTTTGAATTTTTGACCAAAATGCTTAAGAGGCAACTTCACATCCCGGTTTAGCTTGAACACACCGCCTTCATAAATGAACCCTGACACATGCCACAGCTGCAGATCTTTTAGAGACCAAGTTTTATTGGATTTTTTTTTTGGTAAGAGGAGAAAAACTTATGTTGCAATAAACACTATAAATGGGACCAGAGTCAAAACTGTGACAAAGTAACTGTACATGCACTTTACTGAGTGAATTTAATGTTAATCAGTTGTGGAGGAAGTATTCAGCTCTTTTACTTAAGTAACAGTACTAATATAACACTGTGACCATTGCTTCGTTACATGCAGAAGTCCTGCATTGAAAATGTTGCTCAAGTAAAAGTTATTAAGGATAATCTGGGAAATGTGCAGAAAAACTAAAATAAAAATAAATAAATAAAATAAAACACCCCCAAAACACCAAATTATTAAAAAATAAAACAAAAAAAAATGCTAAAATGTTTATCAAAATAGTTGCCAGTTACTCAGTCACTCATCCAGTAGATAATTAACTAATTACTAAATAAAATTTATATATATATAAAAAAAAATTGTGCTTGTATTTTATCAACTCCTCTCATGTTTCTTCTTATAATAAATTATTATTATAAATTTGTAAAGTAACAAGTGACCAGAGCTGTCAGATAAATGTAGTGAATGAAAAATAACAGTATTTCACTTTAAATGCAGTAAAGTAAATGTATAAAGTGGGATGAAAATAAAGACATTTTTTTACTTCAGTACAGTACTTGAGTAAATTTACTTAGTCACATTCCACCCCTGATGTGAAGTTATTCTTTGGTTGTTTAAAATTTGACAAGTCACACTGTAACTAATGTGCCTTTTCTGGTGCAGTCTTGCATAGTTTTGCTTTTTTAAAATATAAAACTTAGCACAGAAAAGTATATTAGCAGTTTCATAGCTGTAGTCCTCTTCATTTAATTTTATTACTACTAGATGGAAATTGAAGGAATGTTTGTCGATGTAATAGATAGTTTAGTGTTATAACTGAGAGCTTGTAACACATCGGTTTAAAGGCAGATGCACTTAATCTGTATCCAATATTCCCTCTTCACAATGTCCACCATGATCAGCATGGAATTTAGTGATTTCCTGGTCAATGTTTAAACCACATTTAAAGATTACAGGAGTTGACAACCACAGTGTTCAGTGGTTTTGTGGTCTGTGTTTGCAGATCTGTAAGTGCTCCTTTTTAATTTGCTCAATAAGCTGCTCTGCTGAAGTATTGAATTTTTATAATTTGTAGTACATGGCTAGTACCACTAGAGTTCATTCATCTGTGGCCTGGAAGTAGCAACTGATCATTGAAGGCCTTTTTGTTATAAAATATAATAGATGAACACTCAAGTTGCTGATGTTTTACTTTTATATTTATTGCTTACATGAATGTATTCAACCCCTGATTACATGGTCTGTTGTGCTGTTTCCCCTGCAGGAAGATGCCTCCAACATCACTATACTGGGTCTACTCCTGGAGTGCAACTTACCGAAGAGTTTGTTCAACAATCCTCAGGTACCTATGAAAGATCCCCTCTGCATATGTTCTAAGATATATTAAAATATTCTCTTTAGATTTATAATATGTGTCTGATATGGGTTTGTGTTTTTTCACAAATAAAGGTCTGATTAACTGAATATTCTTCAAATTACATCTACGCCTTTAAAAAAAAAGATATCTGTCATTTCAAAAGTTTCACCTACTTTACTGTTAAGTAAGTTCCAAGTGTATGTGCACTGTAGGTTTAAAGTTTCTACATCAGACTTGTGTAAGCTGCATAATGGACTTGGATTGGCTTACGTGCTAGTTGTGATGTCATGGAGACAGAGAGGACCTATTTTGTCCAGACACTCTACTGTATTGTAACAATATGAGTTTTTATTAATTTCTCTTAATTAAACATTTAAGAAACATAAACAACATTTTTGAATTTAGTAGTAGTAGTTGGAGCATTAGGTCACTGGGAGGACTTTGAAGGAAACCACACTAAAGTACAAAGGAGAACATTTAGCTAAGTATTTTTTTGTTGTATGATCCTTGCACCTTTTTTTAGCTCGTTCCTACGTCGCAGTGAGTGGTGGGTGTTTCTCACTGCTCTCGTCACTCCTGCTCCTTTGAGCAGAAGGACAGCCAGTCTGACTCTTAAACAGACAGCCGGGCTTGTCATCGAAGCGCCTTCTGTTTCCTCCAGAACCCCTGAGGAGGGCAAGAGCTCTTGCCAGACTTTTAATTGCTTTCTCAAGAGACTCTGTAATTGAGGCAGGGCTCCCAATGCTCATGTGGTGCAATACACATGATGCAAGAGACGTCTGCAGACAACCTAACTATATTGTCATAATTATGCAAACTGAAATTATCCTGCCGTTCTTTTGCATGAGTTTCCCAGCTGTGACCTTCGGCTTGTATCCAAGATCAACACCTGCTCCTCAGTTCTTTTTCAAGACTTCGTTAACATGATCAAGAACTGGCCTTTAGTCTGTGTCGATACCACTCACAGATTAAATGACCTTACAGGAAGTTAGCAGTAGCCTCTTGGTTTCAAGGGATTAGGTTTGCTATTGCACCCTTGTGACCCCTGGTGGCACCAAGACAGGGCATCTGTCTACAGGTCGTCAAGTGCTGATTCACCCACTGGTTTGCAGTGAGATTTGCACTCTCCCAGTACCGACCTGTCAGCTTTAAGAGGGTGTTAGTCACAGGGTGGGGTGAAGGGTGGGGGGTAGTAATTTGTTACTGCCTGCTTGTTTCTCTCTGTCAATGTACAGCATGCACCTGGTTACTCTGTCAGTCGTAGCAAAAACATAATCATTATTTGTTTTCTTTTAGTAACCCTTCTGTTTGTTTAATTCGTACATTCTTTGTCTCCTTAACATCCACCCTTTTTGTATATTTGTCTTTATCTTTGTTAGTTTATGTTCAACTAAATTTCTCAAATCATTGTTATCATGCCTTTTCCGTCTGTGTGGTGCGTGACTGGTATGCCTTTCCTGTCCTGTCCCAGGGGTCCTGCCTCCAGAGTGAGGAGCGCCTCAGTCTGCAGATTAATCTGTCGGCGCGTGGTGACCGGCCCACTGACCTGGACAAGCTCAAGCCTTACGTCATTGAGCACATTTTGGTGCTGCTGATGGCCCCCACTGCTGGACAGGCTGCAGTAGGTGGGTCTGTTTGACCTGTCTGACCCAGTGTCTGGAGGCACATTAGCTGCTGGAATGTGACAGTGTTGCACAGCGTTACTTAAAAATACCACACAGCTTCATACTGACTGACACTAGAGTATTGCTGCTTCTTTAACCTCCACTCAAATGTCCTTAGTAAATGTCTAAACCTGTTCTGTGGTGGACCACTATTGAAGAAAAAGTTCAGAAGGGTTTTAAAATAGTGTTTACATTTTGACACTAGACGTAGACTAAATGAGGCTCGCTGGAATTGCATGTGACTGCTTTTCCGTTTCTCCTGAGTCTTGTTGACTTTGAGTCTGGGGAAAAGATAAGATAATGTTAATGGTTCTTTTATCCGATAAGAGAAATATAAGAAGAAATCAGTTCTGCTCTCCTGTGCTTTCTGTCCAGAGTAACAAAGGAGTCTAAAGATAAAATGAAATCAGCAGCATTAGTGTATAATTACTATAGGTAGTTTTGTCATGATTGCTCACACAGGCTTGGTCCCGGTTATTGAACCACATCAGCAAACAAAATTAGTGTTTCTAAGAACTTGTTACAGCTGTTGTAGACATAATTGGACTATTTCTGTCAGCAGCAGGTGGTGGCTTTGTGTATAGTCTCGGTATAACTTTTTTGTGAAACAGGATGTTTAAGTGTTTAGGTCATTTTTTATTTTCACATAGCTTTACTCAAGAAATCTGTCCCTGTCTTGACAAGTAGGTTTCAGCAAGTTCTCTTAATGACATAAAGGATGTAAGGGGGGCCTTTCTATAGCTGACAATATACTTATTTTACTTGTCTGACCTTTTTTTTTTTTAATAGGCGAACCAAAAATAGGAGTTTATATGTTAAATTCCGGAGGCAAGAAGCTGTATGTAAAGGTGAGTGTTTTTATTTGTTTAGCTATATTGAGTCTTATAATTGGCAATTTACAGGCTTTGATAAGATTATTTATCTCCCCAGGACATGCAGGTGCTATCAAAAGTGGAGGCCAGTCTGGAATTTAATCAGGTTCTTCTGAGACCAGAGGCAAAAAACTTCACTAAAGTGGCTACTCTTGCCTGCAGAGGTGAACACTTATTTCAATTCAAAATTGTTTTTTCTCAATACACATCATATCTTCTGAAGGTAACTGCGTTTGACCCAAAGATCCTGGAATATATACATATTTTTATCAAAAACATTTTTGCTTCTTATTTCAGGTTCAATGCCAGGCCACGGAGGGAAATGCACGAATCATATCAGTTTAAAAATTCTGGGAAACCAGACAACCTTCAGCTTCCCTGGACTACATATCACACACAGGTAAATGTTGAAGCCTTTTGCCATTTTACACTCAAGTAGTCCTAACCATTAAAATTAAAGCAAAGCTTAAATGGTTGTTTTTATGGAAACACTGCAGTTGACAAGCACCTAGAAATGTGCATGTTTATTGTCTTTATTGTGATAAGTTCATTTCAGAAGTTGTTTGAATGATATAATGCTCAGAAGGTATCATTACTGTGTGATAATGAAAAACTGAGTATTACGTCATGTTGTTGTTGCTTTCTGCAGGAGGACCATGGGGGATTTGTTCAACCTGTTCCAGGTGAAACAAAGAGAAGCAGACCAGGTGGATCTGTGGCTGACAAACTCCCTCCTCCTGCCCCTCACTGTGGTGAATGCCAGCCTCTCACAGAAGCTGCAGGGAATTATGAAGGTATGCACCACTGCCTCGAGTAATGATAGGAGGCAGATCTGATTACATGATGATGAAATGATCAAACATTCTCTTACTGTGTGCCAAGAAAATTCTGACACACTAAACTTTGCCATGTCATAATAAGGATCTTTGATTTCAGAGCAGGATTTGACTTAAATGTCTCTGCTGCCCTCTGTCTGTCAGGTGGTGAACTTCAGCGCTCCACTGACAGTTCCCCAGGGCTGCTGGCATATCATGTCGCTCCAGCTGCTCAGCAGGGCTCTCCCCGTCAACCAGGTGTTCATCCTGAGTCTGGACACTAGCCTGGGAATGACTCTGCACATTCCCCTTTACTTTAGCTCCTCTCCTTTCAAGGTAAATACCATCAGTAGGGACTAGTGTGTTGGGTTGTGGATCAGTATACAGAATCAGATATAGTGATAGATAATGTGTCTGTCAGCAGGGGGAAGTGTTGTTTGAGGCAGAACAAGAGTGCGGATGGCCTTGCCCTCTCAGATTGTCTGAAACTGGTGAGTCATGATGCATACATGACTCGTAATCTCTTGTGTGAGAAAAAAAAGTTATAGTTATAGTTTTTTTTTCTTTTATTAACTTTTAATTGTCTCTTATATCCCGTCAGGTCGTTCAGAGTGGCAGCGTTCCCTCCTCCCCGACTTTTTCACCTCGTCTTGGGCTGCAGACAGCAAACTGGCTGCTGAGCTCTGCTCTCGATGGCAGAGCCACAAAGACAAACTGTCTTGCAGGTCAGTCTTAAAAGCAACACAGAGGTTTCTATTTTAAGTCATTGTGAGTTTTGTAATCCACCACTACGCTCTGTTATTAATTTTAATAATCAAGTAAATCCTTTTGTCTCTTCAGGTGGCCCAGACTACCCGTAGAGACTTCTTTTCCTCTGGACTTTGGTGCTACACCTGTCAATGAGAGCAAGGTGGGCAACACCTAAAGGGACAGTTCACCCCGCAAATGATTTTTTTCTCTTACTTTAAGTGTTTTTTATCAGTTATGACTGTTCTGTTGTGAGTTGCTGAGTGTTGGAGATATTGGACATATAGATGTCTGCCTTCTCTGTAATATTATGTAACTGGATGGCATTCAGCACGTGGTGCCCAAAGTGCCAAAAAATACATCTCAACAGCAATGTCTCTTTCACAAAATCATGACCAGGTTATTCAAGACATTCCACAGACTTTGCTGGGAGCAGTTTCATTTAGTAGCTATTTGCTTTCTACCGAACTACACTAGCTAACTGAATTACAGCACAGAGGGAAGCATGCATCTACTCATGGCCGAGGGGCACTTGCTTGTGACAGAGCGAGAATGCCTTCCTCTGCAGATGAGCTGTAATACTGGTTATCTCAGTGGTGCAACGAAACCAAGCAGTAGATGTAGACTTCCTTCTGCATAGTTATACGATTGGCAGGTTTAGTTTGTTGAAAGAAAATGGATCCTAAATAAAACTGCTCAAAACAAGGTCTGTAGATTATCTTGAGTAACAGGGTCTGGATTTCTGGAAAGAAACGTTACTGTTGAGATTTGAAAATGTAGTTTTTGGCACCACAAGCTGAGTGACATCTATGTCCATTACATTGTAGAGAAGGCAGACATATCTCCAACACTCGGCAACTCACACCAAAACAATCTAAAATGTCCACTAGAGGGCTGTTGTCGAGATATTGACCCTAATCCATCAAAAACATTACTAAATACCCAAATACACCGTTTTCTAGTTGTAAACGCTGGTTTTGGGGTTTGAACACTCCTTAATGACTCCTCCCTAAAAATTATAGATATGTACATGTTTTTTAGGCTGGACTGTTGTCTGCAGCAAATGACACCTTTTTTATTTGTTTTAGGTTAAGACGTTCACGCTGAAGAATCCTTCTTCTTCAGTCGTGTCTGTAGAGATCAGAATCCTCTCGCTGTACCCTGCCCCCCTGGAGGCTCTGGACCTTCTAACCAAATGGTACGCTGTCAGTATTATATGTTTGAAACTGAGTAGAATTATCCCTCTACAGTTGTTTTCTGCCTTGGCTAGTTGGATTGTTGTATTGTGTTGCTCCAACATATCCCTGGAGTTGATTTTTCAAACTATTTTCTCTGTTTTGATTTTCAGGTTTAATATCAGTCCCCTCTCTGTCAACATCAGCACTACAGAGTTTTCTCTGTTGGCTTCTCTCCCCAAGGTAAATCCTGAAAACGCTCCTGGCAAATAAAGTTGTGGCACTGTTTAATCTTTTAGTGTTTACTCGTTGATTTTTGGCTCCCGAAATGTAATACTTGTCCAACTTTCTTGGTTACATAAATGCATGGCCTTCACTGCCATTCTTGTTTTCCCTCCAAACCGTAATTCCCCTCTTTCTGTGTGTTTGTGTGCAGGGGGGTGAGAGTGTGGAGGACCTAACAGGGGAGGGTGTCCTCCGTCTGCTGCTGCAGCCCTGGGAGGCCAGAGAAGTTGCTGTGGTCTTTACTCCCTCTGAACACAAACCCACCACCACCATTCTCATCATCAGGTACTAAGTCCAAAATATGTTCTCAGGTTTCTTTCAAAAACACAGGAAAAAACCTACTGGGCAAGAAATGTCTCGCAAACTGGAAAAAAATAGATAGTAAATGATATGATAATATAGATAACAGGAACACTGTTCATTTTGTATTGAAGCGTGTTTTTATGAAGCATGATAAGTGCAATGTCAGCTTTAAGAAACATGGTCTTTGATTGTCTTTTTAACTGTGTTTCAGGAACAACCTGACAGTGTTTGACATGATGACGGTGCAGGGCCACGGGGCGAAAGAGCTGCTCAAAGTCGGAGGCAAACTACCCGGCCCAGGAGCTTCGCTGCGCTTCAATGTTCCTCAGTCAACTCTAATGGAGTGCCGCGATGGTGAGATTAATGTTTAAACGTAATATCACTACATGGCTGTCAAGTAATAACATTAAACAGTACATATTCACTTTTAAACAGAAAAATAAGGATGTTAAACAAACGGCTAAAACGTTACTGCTTGTCACTCACAGGCCTGCGCACCAACAAGCCTCTTTTTGCTATCAGAAAGAGTTTCAAGGTGGAGAATGCAGGAGAGCTTCCTCTGACAGTCATGTCAATGAACATAAATGGATATAAGTGTCAGGGGTTTGGCTTTGAGGTGTTGCAGTGTCGCCCCTTCAGCCTTGACCACAACACCTCCTCTGAGATCACCATCGCGTAAGTGGAATTATAGCTTGCTTTATTGGTTTACAGTGGATTTCTTTGTATCTATGTTCTTTGTGTTATGTAGTTTTAGTTGCTGTATGTCGGACTCATAGGCAGTGCCCACATCCGTTAAGTCATTTTCTGCTTTCTCTCTTCCTCTTTTATGTGTTTATGCAATAAATCCTAATTGCAACCATCCTATTCCTTTTTTGTTCTCTTGTTCTAGCTCTTGCTCTTCCCATTTTTTTGTCTCTCATTGTCTCTACCTGTCTGTTTCCTCAGCTTCACCCCTGACTTCACCTCATCCTGGGTGATCCGGGACCTCACCCTTGTGACATCACGCGGCACCTCTTTTCCTTTCACCCTCAATGTGACGCTGCCCCATCACATGTTGCCTCTCTGCGCTCAGGTGGTTCCCGGCCCCAGCTGGGAGGAAACCTTCTGGGTGGTCACTCTCATTTTCACATGGTTTGTATCTTTAAAGTTATTGTTAATAATAAATACAGATCCCCTCCTAGAGAGACTTAGTAATTATCTGTGTTGAATGTTTTGCACAGTTTTTTCACAAATAGAAATTTTATTGAGATGCTACAGGTCTTTAGTCACAACTACTTCTTTTTCTCAAACTGCTCTCTGTTCTTAACATGTAACTAATTAACACAATAAAAAAAAAACACAGCCACAATATCACTCAGAAGTACAATGTTTTATGGATGGACCAGGAGCAGAATATTGGTCCTCTACTGATTTCAGTAGGATAGTTTCAGAGAACAAAGATTATTCTCATACTAGTTGAATTATTTATGGTTGTAAGACTTATTTTTTTTTAGTTTTGGGGTGTGTGTTGGAAGTGTTACACATTGTCTTTTGTATGTGTTTGCCTTTCAGCTTCTCCCTGTTTGGTGTGTGTCTGATGGCCTTCCATCAGGCCCAGTATATCCTGAGTGAGTTCTCCACACCCAGCATCAGGAGCAACCACAACTCTGTCCTGTCCCGGGATAACGACCCTGTCAATAATATCACACCCAACGGAGTAAAGTATGTCCAGTGTTTTTCAATAGTTTGGATGCACAGTTTAGAGACTGTGAAATACTGCAAATGGATTAAAATACTTGTCAATTCTGTGTCTTTTTTGTGCAGTAAAACAAAGGGCAGTTGTAAGAGCTATGTGGACACCTGTCACACCTCAGACAAAGGTAAGGGCCGTGGCTCTCCAGCTTTGGCCAACAGCCCCGCTTCACGTCCGCAATCATCATCAAAGAGAGGCTCCTTAACCACCCCGTCCCAACCGCAAAAGAAACACAAGGTTTCACTCTATTACACCAAGTACAAGCCGAGTTCGTCCACAGCAGCTCCTGGTGCTGTCATTATGGATGAGGAGCATGAAGACCTGACACCGGACCCTGCCCTGACCCCAGACCCCGATGTCTGCAACAACAATGAACCAGCTTTCATCAGCGAACTGGATAAAAAGACATCAGCAGACTTTAAAGAAGATGCCCTAAGCACTGTAGAAGATAAAGTACCAGCAGCTGTTATGTTTCCCATGGAAATGCCTGCTGGTTTCCCGGATAACGTCACAGTGGGTCCGGGACCTAGACCCGGCCTGTTAGTGTGCAGTCCTGTAGAGAAGAGCTGCACTGAGCGCTATACAGAGAAGATCGACTCTGAGAAAAGGGACAGATCAGAAATGGAGGTAAGGAAGGTGCTGAAATTCACTATGCCTGTATTTTGTAAAATATCCAAACCTTGTAATTCTTCTTATTTAAAAATAACAACCATATTTACTTTGTTTCCTTCTGCCTAGCTGAGAGAAGATGGCAAAGGCCAGAAAAAGAAAGCACAGAATGCAGAGACTGGCCCTGCATCAGGAAATAATAAGGGAAAGAGGAGTCGCAGGAAGACAGAAAATGTCTCCAGGTAAACCTCACTGTATCTATACTTTAATCCATGAATCACTTTACATTTATTCTGATATTCCATAATAAAGTATCACTTGATACTGGTCTTTGTTGTGTAATGTTTAAAATGTGAACAAAGAGCATCAAACAGCATTGAAACTAAATATGACAAACAGTGTTATAGAGCACCAAACAGGAAGGCATCATGTGTTGTTTCTGTCTGATTACTTCCCCAGTGCTCCTGAGCACAATGTGGTAGTGATACCAGAGAGGGAGAAAGAACCTGATTGGAAAACGGGGGACCGTAATGTCAGTGGGCCCCGCAACAGGAACCGCTGCTGCAACAGCTCCAAGTCAGAAGCACCAAAGCCTGGACTGGGTGTTGAGAGCCCCCTCAAACAGAACGGTGGGCATCCCGCTGACCTTGCTGTCACTAAGAATGGGAATTAAAAGATTTTGTTGATACCATTGCCATAAGAAATTCTGCTTATTTTCTGCTGTTTCTACCTTCATTTGAATTCATCATTTTTCAGACATTACAAGCAGCACTTTTGTCATATTTCGTAGTGAAATGAAGGCACACTCTGAACCATGTCTGTCTCTCCACCATGATTCCTTCTTGAGTTTCAGACACATTATTTTGCAATGTACAACTGTTATAAAAACAGACAGGCACCAGTGAAATGATAGGATCAACTCTCTCTATGATTTCGATGGATTGGACAAATTGGGACTGGTTTTCGATTCCCGTCCCTACCCGTCACACTTCTCTGCAGCTTTACTTAATAATAAATGAACACTTGATTTTAATCTTACTGGCCTTGTTGATGTCTTTCAGGTGTGTGTCCTTCTCGTACTCGAAGGAAGTGTGCTACAGATCGGCGTGGTGGTGGAGTGTGTGAGTCGGGCTCGGACTCTGGCAGCTCGTCGGGCAGTGTGAGGGCCAGCAGAGGGAGCTGGGGCAGCTGGAGCAGTGCCAGCAGCATGGAGGGAGACAAAGACCCCAATGCCCGAACACATGCCTGCACTACCTCATCTAGAAAAAGTGAGGAACCGTTTTGCACTACCTCATGGAGGAAAACCAGAACTATTAATGTACTATTAAGTTCAGTAATTTTCCTACAACAAAGTGCATCATCAATATGGAAAACAGACTGTAGCTGTAACAGATGAGAAGGGTCAGTTACATAATTTTAACAGATTTGTTGTTTTTTCACAGGGGAAACCATGCAGTACGGTGTCTATCCAGTAGAGAGAGACTGCTACCAGACCATGAATACAAACTATAAGGCTCTCAGGTACCTCAGCAAATACACACACGCTCAGCTGGACAAGAACTGCTTTTAATGATTGAGCCTCCGCAGAAACGTGCCCGAACCTTAGCATTTGGGAGTGATTGGCAGCAAAAGATTAACACTAATTTATAGGTGCATTAATATGGACAAATTTGTTTTTAAAAAAGTCGATGATGAAATGTATGAAATGTGTTCCATATTTCGATTGTGCTGATCACTTTGATTAAATTAATTCCTCAAGTAAAAACACAAGTAAGGAGCTAAAAAACCCTTAAGCATATTAATTGAAAACATACAGTCATGTTATTTATTTTTTCTGTCAGTGTTTCCTCAAAAAAATGTTACTAGATCAGATTTTATTAAAGCTTGTGAATCAGAGGGTAAAAGCTCATGGCTCTGTTTATCCACTTTGCGTTGTGACCAGGCCGCTGAATAAAAATGTCAGATTATAACTAGAATTGTTTCATGAAAATGTAGGAAAATTTTATAACTGTGTTTTTATCCATTGCCGTTTTGACTTATAATTTTTGCATTTTCTGTTTAGCGTGAACAGCTTGTACCGTAAAGACACGTGCCAAAGTCCAGATCCCACAGCACCCAGCTTTGCTCCGAGTTTTGCTGCTGTTGCTGCAGGAGTAGACCGAAACATGGGTAAAGACTTTCATAAATACATACTTTATGTTTGTTAAGGAAAAGCAACTTCTTGAATAAACATCTATCCATGAGCGATCAGCAAAGATGTTTTGTGCATCACTTTTGATTTGTAATGGAAAGTTGCTTCCTCAGACCTGACAGGTCAGTATTTGCCTGAAGAGACGTGGTCGGCTCCATCCATCCCCCTCACCAATGAGTTCAGATACAACACCACCGAAGCTCTGCCCTACATACCTCAGCCAGCAACCGCCGCGTCATACAATGGGTAGGTGTTTGAATCCGGGGTTTTAAACTGATACGTATGTTTTATTAACAGTGAATCAAATAACAAGCTGTAATGTGAAAGGGTTGGCTCTGAATAACAAGTTCAGCACCAAACAGCTGACAGACAAAGTGTTGAATTCCTGCTTATTGCAAAGAAACAAAATCGTTTTTGTTTTATTTTAGTTCATTTTGTAAGAATCGGAAAGTAAAATTTCATCTTTTTCTTAAGCCTGTTTTTTGTTTTTATTTCAGTTAATTAAAATACTTTTAGTTTTAGTTAACAATAACAACCATGTATCCAGTCTATTGTATATATATTATAAAAATCACAATAGTATCATACCTTCAGCAGTTTATTTATATACAATGTCCTACTGTTGCCATTACTTGTACACTGTGTTTTGCCTGCTGCAACTGCTGCACACGCTCATACTGCATATATACTTTTGTATTTATGTCTGCCCTGTACTCTACTGGTTTTTGCTTTTATGGTTAAATACTGGACTGTATCTGCACTTGACTTTTGTGCAGTAACAAAGTTGAATCTAATCTAATCGTGTGGGGTGAATGAGTTAGTGTCCAATCACTAGATAGGTAGATAGATACAAGAAATTACAAAAACTTTATAATGTTAGTCTCCTAAATCAAAATGACTGCTACTGTGGTAAATGTGTGTAATCAATTAAAAACTCTGTTACTTTAACACTACTTCCCCCTTCTGTTTTAACGGTGTACTTAACTGCTAAAAATAGTTTTATTAGCAACATACTATAGATCTGGCATGGTAACTGATACAGGTTTACAGTTTGAATAATTACCTTCCGCAGTAATTTGTCTTTGTGTTTCAGTGTTGCACTTTTATCTGTTCCTGTTCAAACCTGTTTCCTTATTTCCTGCAGGTTTACTTGGAGTAATGCCAACAGTCATTGCAACAATCCCTACACCTACTGTGAGGAAAGCAACTACATAGGTAAAAAAAAAAGAAGACGAGCAGTTTAAAAAAAAAGTTTTAACCTTAATCCAGTTTTTTATTACGATCACACTCTCTACTGTAATTAAACTTGATAATATAGAATAACAACGACTTACTGGAACAATCATTGACTCTGCCTCATTAAAGTTTTGGATTAAAGTTTCAGCATTTGTTCTTTCTAATTATCTCATAGGAAATGGAACCTTTCCGAGCGGTTTTTCTGGTCAGGAGGCCCATAATGCTCACGGCAATCAGAGCAGCTGGAGTGAGGAACAGCCTCAGGAATCGCCCTCAACCTGGGACACAGCAGCCTGTGTGGGCAGCAAGGTAAGCAGTCACAACATTCAACTCAGACTGTTTAAACAGGACCAAGCGATTCGGTTGCTCATCCTCTGCTGCTGAATATTATACATCCTAGTCACGGGAGTAAATTTAGAGCTAGCTTGTAGGGCTGCAACTAACAATTATTTTCATTATCAATCTTCAGATTTTATTCTTGTTTAATTGTTTTGTCCAGAAAATGGTCAAAAATGCCTGTTGTAATTTCATAGAGCCTGCGGTGACATCTTCAGATGTTTTGTCCGATCAACAGATCAAAATCTAAAGATGTTCAGTATGTTCAGACACCGCACACTTAGCCCACAAAAACATAAGCTTTACTCTGGTTCACATATTCAGTTTATATGTATATATGATCATAGAGTGTATAACATTATTAATTGAATGTGAACTCCCATGGTGAGTCCTAGAGTTTGAAGTTTTGGCTGTTGCCGGTTTTGGGTGACAAAAAGAACTGCAGCCAGAAGTGACGATATTTGGATGATAGGGTTTACCTGTAGAGGAGCGAGGGAGACTGTGGTGACAGCTCACAGACAGCACTCATGCCCTTAACTATGCGTGACTTCAAGAAAGGGGAAATTAATTATGGAGACCAAAACTGTTTTCAGTTCCAGGCTGTAAATGTGTTAATTTTCCTGGTAAAGTTGGGCATTTTAACATGGGGATCTATGGAGCCAGCCTCAAGTGGCCATTCAAGGAACTACAATTTCCATGTTGCCGCTTGTGTATAAAATATAAAAGCTTCACATCATCACATCTGCATCCTCAAAATAAAAATGTGTTCCTTATTTTTTCGTCCACCGATGGGCTTCTTTACCCTGGGGGGCCCCCAGAGTCTGGGATTGCCAATATGTCTGTCTCACACTCCCAGCAATGTGTGTAGAGTGTGCTGCGCAAAGACAGAAACAGTTGGGCTTGTTTACCTCATAAATGAAATGAGGGTCAATATAAACATTTGTGTTGAAACACAAAAGAACATTCATTGGGTCTTGAAGAAAAACATACAACTGGGTTGAGAATGATGATTAATGTTATAAGCAAACCGCCTATTTGTGCGTCAAGAAAACTCGTTAGCCATTGGAGCAGAGACAAAAACCTGCGTCCATGGTACACGTCCATACAAAGACTTGTGCTGGCACCTCTAAGTGATCATGTCACCTAAACAAAACAAAAACACTTTGTGCAGCATGGTCCAGCTCAGAAAGAGTGCTTGGAACAGTTCAGAAGAACCCATATTCATTTATTTTCGCGGGTACCCAACACTTGACATTTTGTAATGGATTCTAATTTGGAACGTAGTTTCGGTTCCCAACCCTAATGAGAAGAGAAGTTACTTTTTCCAAGCAATGCATGTTTGCATTTAAATATAGATGTGTAGGATGTGGTTGAAGTTGTGAAATAATAAAAAAAAAATGCAGGTTTTTTTTTATTTAAAATAATGGTTATTTTAAATAGAGAAACAATGAAATATCACTAAATCTTGAATACAACGCTTTGGGTCAGTTGTCGGACTGAACCACCGACCCACGCCGTTGGTACTTGATGACCTGGAAATGTTATTCAACAATCAGGTATCTTTTTCTAGAGTTACTTCAGCACCCTTTAAAATTACAGTCGCATTACTGAAAAGCCGTGCTGTAAACATTTAACAATTACTCGCAGGAAAAAACTAAGAATTACAGTTGCTCACACAACTTTTGAAGAAAACGGGTTATCTCACATGCCTTCATGGCCAGTAGAAAATAGAAAAAAAGGACCAAAAACATTCTTCATGAATTTAAATCATTGAGGACCAAGTTTAACAACAGCAAAGCTAAATGTCTGTTTGCAAACTCTCTCAAAATTTAGAGGAAGTTATCATCTCTTGTACTTTCTCTCGGAGCAGAAATAAGGAACAAGAGCATCTGCTTTAATATACTCAGTCTTGCTGGAAGTGGGTTTTCTTAACTTCTTCATTTACTGCTTCTCGTTTTTTGTTTTTTGTCAGTCTTGCACAATTATGTGTACTTTGAAGGTCAGGACAAAGTATCTCAGTGTGTATTTCAACTCACATGCAAAAAGAAACTTCAACACATTAGTGTCAGAATAATCTGCAGATATATCCTTTATTACTTTTACTTTAGTTAAATCCATTCTCACTGAAGTTGCATTTTAATTGATAGTTGTTTAGTAATTTATTTGCTAGTGTGGTTTTCAGAATGTACAGTCATATTTACTGTTGCCCTCATCACTAACAGTTTATTGACAACTGATGCGATAAATGTTATTTTTTAAAGTCCCGGTGAAACATAAGTTTGAGCGTTTTAATCTTCTGTACGTTGATGTATTTCCCTGTGAAGCACAAGATTTGAGCAGTGCACAGTTACAGAGGGATTTTAATCAAACCCCTGGCATTTATTTGGGCCTCTAAAAAGTGAGCGGGCTTAAAGATTACCATGACACAGAGCCACAGCGGAGTCTGCAGCTGAGTGGATTGTTGGCTCCTCACTCTGTCCTCTATGCTAGATCAGGGGGAGGACGAGGGATGGCACTGCAGCCTCACTGTTTTGGAAATGAAAACAGGTTTTTCGTGCTGATATCCGAACACACGTCTCTTCCTATCTCTTTTCAAGTTGCTGCTTTTGCTGTGTTTCAGCTCGTGTTGCATGTGCTACGTTATGCTAACTACTGTATATGCTAACGTAATATTGATAACAAAGCATCCTTACCCTTTTAAGCCAGAGGCAATCAGAACTCTTTGTTTGTGTCCCTGTGTGTCATTCTGTGTCCTCTCTGTAAATTTGGACATTATGTGGGTGGTTCATTGAAAGCAGTGCTGACAGGACCCTGCATGAGTTCAGTTTTTTCCTCAGCAGCAGTTTGTGGGTAGGATCATTTATCAGTTGATCTGATCAGAGCTGATCAGATCAGATTGATGGATAAGAGAAGCAGTTGCTGCAGAGGCGAATGATTGTAAACTTTTTGACCCAGTGCAATGTTCTGCTGCTCCATCTGTAACAACAGTAAGCTCTGCACTCCAAGAGTGTGGTGCTGTATATAACTGGGGTCATACATCCCAGTAGCACTCTTAATGAATGGTCCAGCTCCAAAAGAAAAGAATCAATACTTGGCAGGCCACCACAAATACATGAATGTGTGGGAAACCCTGATGCTACATGTTACACACATCTCTCCCACTGCTTAGGAGGCAGAAGCTAACACTGCCAGCCAAGTTGCCCTGTAGCTCCTGTCCCCTTCTCTTTCTCTTGTTTTCTGTCTCTCTCTCTCTCTCATGCGCACTGTATTTCTCTTTACCGGCTTCATTGTAATGTTTGTCTGTCATTTTCCCTGACTCTCACTTTCCTTCTTGATGCAGTTTCTTGATTTCAGTTCCGTTTATGCATTCAAACCTCCAGTTTCATTAAAAACAAAACAAACAAATAAAAAATAACAGAGAAGCCAAACGGATTTGGGGGGGGGGGTATTGAGAAAGCTACATAAAATAACTGTCGTACCTGGCAGGTCGTCTTGGGCAGAGAGAATAAAAGCTCTTCCTAAGAGTGTAACAGTACAGCAAGAGACAGGACAGACAAAGCTGAAATGGAACACCATTCACTACGATTCCCAAAATAATGTCTTGCTTTTGCTGAGGATTGAGAGAAACTAGAGTTGGAAGGTCACTTCATTTTAGCAGAAAAGGAGAGACAATTTTTAAAAGCCAAGAAGCGACAGCGAGGTCATCCCTGCATGGAACAGGGACAGTCAAGTGGCAGATGGTAGCAGAGCACAGTGACAGGTAAGGTTAGAAAATGTCATGGATGTATAACACTTAGACACATCTTTGGACAGCAAACAGAGCAACTACACTATCTCACAAAACGTGGCTTTATAGCTGATATTATCTCTCTGTCTGTCCTTCACAGCCATACTTCTCGGGTACCCGCAGCCTCTCCCCCATGTCCAGTCTGTTTGGATCCATCTGGACGCCCCAGAGCCACTTCCAACCTGAGCGATCAGCCCCGATGTCCCCCGTGTCCCCCGTCACCCCACCTCATTCTCCCTTCAGCCGGGAGCCTGAGGCGACATGCGCACCGATCCAGTACTCCAGCTTCAACCCCTTTGGTCCGCACATGAACCTGGACATATGGAACTCTTCCTCCAACCGCAGCTCCAACTCACAACTCTCCAACGACTCTGGCTACTGTGGAGATGTTTGAAATACATAAAACAAAAACAAAGCGGCAGACCTTAACAATAATTGCAAACATATAAAACATTGATATGTAAAAGAAAGGAAATAAAAATGAATGTTCTTTTATCATTAATAGGGAAAATGTGAATATTCCTTCTCTTTTATGTTCCCATTTTCAAATGTTAAATGTTGTGAAAGGTTGATTTGTTGTATATTTTTCTAGATGTTTTGCAGTTTTGATCATAGAAAATAAAAAAAAAAAAAAAGGTTTTGTACTTGAAAAACATCGGTTTTAAATTAATCTGTCGCTACGTTTCTCTTTTTCTGTCTTTTTGACTGCCCTCTTTTACTATTTCTATCACGTTCTGAGCCCTCGGATCCTTTTCATGTGTGCTAATTTTGGTTCCTCTGTCTGTGTTATTTTCCACAAAACACAGGCTAAAAGTTTGTGTCCTATAGCGTGTCCTCTCATTGTAGAAAATGTGATGCAGTGCAATATAGGCTGCGCTGCATGCTAGGAAACGCTATATGTGCTGGTACATCAGCTCATGCAGCTGGTTGCCTCTTTTTTTTTTTTTTTTTTTTTTTTGCTTCTGCTGTTTAGACTGCAACCAATGGTGTGTGTGTGTGTGTGTGTGTGTGTGTGTGTGTGTGTGTGTGTGTGTGTGTGTGTGTGTGTGTGTGTGTGTGTGTGTGTGTGTGTGTGTGTGTGTGTGTGTGTGTGTGTGTGTGTGTGTGTGTGTGTGTGTCTAAGCTCAATTAGAAAAGAAGAAGCACAGATTCAAACCAGCATTTTCCATAATGTAGGAAGAAATGTCTCCCTGCCAGGTTAAGTCCCTGTTTTTGAAACTCCTTTCCCCAAACTTGATCAAACTGATCTTGGTGTGTAAATGAATGATTGTGGGGTTCCCCTCAAAGTCCACAGCAGTTTACAGTCAAAGGATTTCCTGGGCTATTTTTGGGAGTGTTGTTGTGTATGAATTGTGTGATTTCACAGTGAATAGAAGAAAAAAAATGTGATCCATGTTGCAATATTTATAAAAAAAAAAAAACCCAAAAAACAAAAAAACAGCCTTCCCTTGAACCTTCCTCTTCCAGTAACTAACTCTTTACTCTACTTCCTAACATGTTGCAGCCTATAACTAGTGATACAGGAAACATGAATCAGTGAATACATCTTTCTGTCATGTTGCGACTGTGCCGGAGAGGAGGAGACTTCAGCTGTAAGTGACACACCAAGACTCATCAAGATATTTTCACAGTTTTTTCGGTCTTCTCTCAGGCTTTATGGACTGTAGAGTAGACTGTAGATGTCTTAATTAATTACAGACATTTTCAGTGTTTGATTATAGATAAAGTGTAAAATTAAATTTATTACTAACTAAAGTTAGTAATAAATTCACATTTAAATTATTTGTTTTTGCTTTCTATAGTACTTAACACAAGCCATAGAAAATTACTAATTCTGATTGGATGGCAGTTGTGGGTTATTTTGTAATAACTGGACACCTGTGACTCAGGTGTTTGGTGTTTTACTGAAAAAAGACATAAATTCTGTGACTCGCTTTTAACTCCATAATTGGCCTCTTTCCAGGATGCATTTTGACATGTCACAGTGGCAAAATTACAGATCTAAATAATCAAATGTATGATTGCTGTTTTTCATCAGTGACTACATTTACATGCACAAAATATTCTGGGTTCTTTCCCTTATTATTGAAGAAGTCAATATTCCTACAACTGTGTCTCCAAGAAAAAGATCATTTTTATAAGTGTAATTACCCTAAATGTCTTTAGGGTAGTAGCCAGACAGCATCTATTGTACTTACAATAATTATTTGCATTTTTGATAATTTTATCAGATTATGTAGGGGTTGTTTGATAGATATGACTGCATGTATGTCAGTGTCGTAGCCACAGACAACATTTATAACGGCTTTTTTCTTTCCTTTGTGTCTTACAGGGACTTAAGATGAGACTACTCACATTTCTCTCGTTTGTACTTCTGCTAATGCATCAAAGCTTTTCACTCTCCAGACCACAGTGTCACACCTGTGAACTAACATCCTGCAAGTGCTCAGGACAAAATCTGACGATGGTCCCTGTGATGCCATCAAAGCTCATCACTGAGCTTGATCTCTCATTCAACGGACTGGAGACAATAATGGAAGATGACTTGGCTGCATTTGCTAGTTTACGATCTTTGAGCATAAATAACAACAGAATCCAAAAGATCCACGAGCAAGCATTTGTCCCGCTGACTAATTTGGAGAAGTTGGACTTGTCTTTTAATAGACTGGATGTGTTGGCTGCCGGATGGTTTGAGAAACTTTTGTCTCTTCAGCACTTGAATCTCTTGGGGAACGAATATCAGACGTTGGGTCAAGGCAATCTTTTCCAGCCACTCAAGAGATTGAAGACCCTATATTTTGGAGGACCTGACCTTCATTCTCTCAGAAAAAGTGACTTTTCTGGCCTCAGTGGTCTTAAAGAAGTTGTTCTTGATGGAAAGAATCTGCAAGACTACGAAGATGGAAGTTTGAGACAAGTCGGGCCGATTAAATATGTTACACTTGGTCTGAATGGTCCGTTTCAGAGAAGTCAAATGCTCGTAGAAGCTATACTGTCTGATGTTGTACACTCAAACACAATCCTGACATTCAGTGACACCCGGTTCACCAGAGACTTTCACATGTCCCCGTTTAAAGTGGCCAGCACTGGTGGAACTCCAAATATTATTTTTAAAAATGTCATCCTAACGTTCCCAGCTTGTTTGGCATTTCTGAATTGGATGTCAGACTCGAATTTAACCATGTTTACACTTGAAGATTCTAAATTTGTCTTAAATTTGAAAGGTCAAATCAGGTATCCCTTAAAAATGGACAATTTGAAGACTATTGTCCTAAAAAATGTTAATATTCCTGACTTCTATCGCTTCCCAGCCCTGTTTTTCCTGGAACGTTTGCTAAAAATGTTTCAAAAGGTGTCTGTGCTAAACTGCACCTTTTTTGTTATTCCTTGTAAATCCGCTGTAGATTTTGTAAATCTTGAGTATCTCTAGACGTCAGTGACAACTTGTGCACTGATCTGACCCTTAGCAACATGATGTGCGATGGCCAAGGCAGTTTTTTCAATCTGCAAACCTTGAATATCAGCAAGAACCACCTGCAATCAATCAACAGCCAGATCTTCACCAAACTAAATAAACTTAAAAATATTGACATGAGTGGAAACCTGTTTCATAGTATGCCTGAGACTTGTCACTGGCCGCCAAGTCTCAGATACTTAAACCTTTCATCAACAGGTTTAACAAAAGTGACCGCTTGTTTGCCAGTGACTTTACACATCCTGGATCTGTCAGACAACGATTTGACTGTGTTCAACATCGAACTACCTTCTCTCACAGAGTTATATATCTCTGGCAACAAAATCAGTCATTTGCCTGTTGGAGGTTTATACCCTAGTCTTGCATTTCTCTCCATTCAGAACAACGACTTGCATATGTTCAGCAGAAAAAGTCTAAATGATTATAATAATCTGAAGCGTCTGGAGGCTGGTGCGAAGACATATGTCTGTTCATGTGACTTTGTAGCGCTCATGACAAGCGATTGGAGGAATTATCAAGTCTCAGTTGTAGATGAATTCAAGTTGTACATCTGTGACTCCCCTGACACCGCAAAAGGGGAAAGTGCGGTAGACGCAAGCTTGTCGGTATTTGAGTGCCACACAGCTTTAGCGTTTTCTTTACTCTGCTCAGGCATCCTGTTGGTGTTTCTGCTCATCGCAGGTTTGTGTCACAAATTCAGCATTTTGTGGTACATGAAGATGACCTGGGTGTGGCTGAGAGCCAAGAGGAAGCCAAGGTTAAAAAAAAGAGAGCTTGAGTATGACGCCTTTGTTTCCTACAGTGACATGGACTCTGGCTGGGTGGAAGCACATCTGGTCCCAGAGCTGGAGCAGGGCGAGCCTCCGTTCAAGCTCTGCCTCCACAAGAGAGACTTTGTTCCTGGAGGCTGGATTGTGGACAACATCATGGACGCCATTGAGAAAAGTCACAGAACTCTGTTTGTCCTTTCTCAGCATTTTGTCCGGAGTGAGTGGTGCAAGTACGAGCTGGATTACACCCATTTTAGATTGTTTGACCAAAACGATGACACAGTTGTGCTGATTCTCTTGGAGCCCATTGACAAAGAGACCATCTCAAAAAAGTTCTGCAAGCTGCGGAGAGTCATGAACTCCAGGACGTACCTGGAGTGGCCTGATGATGATGGCCAGATCCCCAGGTTCTGGCACAATTTGAGAACAGCTATTCAGAGACCTGAGACTGAAAATGGAGACTATTTACAGCTTGCAGATACAGAACTTTAATTTAGTGTTTTGTTTCAGCCTCAGCAATAAAACCACAGAAAAAGTGAAGTGAATAACATCCATCACTTCGTTACAATGCAATGCTCTGCTGGAAAACCTTGGGTCCTGGCATTTATGTGCATACCACTAAATACACACCACACACCCAAAAATTGTTGCAGACCAACTAATGGTAACAACGCTCCCTAATGACGGTGTCCCCCAAGCAGGACAATGCGCCACTCTGCATCACAAAAGCTGCTCAGGAATGGCCTGAGGAACCTGACGAAGAACTCAAAGCATTGACCCGGCCTCCAAGTCCCCCTGACCCAAATCCAATTGAGCACTCATGGAGCATGCTGGTACTGTACCTCAAAATCCACAGAACTCAAAGGATCCACCATCATTGCCCAGGACATCCACACAGGTCATGTGTCCATGCCTCTACAGGCCAGAGGCCCCACCCTGGTACCAACACGTCCCACAGATAACCAATCGGATTGTTCATTCATTTTCTGTAACCACTTGTTCTCGTAAGGGTCGTGGGGAGCCAATCCCAGCTGTCATCGGGCGGAAGGCAGGGTACACCCTGGACAGGTCGCCAGACTACCGCAGGGCCGACACATATAGACAGACAACCTTTCACGCTCACAGTCACACCTAAGGGCACTGACAGAGAAGCGGAGACCCCGGAGAGAACTAATGTGAGAACATGCAAACTCCGCACAGACTCCCACGCAAACTCCCACGGACCAAACCCCACTCCAACGGGTTTCGAACCAGGGAACCCTCTTGCTGTGAGGCAACAGTGCTAACCACAACACCACCGTGCCGCCCCAATTGGACTGTCATCTGGGTAATTTGGTGGCCAGTTTGATGCTTTGAGCTCTTTGTCACATGCCTCAGGCCATTCCTCAGCAGTTTTGTGGTGTGGCATGGTGCATTTTCCTGCTGGGGGGCCACTGCCATCAAGGAGTACCATTGCCATGACAGGTCTTACTTGGTCTGCAACAATATTTGGGTAGGTGATGCATGTGACTTTGCATCTACATTGATACAAGGACCCAAGGTTTCACAGAAAAACATTGCATTGTAACAACATGATCAAAACTTTTCAGTTCAGTGGTGTGGCTCATTAGTGTATACATGTGATTTCTAATCAAAAAGCTTGTTTCTGAAAAATTGATTTAATGTTGTAGTTAGTTATTTTATTATATACTCTAAAATTATTATTCACTTAGGAAAATCTGTGTGTGTGTGTGTGTGTGTGTGTGTGTGTGTGTGTGTGTGTATGTGTCCATGTGCTTGTGTGACTAAAAGAGTGTGTAATTCATTGTCAGGCTCTTGAGTGCTGACATATTGCCGCTATTGATCTTTAGTCCTAAAATCAACACAGAAGCCTGGATACTAATGACAGGCAGGCCAGGGGAGTCAGGGTGTTCTGATAACACACAAAACACACACACACACACACACACACACACACACACACACACACACTAACACACACTAACACATAAACACACATTAATGCTCAATGTGCACATATAAACAGAAGCACATGCACATATTTACAGAGTTACAGATGTCTGTAAAGGTCGGTAAAATGTGGCGAGGAGCAGAACTTAATCATTGTGACTTAAAATCACTGAATTATTGCTTTTATGACACATTATATACATGTGCTTAAATGCTATGCATACACTATAAGTTATCTCTATTCTGTTATCTACAGTTAAGTAAATCAGCATGACTTTATCTCCCAAAAGCAAAATGGCACTAACAAACATTGTGCTGCTCAACATTGTTCAAATCAACTGGTCTTTATTCTGATTTTAATAAACATCTCAGTGATTGTATTGATCCCAAATATTTCTGATTAAACGCAAATACATTTAAAACTGTAAAAAACATATACAATATTTTTATTTGATAAAATAACCTAGCTGTAAAAACATGGTGTCTTGTTTTTAAATACTTCCGACTCATCTTCAGTGCTGTTTTCTAGAGCTTATAGATAACGCATTTGGTAAGTCTGCACTTATGTATTTAGATTTGTAAAGAAAGAAATATGAAATAATAATAATAATAATAATAATAATAGAATTAACTATCTTTATTTGAAGAATTTAATTTTGTTTGTTATACACACCCCAAATTAAATACATTTAAAATAAAAAATGACACTTTCCCCGCAAGTTAGAACAGCCTTTGACAGAAAAAATCCTTTGAAAAAATAGTTTTGTCTTTCTATAACTTAAAAGTTAGTTTTAGACATACATTGGGACATTTGGGCAAAATAGACTATCCAAGTTGTGTTTTGGGATGTTACCATCATCCTGCAGACACTGAAAATCTAAGGGTAATATTCTATATTCTCCTTATTGTCAGCAAAGTAGAAGACCAATACCAACATTTAATTGATCCTTCTAAACACCTACTGCCTGAGTAGCAAAATCTTGTAGAACCTTTTCCTCTGTTTCCCAAAAACTATTAGACACATTATTGAGCCACACTTTCACCAGGTGACATGTTCCTTTATTACGATAAAAAACGAGCACCTTAGTTTATTTTGAGTCAATCCCACATACACTGTTCTGCTGCCTTAGATACTCACCAAGCACCAAATGTGTATTAATCCACAGCTGAAAGTAGTCCCCAGCAAACACATGTATTATATTTAGCCGTGTTTGAGTAACAGTTGCAGTGCCTAGCTGTTTTTTTTTTTTTTTATCATATGTTTGGAAAGTCAGACTTAACTTGCTCTTGGGGCCAAGGGCCATAGACAGTAGAGAGAGAGGGGGACTACTACATTTGGTCAAGCGTTATCTTTTAAACTGACCTTTTCTAGGCTCAATATGTTGAAGTAAAATAATGCTTGCAGCTCTGCAAAGTGCTGATCTGCTCATCTGGAGCAGTTTGTTGCTCGAGGGCATTTAATGCTGCTCTAAAACTGTATCTTTTGACATCTGCATTTGTCTTCCAACAGCCTTTTCTGAGTTTTTTTTTTTTTTTTTTTTTTTTTGTTTGTTTTTTTTAGCTAGTTGGTCGCAAGTTTGAGTCGTTTCTCCAACACAGCGGCTCGGTCACAAACATTCTTACAACTAAACAGTACACTAAAATATGCTTCTGAAAGCATTTGAGGCAAGAAAAAGGCTATACCGTAACAGATACATATTTGATCAGCGCTGCCTAGTTTGAAAATTTGACCGGAGTTCACTAGCAGTGATTGACATGACTGACAGCTGCAATAGGCTCTGATTGGCTGTTTACCTTCACATCAGAAGCAATTCAAAGTGGGAGGGGAATTATTTTCTGTCCTAGACTATCTGTTTCATGTATTGTTAGGATGTAATGACAGTTTTAGCAAATATAACAAATTATTTTTACAAAAGTTACCAACTGCTGCTTTCCCGAACATAAGGGTCATGTTCAGAGGAGAGCCGTGTCCGAGCAGGCTGTACTGTATCTCAGTCTGCTGATGTCAGTTCAGACTGTTCCCCTTTAGAAGTCAAAACAGCATGTGATTTGATTTTATGCTCTTTTATCCTTTAACTAGCCTGATAACAGCGACGGAAAAAAGCAATGATGTCTGTGTGTGTTTGTGTGTATAACTACTCTCCATCATCCCCTAGCAGAGGATCCATTAGCCTCGGATCCCCTCTGCGGTTGCCCAGTGATAAAGTAAACAACGTGTGTTTGGCCAATCCGGCATGCAAATATTTGTTCTGGAAGCTGCCTCATCAGACAGGAGACACACACACACGTCTGCAGCCGTGTGCTCAGGTATATATACACTGACAATCCTGACGGGCCAGTATTACATATGCACACACACAGACAGAGAAGAGGATCCATCAGTGACCCAGAACGAACCTCTCCCTTGATTTCAGCACAGATTCACCTGAACCTGGCAGCGAAGGTAAATTAACTTAAACCTTTTCAGTTAATTTATGTTTTTTAATCCTTGCAACAAACTGCTTAGTATTTCATTCTTTTTCTCCTCTGTAACCGTCTCTCCAGTGTTAGTGAATCAACATGGCGGCAGGCGTCATCAGAAGCTTCCTCGTCCAGGCCCCGACTCCGCCCTACTTCCCCCTGATGTTTCAGCACTCTCCATGCAAGGAGGATGAAGATGTGGAGATGCTGGAGGCAAAGCTAGAGGGAGAGGGAAGATGATGAAGAAAGAGAGGTAGAGGAGGAGGATGAAGAGTCTGAGGCTCAGGAGGAAGAGGAGGAATGTTTGGATGAGGTTTTCTTAAATCCCGCCACCTACGCTTTGGACGTGACCAAGCAGCTGCTGAGGTTTGCAGATCTCATCAGCCGTGACGTCCAGCGGTATTTCGGTCGCTGCTCTGATGATCAAGAAGCTTGTGACATCTACAGCGACTCTGTGTCTGTCACGACCAGCGGACGCCTGCGTTATTATGACGACCTCCTGAAAATTGCAAGAGCAGGAAGTCCAGGAGAGCAAGAAAGCAGTGCGGCAACTTCTGCTGGTGATGAAGGGGTTGCTAAGGGCAACAGCGGTTTGGGGCCCCTGGCTGAACTGTTCAACCACAGGGGCCCAACTCAGGCCCGCAGCCGACCAATGATCAAGCGGCATCTCCCACTCAGTTTCTGGACTGAGCCGATCCCCTGCTGCTCTCTGGTCGTTTTCAGCAACACACCTGACGTCATGCACAAAAACAGTGACACACCCTCACAGGACAGCACACACACAGACGCTAACACACACATGCACTACAACGTGCTCCCACATCACAGCACACACGCCCTCGACAGCACTCAGCCAGACTTCAGTGACCTGCTGGCAAACTGGGATCCAAACCCGGAGCTCACACACACACTGACAGAGAACACACACATGCAGCATTAAACAGAGCAGCCAGCTGTGACTTACAGCTTTATTAATGCCCTTTTAAACGCTGACGGATGCCTGTAAATAAAAATAACAAAAGAATATTAATAAAAATAAGCAAATCAATATGTGTCATGCAAAGTTTGGCATTTCATCACTGCAGCTTGTCATTTATGTGATCTTTGTTTTGAAGGGTCAGTTCACCCAAATTTCTTAAAGTTTCTAAAGACAAACATTTTTAAGAAATTCAACAGTAGGTATGTCTAATTACTTTTGCCACTGACCATTCATATTATTAATATACTAACAATATAAATGTTTTTAAACATTTGAAAATAGCTTTGGTCTCTGAATATACAGTCACAGGTACAACTCGCTGCTGACATTTGACACAACTTTGATCAAATTCTGATAGCCAGTGACCATCACTTAATGCAGACTTTCAACATTTTATATATCATATTGTAGCTGATTATTTTGTCTATTAACTTTAAGAATGGAATTCCAATAACTCTATTTAATAATGTTTTAATATACATTTATTCCACAGACCTTTTTTTTATTATAATACTAAATTGTTACTCTCTCCCAAAAAGTTAGTGTTTTTCAAATGCTTCAACATAGTAGACGAGTGCAGGTCAAGAAAGCAAACAATTTGATGTTACGTTTTTGTTTCTTTGACCCTCAAAGGACCAGAAAGTAGTTAATAATAATACCAACTCTGCTCCTGCTCATCTCCTAACAGCCCTTGAGTTTGGATTTTCTGCGTCTCTCTGTTAAACTGTAGAAATTAGGGAGAGGTGAAAATGTTTGCTTTAGTGTAAGTAAACACCAAATAGCAAGATAAAAGAGACAAGTGAAGAAGAGAGAGGTAGAAGTTCATACACAGGACTGCGTCGGTTTTTAGGTAAATCAGGTTCTGATAAGGTCTAGAGAGAAGAGGAGAAAATTAAAGATGTGTTCACGTGCACATGCTACCATCTGGTGGGTGACAGGGACTGAAAGCTAAAGCTACAATACAGAAAATAATCAAGAAAAAGATTAAGAGGGATGAGAGAAAGGTAAAGAGTTCTTGACACTTCAACAATCAGCCAGTTTGCTCAATTCTGAATCTACAGGGCAGCGTGTGATTGGCTCAGACTGGAAAGAGTCGCCTGAAGGCGCACTGTCTGATTGGATGACACAGAAGGCCAGTAAAATTTTGACACACACTCTCCATCTGAGACACATAAAGCTACAAACTTTCAGTGACACCTTGTATTCCATACCTGAGCGCAGGTACCAGAGCAGGTACTCGGACACAAACGCCAACATGAGGACGCACACGCTTCTGTCCATAACCCTGCTGGGCCTGCTGCTGTGGGCCTCCTGCACCCGAGCTGACGACACGGACGCCAAACAGACAGAAACACAAGAAGACACATCAGAGGAGACTCCAGGAGAGGAGGAGGAAACCAAAGAGGCACCAAAGAAAGAGAAAACAACAGAGATAGAGGAGGAGAAAGACGTGATGGTTCTCCACATCAACAACTTTGCCAGAGCTCTCAGCGAGAATCAGTATCTCCTGGTCGAGTTCTGTAAGTAGCATTGTTAATGTTGAATCAGCTCTTTTTTTTTTGCCCAACAGGTGACTTTAAACTCTTGCAAAGATCAAATCTGTTCTTTTTTTTGAGACATATTACAATTTGTGTTGCCTTTTAGCAGTGACAGCATATGCTGGGTTAAAACTGTCACTGACAACTTCTGCGTTAAAAGTTGTCCAAAATTTTCACATCTTCCTGTAGAGCACGTATGGACTCTACAAACAAAGGCAAAGGCTTTCGTTTGGGAGACATGTATAAAACAGCTTGATTTGGGTGTCCTTCGCCGTAACATTTGAGCAACAAGTGCTTCATTTCCTGCATTCTGGTGAAATTTCATCCACAAATTTATGATGTAAATGTCTTATATTTTGTCAAAAGTCTTTTATGTTTTTTTGCGGGGGACAAAAGCACATGTTCACGTGAACGTGTCCCCTCGAAATCTATGCATCTGTAATACTCAAATGAAGCTGATAAAGGCTGCTAAAGTTTCAGGAATAGCTGACTGGTCCTTGACTTTAAAGTTTTTATCTCTATACAAATATAAAAACGTCTTTTTGTCTTCTCTACCCCTTATCGTAAAAACGTGCGAACACGTGGCCTTTCCTGTCCAGATGCTCTCTTGGTTCAACTCTCCCACAGATGAGGTCAGCACTGCGAGCGGAGAGGTCACAATGAGGAGAAGAAGAAGTAGAGGAGATAAAGGCCGAGCCAAACTGCCGCTGGTGCTATCAGCAGCTTATTTCCATGTGTATCGTTGCGTGTGACAGCAGCAGCGAAGCTGGACAGAACAGAGGCTTTTAAAGGAAAGCTGCTTGTCTGCTGTTGAAGTTATTGATTTTGGTTTTTCTCTACATACATGGAAACACATTTAAACTCAGTCCCATACTTTATAAAGAGATGAAACTCTGTGTGTGTGTGTGTGTGTGTGTGTGTGTGTGTGTGTGTGTGTGTGTGTGTGTGTGTATAGATGCTCCCTGGTGTGGCCACTGTAAACAGCTGGAGCCACTTTATGCAGAGGCTGCTGGGAAGCTGAAGGAGGAGGGAGCAGCGATGCGTTTGGCCAAAGTGGACGCCACAGAGGAGAAGGAGCTGGCCGAAGAGTTTGACATCGGAAGTTTCCCCACTCTGAAACTGTTCGTCAACGGAGACCGCAAACAGCCCGTCACCTACACTGGTAAACACGCACGCACGCAGGCACGCACACACGTGTAGTACTTATCTAGAAGCTGCTGTCCAGGTCAGGTTCACAACCACGTGTGCTTACGTCATCAATAACTGTAACCTGAGAGTAATGACCATGTGTGGACCTAAAAAGTGTGTGTGTGTGTGTTTATCTTACCTGTTCACTGCTGAACCTGTCCACTGTCTTTTACACGCCCCAAGCTATTTGATTGGATCAACGTTTTTTATGTTAAATGTTTGTTTAATTTTACGATTTCTTTAAATTTATGGGTTTTTTTTTTTTTTTTTTTTTTTCGGGGGGGGGGGGGGGGGTTGACCCTAACCATAGCTTAAGTCCACACTGAAAAGAGTAAAAAAAACACCCTCAACAGCAGTGTCTATTGTTATTACTCCTAATTGTTTGGCTCTGGTGCACCACTTGAGAACAGCTTGACAACAGCGTTAGTCAGCGTTGTGTGGTTGTTTTTTTGTTTGTTTTTTTGTTTTTTTTTTTAATCAAGAAACTGTTGTTTCATATCATGATGCCAGGCGAATCAGTCAACTCAAACTCAAAAGTCTGCCTATCAGCTCCTCTAGATGACCTCTAGTCTTTATGTTAAGTTAAGGTAACCATGTCCTGAGTCTAGCTCCATCATTAACACACACAGTGGTTTCAATCTACTCTAACTCATGGGGGAAAAGAAGAAAACAGGTAAGTGCATTTCTTGCGTTTTCAAACTTTTCCTTTGATGTTTTATTTTTTTTAATTATGTGTACCTGTAGTAATCTATCAGTAAACCTGATAAGTGTGTGTCTGTGTGTGTGTGTGTGTGTGTGTGTGTGTGTGTGTGTGTGTGTGTCCCACATGTCCACAGTTTGATGTTCCTGTTTGCTTGATATAATAATAATTTTTGCATATTTTTACAACCCTGGATGTTTTCAGCTGCACTGTTATTTTTGTTTTCTTGTATCTTGTATCTTGGTGTGTCAAAGCACCCGATACAGCTCTGACAGGACTTAATTTGTTTTGTGTTTTCCAGGTAAGAGAACCGCCGAGGGAATAATCGGGTGGATGAAGCGTCGTGCAGGCCCTGGGGCTCCAGTGCTCGACTCTGTCGACTCTGCAGCTCAGTTCATAGACTCCCACAACATCACTGTTGTGGGATTCTTTGATGTATGTTTTTATCTATTTTATCTAAACTAACTAGTAAATCACATAATCCCATTTATAATTTCATATTTACATTTTGATTTATATCTATATTAGGATCTTGAAAGTGAGGCGGCCAAGGTGTTCAAGGAGCTTGCTTTGGATATATTACTGACACAGAGTTTGCTGTGTCAGCGAGTCCGGAGGTTTTCCAGAAGTATGAAGTAAAAACCAGCTCAGTGGTGCTTTTTAAAAAGGTATGAGCATGCCATTATACTAACTAACTAACTGAAAGGTACAAAGTGTTTTATAAAAAAAAAAATCCCAACCGAGATACTGTAAACGATGGTAGCTTTGCTGCCATCTAGCACACAAAGTATGTTCCTCTTTGAGGCCCAAATGTCTTCACAAGGAGAGAAAGTTGAGAATATTTGACTGATTCTGATTGAATAATAACAAGGCTTGCATTTTTTTCTGGTTGTTTAGGAACTATCATTGAAGCTACAGGGTATTTTTGCAAAACTCTACAAACTAACCACAAAACCTGTCAACGAACCAGCAAAACATTACACATCTCTTGCAAAAGTAAACAATTCTCGCAAAATTCTCCCAACAAAAAAATTGCGTTTTTTGCTTCAATGCAGTACACACACGATCACTTGAATAAGTACATGAAGCCCCAAACTACGTACTGATCAATCAATAAAAACACTTTGTGTGTTTGTTTGTTAGTTTGATGACGGCAGAGCAGACTTTTCATTGTCAGAGGACGGGAAGTTGGACAAAACAAGTCTGACCACCTTCATCAAGGAAAACAGCCTGGAGCTCATCATCCCGTTCAGCCAGGAGGTAACACACACAAACACACACACACACACACACACACACACACACACACACGCTTTAACACATGACTTAGTAATTAAAAAATAAATGTAAAACTATGTTGGAATGATATTTTAAAGAATGTGTGTGTTTTCAGTCTGCAGAGAAGATCTTCACCTCCAGCATCCACATGCACAGCCTGCTGTTCATCAACTCCTCTGTGGAGAGTCAGAAGGCCCTAGTGGACCAATCCAGGACCATCGCCAAAGAGTTCAAGGGAAAGGTAACGGTCTGTGTAGTGTGTGTGTGTGTGTGTGTGTGTGTGTGTGTGTCTGTGTGTCTTTGAAAGAAAGTCAATGACAGGAAGACAAAAGATCAAATTTAATCTTATTTTCTTTGCTTTTTATGTTTCCTGTGTGTGTGTGTGTGTGTGTGTGTGTGTGTGTGTGTGTGTGTGTGTGTGTGTGTGTGTGTAGATGCTGTTTGTTGTGATCGACGTGACAGCAGCTCTGTCTCATGTGCTGAAATACTTCGGCGTTTCCGAGAACGACGCCCCCACCGCACGCATCATCGACATGGACACAGAAAAGAAGTTCACCATCGCTGCAGGAGATCTCACCACAGATTCACTCAGACAGTTGTGCCAGGAGGTAGTGGACGGCACTGCCAAGGTAACAAAACACACACACACGCACACACACACACACACACACACACACACACACACACACACACACACACACACACACACACGTTTCAGTCATGCAGCAGCATTAAACCCAATAACTAATACTAGTTTTGTGTTCCAGCCCTACTATCGGTCTGAGGAGATCCCAGAGGATTGGAATAAAGGACCAGTCAAAGTCCTGGTGGGGAAGAACTTTGAGTCCGTTGCTCTGGACCCAACAAAAAACGTCTTTGTGGAGTTCTGTAAGTCTGTTTGTCTGCCTGCTCCAGTCTGCACTAAAAAACTCAAACTAGAGTTTTGCAACATCAAGTCACAACCAGTGAGCTCATGCTGCAGTGTGTGTGTGTGTGTGTGTGTGTGTGTGTGTGTGTGTGTGTGTGTGTGTGTGTGTGTGTGTGTGTGTGTATAGATGCTCCATGGTGTGGACACTGTAAGGAGCTGGCTCCTATCTGGGAACAGCTGGCCGAAAAGTACGCTGACAAAGATGACATCATCATAGCCAAGATGGACTCCACGGCCAACGAGGTCGATTCTGTCACCGTTCAAGGATTCCCAACGCTTAAATACTTCCCAGCTGGTGGCAAAGAGGTGAGCATACTAACTACCAAACATGTTTTGTGAAGACCTTTTCATTTCTTCTCTTCCTGATGTCCATCATGTCGTCTCTTTGTCTGTGTCTCTTCCTCCCAGGTGGTCGACTACATTGGAAACAGGGATCTGGAGACTTTTTCTAAGTTCCTGGATAATGGAGGAGTGTTGCCTAAAGAGGAAAATGATGATGAGGAAGATGAGGAGGCTGATGAAGAGGTTTGTATTTTCATTGCTACACCTAGTATTTTTCCCGTAACTCTTGGTATACTCCATTCACCAGTTTTCCATTTAATTTTTCTCTCCCACAGGAGGCCGACGAGTCAGCAGAGGTACCGACCAACTCAACATCTAAAGATGAGCTGTAATGTCACTTTGGTTTTAGGCCAATCAGGATCAACCTAGCATCTTCCAATTTTTCTTAATAAAAAAAAAAAATTTGGGTTACACACATAAAGATGTGCTCATGACTATTTCAAATAAATTGCAAACATTTTTAGTCATTTAAAATTCAAAACCTGATTTTCTACAACACAATATTCACTTACATTTGATTTTTTAAATGTCTCGTGAATTTATTTCAAGACACTTCTTTGAACAAGTCAGGTAAATAGTTAAATTTGATTCTTTCTGACTTTTGTGATGAAAAATAGAAATGACACATGAACAAGTTTACATGTTATGAATCAGTATGTTTATGAGAAGCATCTATATGTTGTAAACATCAGTAGAGCACTCTGGTTTGAATTTTTCATTTTGCTACACAGATGTTTCGGGCAAGACATCTATCTTCAGCGTGTATATTGGCAATGTCAGAAACACGGTACACAGGCGGGTTAATTCTAAGTAACCTCAACCAGCACCAGTACATCCCAGCAGGGGGAGCCAAAACTTAAATTAACCCCTTCTGTATACTTTGTCTATAACTTTGCCAGTTCAAATTAGAGCGCTGTCCTGGGCTTTACTTCATTGTTACTTACATTGAGGATCCAGCACCCAGTCTGAAAAGTTTCATCGTTAGTGAGCATCTTGTGTCTAATTTTATTTTTTATCTAGCATCATATATGTGGAAAGATCAGCCTCTCCAATAATCTTCATAAAACCCAACCTTCGCACACAGACACACAAACACACATGCGCACACACACGCACACGCACGCACACACACACACACACACACACACACACACACACACACACACACACACACACACACACAAACCCCTAACAGCAACTAAGCTATCAGCAACCTGCAACCCTATAAATCACCATATGCATACAGTAAAGCCCCCACCCCCAGCCCCAAACATTAAAAATAAATACATCAATATCATGTCTCAAAGAAACATATTTATTTCATTTTATTTGATCAACCAGAAAAACCTCTTGAGATAAATATATATATATATATATATATATATATATATGTACTGGCCAACAGTAGTTACAGACGGACAACACAGAACAAAAAAAAAATACATAAAAATATGGGCAGATCCCTAAAAATAAATATAAAACACAAGAATCAGTTACTATAAAGGAAAAAAATAAAAAGTAAAGGCTCTCAGTGAACAACAAAAACAGACTAGCTTAGACACACCCTGACATTAGCATATGGTAGATGACATGCAAAAGTCTTGCAAAAATACTTTTAAATAGCCCAGAGGAGCCACTGAGCGCAGCTGAGTCATTCTGCAGAAGATTCCACATATAAGAAGCTGCACACATAAAAAATCCATATGTACCTTAGGTTTGTACAGAGTTAAAATGTAATACATAAACTCCACCCTAAGGCAAAGAAATAAAGAATTAAAGAAAGACAGAAAAAAAACAAACAATTAAAGATACAAAGAAAGAAACAGAGGCATAAAGCTACAAAAACATGGGAGATGATGCACAACAGGAAGTAGATTGAAAGATATAAACAAAGTTGTGGTTTTCATTCCTGAGTGACATTGACAAGACAGATAAGTGTCATAAATAATGGTGCACTGATCAAAAGGATTTGCATAGTTGCAGTTTTGTAGAACACACGGTAGAACAAAGATTGATAAAAAGCAACAGTCAGACAGAAATAACGTACAGTTTTAGTATGTATGAATGGTAATTAACAAAAAGTAGCATAATTACCTGGTGTGAGAACAAGATACAGTCCAATACAGCCAGAAGCAGTCAAGAGCTATTATTGGGTTTTATGTAATAACAGTGGTACCTTTATCTAAATGCTAGCATCAGCATGCTAACATGCTCTCAGTGATAATGCTAGTGTGTTAATCTTTACAATTAACACTGTTTACCTTCTTATTTCGTCATGTTAGTGTGCTAACATTTGCAAATTAGCACAAAGTACAGCAGAGGCTGGTAAGAATGGCAGTAGCAGAGTATTGGATAAACTGACATTTTTAACCTGATCCTGGGTTAGGGTTAAGGTTTATAAAATCATCCTCTGGCGACCATGAACGTATGCACTTAAGTTCATTGTCATCAATCCAATAGTTGGTAAGGTATTTCAATTCAAAAAATGTAAATGGTAGCAGTAGAAGAAAAGTCATTAGATTGTGAATTTTTATCCTGGGGATCGTGAACATCTAAACAAAATTTCACGTCAATCCATGTAACAGTTGTGGAGACTGACCAACACTGCCATCTCTAGAGCCATGCCACCAGAAAAGCTAAAAAAAATACATATTTACATGTAAAAGTATTTGGCATCTTTCAGTGATAATTAAGGGCATCACAGGGTAACTCATGATAGGACTATCATAATGTGTTTCCCACCCTTAAAAGTGTATAATGATACAAGAGATACAGTGATTATTTAAAAAAACAAACTAACATGAATGATGAATTGTGAGACAAAATCTATGAGTAATTGCAGTCTGTTACTGAGAGTAAAACAGGAAATACATTTTATTTTAAAAATACATTTTCTTCACTTCGTTATAAACAGCTTTCAGTTTTATTGTAACTGATTAGAAATCAAATTAAGGTAAAGGAAGACTGAATCTGTCATGGTAAAATGTTATTTGCACATTGTTTAAACCTGAATGTTTTAACACATTTAACACCGTTTACATTTTATCAAATGACTAAATGAACAAAATGGAAAAAGAAAATAAAGAGTCATTAAATGTGATTTGCTGAGAGGTGAGAGGGCAGTAACATCACCACTGTCATAAATATACAGTTCATATATATAATATTATAAAAATACAGATTCATTTGTATGATATAATTATGCTATAAATATACTGGTTCATTTATGTTATATTATTATATTATAAAAAATAAAGTTTCCTCTTCATAATGTTGTTAAAAAATCACAGTCGTATTTAAATAGTATTAGTACAATAGCATAGTATAATATTGTGTACTATTATTAAAAAATACAGGTCCAACTACATGAAATTATTGTATTATAAAAATACAGTTCCATTAATATCAAATATTGATATTATGAACAAAACAACAGTTTTTTTTTTTTTTTTTACAAAATCTTCGTATTTATTTATTTATTTAACATTTTATATGTTTGGGCTCCACAGCTTACAACTATAAGTCAGTTCAATTGTTATAGACCGTTATAAACACTAACTTAACTGTCAACATGGAAAAAAGAGTGAACTTGTCTCATTGGACCACCTTGTATCAATACGAATAAATAAACGAATGAATGAATGTCTTTATAATAACAAATTATCATGGGTATAATATGAACTCCCATACTACCATTTTCAACCAAGATAATGCAAATATTTGGTAACTGATGCGTATTTATGTAGCATTCACAGCTACAAAATGCTCAGAGGTAATAATAAAACTTTTTGTTGTTTTCTAATACTCACATATCACTTTTCCTATAATATCATTATCATATCCACATCCTTTTCTTGGTAAATAAGATAATGTATGTATTCTGAGCCAGTGTTGCAGATGATATTTGCTTTTTTGTAAATGAAGTGCCACCTCAGAATGAGTTTGCATATTCATCCGAGGGAAGCCTGTAAACAAGGTGAGTTGGTACACGGTCAACAGGTAAAGAGGGTTTGGTTTTGACTTGTGAGAAGTAAAATGTTTCTAATTCCAGAGGAGAACAGGCTCAACAGGCTGTGATGTCACGGTTTTCACCAACATGGGACATGTTTCCTCCTGCCAGTCAAGCTTCCTCATTTGTTCAAGGTAAGACCACTGCTCTGATATATCTCACACATCACGCGGTTTAATTAGTGAAGGAGCACACAGTGCGACTCATAGCAGACTGTTTGTTTATGGTGGAGGCAGGTCTGCGCCCGTTTGGATCAGATACCACGGCTTTGGATCTATCTTTATTACATAAGAGAAGAAGTCCCATGTGAGCTGTCGCTTGGCTGCATTCAGCAGGTGTGTTTTAAAGGCTGATTCTGTTGGTTTCAGGTAACTTTTTTGCAAGAAATCGTGTCATAATGTGTTATTTTGAATTTATAAGAAGTATTAAGCTGAACATTTGAGCTAAGATGATACTGATTGTGGGATGTTTTTCATTCAGGTGCTGTACTTGAGTACAATTTTGAGGTGCTTGTACTTCACTTGAGTATTTCTATTTTATGCTGCTACTTCTACTCCATTACATTTTACAAGTCAATATTTTATTTTTAATATATATGTTTTGCATCCTTATGTGTTTTTTTAATGTCAATCATTTGATTGTTTGTTTGTTTATTTATGTTTTTTTCTGATTTAAGAGCAGATACTACCACCACTGCTGCGACAAGAACAGCATTTTGTACATGTGGCCCGCTCTACCAGGTGCGCTACTGGCACCCTATATGGTTCGGTTTGGTTTACTTTACTTTACTTTAGTTTGGTTTAGTTTGCCTTTTTTCCAACATAAAAAATTCAGGTACACTCAAGAAAAAAAAACAGTAATCAGTTATTACTCATGAAGCAGTTACAAACCAAAGCATGTTTTTCTGAACAAATAAGTGTAGAATGAGCCTTAGCTTATTGCTTTTTACATTAATTGTTTTGTACTGTTTTCTTTAGATTTATATGAAAGACATAAGAAAAACAAAATCCATGTCTATTCTTTAAATCCCTAAGTCCCGAAAAAATATTCATATACACACACTGGCATTTGTAACCCAGTTTTGTATCATATTATATTGCATTTTTTACTCTAGTACATTTATCTAGCAACTTTAAATACTTTGGTAATCAAATTATTAATATAAAATATAAATCAACAAATAAATGTATTAATAAAGATTAAGCTGCACAGCAATATAATGAGTAGTTGAAATGATGCTTACTTTACCAGCTGTTAAAGTAAATGAACACATTAATGCATCAATAAATTCAATACATAATGTAATATACAGTATATTATATTTTTAAAAATGGCCCACTCTGCATTATGAATATGTTTAATTTTGGTACTTTAAGTGGATTTTGATGCTAATGCTTTTTTACTTAAGAGCAATTGTGATTCTTTTACTTTTAACTTTATTTTTTTTTAGTATTTTTACGCTGCGTAATTTCTACTTTTACTCAAGTAAGAGCTCTGAATACTTCTTCCATCATCACAAAAATACTTCACATCAGTTTAAGAGTAAAAATATGTTGTATAGATATTCTCTCTGAATCTACTCCATACATTTTGTGTTAGTGTAAATGCAGTGTTTTGTGGTGTAAATGTAGCACTGCATGTGTTTTTGGAGTGATTTCCACATTGTAACTGTGACAGTAATTGAGAAGAATTGACAGGATGCCTACGTTGTGTTTGATGATACAGTCATGCTGCAGTGTGTGTTGGTTTGTTTTGATTCTGTCACTTTAACCGTCTTCTGTGACAGTACAAACCGGTGCATATACACCGTGGTCTCAAGCATGCCTCTCTATTGTTTAATCTGTCGCAGCAGTAGGGAGGAGGTGATACCAGTTACTCCCACAACTAAAACAGAGCTGCAGATTTCCACTGCAGCAACATGACAACTCACAGCTTGAAGAACAGCTGTGTGATGTTCACTGTCCTCATACACACTGGGCTGAGAGAGAAATGTAGTGTTTGCCAGTGAGGAACTACAGACGGCAGTGACAGAGCAGTATAAGTACACTGAAAACTGTGAAACTACCATCACAAAAGAGAGCACCTGGAGGACCACATACCTCCAACAATAACACTAGACTTTATAAATAGAAACTGCAACACTGTCCAGATCTACATGGTATGAATCATATGACACATTACATTTACAAGCTTTTTCCAGAGCCTCCAATCTGACAATCTTCATCCACAGATGGAGTTTGGGGAAGAAGTACTACAATTTTTTACATAAGTAAAAGTAGTTATACCACAGTGTAAAAAAATCTTTGTTACAAGGAAAAGTTAGGAAGGAATACTTCCTCCAGAAACCAGTAAACCAGTTAGTCGTGCTGTGTTACCTTGAATTAGTGAAGAAAATTTCTCACATTACACCACTAAAAACCTTAATATTAGAGACTTGGATTATGCTGCAGAAGTTGTGTGAGAGTTTGTAAACAGGTCTTTTGATATAGTTTTGATTTGCACGATCAATCAGTAAATCAAAATGTTTGTGTTTTCTGTGGAAACATGCTCCACAAATTCAAGGTAACACAGCATGACTAATTGATTTGCCAGCAGTTATTTTGTGGATTAGTATTCCTTTTTCCCTTTAACACCTGGAGTGACATCAGTTTTCTTGTGCTGCCTTCAGATGCCTTTCACAAGCATTTAAACCTCTGAAACCTGAGAAAACTGGTTTGATATCTTTAAAAAAAAATAGGAAGCAAGTGGACAAGAAAAGACCCACAAATTGCAAAAAAAATGAAAAAAAACCAGAAAACAAGATTACCTGAAAATTAGCTGGGTTGATTTTTGAATACACTTAAAATTATAGGATGGTAGCTCGTTTTCAAAGATGGCCTCTGTTAAATGGGGATATCAATGATCTCCTCAATCTTTCTCTGCCCGTCTACTGACTCCTCGATGACTTTGACCCCCTCTGAGTTGATGCTGTGACCGGTTTGGCTTCATTTTTCACAGACAGTTGGTGTTGTCTGTTTCCAGTCTTCATTCAGTCTCTTGACAACTGAACAAATTACATCTGCTGATAAAGCATGTTGTGAGATGTGGCTGAAAAAACTTCCTGTGGAAAAAAAAGCAAGAAAAGTGATCAGTGTGGCTCAGTTCAAAATGTTGAATACACAACTCTTCATCTGTTCTCTGACATGATTTTGACTTCCCTCTTTGTCTCAGCAGAGATAAATCTCATCTTCTACTGGATTTTGATTAATGACTTCAGTAAAGAAAGAAATACTTCAACGAAAAGGAGAAAATCCAAGTTCACTGAACTAAATACCGTCAAGAGCTTGTCTTTTTGTGTTCATCTCGTCTGAATTATCTGCTCTTTGTCCTCTTTAGCACTAGATCCTGTTTGACTGGATGATCTCCTGATGGAACCCCCTTCATATGAGGAGGCCGGTCTCCACCCTCCTGCTCTGGGCACAGCAGCATTCCCCCCTCCCCCCTCCTACGCCACCTCCCTCCACTCCCCCCCAACACCTCCGCCCACCTACGGAGAAGCAGGTACAATAAGAAATCTCACTGGTTTCTCCTCCCCAGTTTGTTTCACGCCTCATCAGGTGGTACTTTACATGCCGCGCTTTAATGAGCGTGAGCCTCCGTACCATAAGCAGATGCACACTTCCTCCTGCGCAGTGACACGGTTGGTGGGTGTAGCTCAGTAGAAAAAAGATTCTTGTATGAAACTGCTCCCAACAAAGTCTGTGGATTATCTTGAGTAACTGAGTCATGATTTTTGGAAAGAGAAGAGCTTTTCAAATGTATTATTTGGTGCTTTGAGCACAGCAACTCTATTTAGTTTCACTACATAGAGAAGGCAGACATCTCTGCGGCTGATATCCTCTAGGGCCTTGGCATCTATGGCGACTCACACCAAAACAATCTAGATTGATAAATAGCACTACAGATAAGAGGACACACAGATACATGTAATTGTGATTTTGGGGTGAACTGTACCTTTAACTTTTCTGGTACACATCCTCCGAGCCTCACTGGGCTGTCTAATATCACTGTTCTTCCGAAGCCATATTACCAATGTAATCAAAGCCAGGTTTCATCATCTAAGAAATACTGTTAAGGGACGGAGCTTTTTATCTCAGGATGATGCTGAAAAACTTGTTTGTGCTTTTATTTCTAGTCGGCCGGACAACTGTGATGCACTGCTCACAGAAATACCTTAAAAACAAATAAACCGACTTAGGCTCCTCCACAATGCAGCCGCCAACCAGAACAGAGAAATCTGACCACACAGCATCTGTGTTGAAGTCACTGCACTGGCTTTGAGTAAATTTGAAAATTTTATTTTAATATGTTATGACTGTTTTTTAAGGCTCTACACAGTCTGGCACCCCAATATATGTGTGAGCTATAAGCCAGCTCGACCCCTAAGGTCATCTAGTACAGGTCTGCTGAATATTACCCAGGTCTCCATGAACACAGTTGAAAGTGTCTTTAGCTTTTATGCACCAAGCCGCTGAAACATGTTACGTGATAACATTAGAATTACCCCAGCAGTATCATTATTAATTTAATTAATTTTAAAATTAATTTATTGTTAAGCTGAATACATTTATTTTGAGCTGCTTATTCCAGTAGTCTGGTTCGACTATTTTATTTTAGACTACTTAAGTGGTTTTAACTTAGGTGTGTTTTTACTTATGCTGGTTTATTGTTTTATCTAGGCCCATTATTTGTTCTTTTTTGTTTGTTTGTTTGTTTTACCCATGTGTTGTTTTTTTATTGGTCTATTTTTCTGAATTTATTCTATTATTAATTTATTCTATTATTAGTTCTTTATTCATTTTAATTCCTATGCATTACCCTATTTAATGGTCTACTATTAGTATTATTATTTTATTTTATTATTTTATGAGCTTTTATTTTTAATGGATTTGATTCTTATGGTTGTACCTCACACTTTGTGCAGCACCATTGTGTTTCCACCTGGAATTAAGTTTGTTTTAAAAATAAAGTTTTGCTTGTTAACTTGCTGAAAAGGAGAGAAAGCGATGCATTTACAGATTTAATGTGGACGTATTTCCTTTTTCTTTTTTACAACAGTCCAGCCAGATCCTTTTCCTGTCCTGACAGTGCCAACTGTTGTAACGTCGCACACCGGTATCACAATCCATCCTATTACACAAAGTATGTAGGGTGGATCTTTACCTCTGTTCTAGCATACACACAAACCAACTGGGCAGGTGGAAATGTTATTTAATTTTCTTCATAGTTTGTTGCTGATGTCCTCCTCTTTCCCTCCTGTTCCTTGAATGGCAGTTGGTGTAACACCGTCTGTTGGCGTCAGACAAACTCAGCCAGCTGTAGTTGTGACACAGCCACGGCCTCATCACGTTTCAGTGTCGCATCTGGAAGATTTCCCCAGTTTGGTTGTTTGCTCGCACTGCCACCACTCTGTCACCACTAAAGTCACATACCAGCCTGGGAAGGCTGCCTGGTGCATGTGTTTTCTTCTAGCAGTGATGGGGTGAGACAACAGAGGCACACACTCACGAGTATTTACACGTCAGAGGGGTGAACCAGCTTTAACATCTTCTGTTCTTTCTCTGCATGTGTTTCAGTTTGTTCTGTGGTTTCTGTCTGATACCTTTGATGGTACGAAGCCTACAAGATGCGCATCATTCCTGCCCACGGTGTGGAAACCATCTGCACACTTACATAAGATGACAATGTCAGGATAAATAAGGTTCCTCTTTTCCTCAGTCCACGCAAAACCTGATACTGATAATGTATTTTTGTCACAACACTGATAAATAACAATTTGTCATAAGCTAGGAATGTAAACACCTCACTGCCTAAACTACACAGGAAGATAAAAGTGAATTCAATTAAGTGTGCAACTGAATGTATATACAGTGCATACTGACGACAGAGATGGACAGAGCGGTGGCTTATGCTGCAGGAAATGTTTGAAATTTTTCATAGAGAGTTTTTTCTATAAAAACTAAAAATACCTCCCACTGCTTTACGCTATAAAGGACAAATTTCCCATCTTGTAACCTACAAAAAGGTGAGTATGATACCAAAAATATTTAATTTGCAGTTTTAATGTGATCTTTTTTTGAGATGTTTTTCACGTTTTACATTTTAAGGCACAGCACAAAAGCATTTCGAAGACAAAAAGTAGGCAAAAAACTTGTGCACTTTTGACCCTCTGTAAGAATCTATTGTGGGGGTTTAAATCAAAGTTAATGGATAGGATGAGAATACTGAATCTGTCCCTGCATGTGCACACAGTATGTGCAGGATGCTTTTTAACATAAACGAGTGCAGACAGAAGACTAAACAGAGGGCATTTAGAATGAACAGGATAATGTCCAGTCCAGGGACTTCAATCATTGTTATTTTTCATTTATTTTCTATATTTAAATACTGAACGAGCAATGTCTTTGTTTTTGTTTTTTTGTTTTTTTTCAGATGTATATGAAGCTACAATTTAGATTGTTTTTCCTCGGTGAAGCAAATCAAAGCAAAAGCCTAAAACACATCAAGTTAACACGATTTAACTTGTTTTGCAGAATTCTTCTGCTGAGGCCCTGCACATCCAATGTACATCCACATAGGTGATCGACTTAAACACTGCTAGTCTTGTTGCACCTGTTAGGGAAATAAAAAGATCTTTATCATTCTCATGAGTTCATGGAAGTCATGTGACCTAATGTAAATCCAGCTCTGATCAGTTTCAACATGAGCAGCTCTAATCAACCAGAGTGAATGAACAGTGTGGATGTGCGGGGCCTTTAGGTAAATTAGACACTACTAATAACTAAATGTAAAATGCTTTTTTTGTTACTGTAAAAGAAAAGTTAACACCAGGAAGGTTTATCCAAAAAGTTAACCACATTTATAATTTGAATTATGATCAATGTAGAAACACAAAATTGAGATATGCTATCTATGAATTAACTCTTCTGTTGTGCTTCAAATTTATCTGTGGTATCTTTCGGTTGTTCAGTTTCAAATTCAATCCCATGTCACAAATTTGCCTTTGCATTACTTCTCAAAGTTAAATAACCTTCATAACTGTAGGTGAAAGGGTTGATGCAGTAGCCCTCTCCTTCTGAACAGATGTGTGTCTTAAAGAAGCTGTCTGACATTTTGGGAAAAATGCTTATTCACTGTGTTGCTGAGTTGTCACAAGATAGATATCTCATGTCTGTCTGTATGTATTTAAAACTACAGTCAGATGAAGATTAGCTGAACTTTGCATAAAGACAACAAAAAAAACACCGGCACTGGCTCCCTTGCTGACTGGTTTTCAGGCAATAAGTGAAGTCTCTGCTTTATTCCAAGATGGCTACTCTTCCCTGCTTGCCTTGTCACACCCCAATGACTGCATGTAAACAGTCCCTCCAGCATTTTATGTGAATTCAGGCAATCCCTGTGAGTTATGTGTGACCTTGCATCACTGCAACTTTAAGTGCAAAATTGACTCATTTCATCATACAGCTGCACACAGCATACTGATCCGCTCATCCCTTCTCTTTTCTTATGTCTCACTGTCTTTAAACAGCTTGCATCTCATTTTTTTAACAAATCTGCCACAAAATCAGGCATTTCAGGCTGCGACAATCATGAAAACAGCCCATAAAATCCTGGAGGGACCTTAAAAAGATGGACAATGGATCTCCACTAATTCCTACTGTACAAAAAAGAAGCCAAAATGCCCGGCCGCTTCAATCTATTATTTGGAGCCAGAATCTGTGCAGTAGCAATCTCGGTGGTATTCAGTTCCCTCCTATACATCCATCTGAATTAATCATGAACAGCGCCATTGATAGTGAGCACAACAATTGGCACACACAGCTGTCAGTCATTATTTAAATTCCCCTTCTTATAGCATCAAATTAAAAGCAAATGATCAGAAAAAATACTTGAACAAACATCAACATGATAAGAACTACCTGAATTGGCAAAAATCACCTTTGGAAAACATTTATTCGATGTGTAGCCTTGCTTTGAGTTTATAGTTTGGCCCATCTGCTAACATGGAGGGGCGAATTCATTAGCTATACTGCAGGCAGCCACCAGGGGGCAATCAAAATGTTTTGACTTCACTTTTTGGGGAGTTGACATGTCGTCCATCTTATATAAAGTCCATGATCACACAAGAAAAATAGCCTAAATTATGGCCTTTTTTGTGTCAGGTATGGGTTTGTTAACAAGTGAATGCATCTACCAACAAACAGTGTAGAGCTTATTTTATTGTATTTAATTATACTGATTGATTGTATTATTGTAATTAGGCTAGTGTAAATATTGCTTTTCATTAAGATGTAGGAGTATTTAAATGCTGTACTATTCCTCTGATGATATAGACTTGATGTATGCTGTGATAAAAAACAGGGTGAAGGATGTGGTTGAAGGATCTGTGTGGTGCTTGTGCTGCTGAGTCGATGCACTCCAGTGCCATGACTGATAATCACACCTGATTTACCTGTTGTTGTTGTTTTAATATTGTGTGATGCTCAGTTCCTGCTATTTAAAAAAAAAAATCCAAATGTTATGTTATTATTATTTATCACTCTATCATGTTGATAGAGAAATAAAAATGGTCTTGGTTACTTTGATGAAGCTGTGAAACTGTTTAATTTTTCTGTGTAAGCAGGTGAGTTTAACATAATGTGTGTGTATGTGGTGTGTGTTTGTATGCTTCCATTTTGACCTTGCTGAGGCTAACAGTGTTAGGCAAAGGGCATTTAGATATTAGTGATATACTTGATATGAACAGCAGCCAATAGCAGAGATACAGCAGGGCTCAGATAGGAAAGTTAATCAGCTACAGACTGGTGGGTCTGGTCGGCAGATAACAGAAGTGTTCACAACTACCAGCTCAGCACTGATACACACACACACACACACACACACACACACACACACACACACACACACACACACACACATCTGTATATCAGCCCTTCATTTCACCACTCCCTTCATACCTTTGTGTGTAGATTGCTGCAGTGTCCAGTCCGTCAGTCTGCAGGTGAACCGTCATGAGGACACTGTTGCTGTTGGGGGCGACGGCCCTCTGTCTCTGTGTGTTTGTCGCCGCTGACAAACAGCCGGACCGACAGGCGGATAAATCATCCCCCGAGAAGGAGGATGGAGTTTTACAGCTGAAGAAAGGGAATTTCAACAGGGCACTGAGAAAACATAAGCAGCTGCTGGTGCACTTTTGTAAGTCACACTCAGCTCGATCTCGACCTACATATTTATACAGACCATAGGGGAGAGTGGGGTCATTTGAAACACATTTCACTCTCTGCTGTTTTTCTCTGGCATTATTTATGTTAGAATATTCAAACAAACCAGCTGCAAATGAAAAGTTCATCTCTGTTAAAGGGACTGCCTCATAGCCAATTTAGTCTTATTTGCTGTTGTGGAAGAAGAGCTCAGAGCTGTCACTTAATTTATCAGAGACTGTGACACATTGTTCATTTAAAAACGGTTTAAAATAACCCAAACTTGCTAAACTGGCACATTTACAGAAATGTTTATCAATATGCACTCTCCCTGTAAAAGTAGCAATACCACTTTAAATTGTGGTAGAGTAAAAGTAGCAAAAAATGTAGAAGTAACGTCAAAATACTTTAAAAAATTGTACTTACATAGAGTACTTGAGTAATTACTGTGCTCACTGTTTGTGTCTGTTTCCGTGTGTGTAGATACTCCTCTGTCTGGAGAGGGCCATCGTGTCTCAGCAGCTTTCGAAGACGCTGCTGCAGAGCTCCAGGGGTCAGAGGTCAAACTGGCTGTGGTTGATGTGGTAAAGGAGAAGGACCTGGCTAAAGAACTCAATGTGACGGGCCTTGTCACAATCAGGCTGTACCTTTCTGGAGATAAACACAACCCTGTGCCCTGTCCGGGTATGCGCAAATAACACATAGCTTATCCATTAAATGTACATTAATATCAGCACGAGTTAATGGAAGTGTAATCACATTATTAGGAGCTGAAGGCCTTTAAAAGTAGCCTGCCTTCAAACAGCTAACTTTTCGTTGACCTGATCAAAGATCTTCGATTACTCTCCGAGCCAATCAAAACTTACATACACACATTTATCCCTTCTCAGGATAAGGTCCATGTAACCATCTAAGATATATAAATTAAACATATATTTATAAACATTGCCCAACTCATACATATTGTATGATCATCAGCTTTTCAGCTAATTCCTGTTTCTCTTGTAATATCACAACGCGTTTCTCTCCCGAAAGAGGAGGACGTGATGTCAGGTACAACGTGATGCCAGTCTGGTCTATCCTAGAGTTTTGTTCACACATGAGGTTTGTTAGCAAACCAACAGAAACTCAACTGGCTGCTGGTTTCCAAGAAATAGTTGCAATCCCGTAAAACATGTATTTATATTTCTGTTTGTGTAAGGTTCAGACAAATGAGACATAAGATAAACAGTGTAAACGAATGCACTTAAAAAGTTAAGGTATATATTTAACTTTGGAGAGAGTTATGATAGCTCTTTCCAGTCTTTCTGTTAAACTACGTTAATCATCTGAAAGTCTAGCTCAACAGTTACATGATATGCGTATTTTCCAACATGTCAAACTGTTTTTCAACCTTAACTTTAAAAATGATTTGTTTGGTTTTGTGATTAAGTTCCTCAGAGCTCGGCCTCCATCTTGACGTGGCTGAAAAGAAGGGCGGGGTCAGCTACTGATCTCATTGCTGATTTGAGCCAATCAGAGGCCTCCGAGGAGCTGACTGTGGTTGGATTCTTTAAGGTTAGTGCAGTACAATACAATACTGTTGTAATGACTGTAATCATATGTCTGAATAATAACTTTGTGATAACTGTCTGTGTGAATGTGTGTGTGTGTGTGTGTGTGTGTGTGTAGGAGCTGAACCATGAATACGTTAAGGTGTTTTACGCTGCAGCGATCGACCTTCCTGATATTAACTTTGCTGTGACACAGAACGATGAAGTCATCAGCAAACATGGACTCACACATGATGTAGTTATGCTGTTCAAAAAGGTAATTTAATACAACACACACTGTGACCAGTGGTGGAAAGTAACTGAGTACATTCACTCAAGAATTGCACTTAAGTACAATTTCAGTGTACTTGTACTTGTTTTTATATTTTCTGCTATGTTTTTGTTCTCCACTACATTTCAGAGAGAAATATCATATTTACTGCATTACTTAATTAATTTTAATTACAAGTGACTGTGGATTCAAGAGACTGATACAACATTTAGTCAACTAATAAATTATGATTGATCATCAAGGATGAAGCTACCAGAATTTAAATTGATGAATACATGAATACATAAATAATTAGTCCAATAAAATAATAATATAAATGATTCTGTAATGAAGTACTCTGCATAATGAGCAATTTTAATTTTGGTACTTGATGTTGATGCTATATTGATGCTGTTGTTGCTTTTACTTAAGTAAGATATTGAATGCAGGACTTTTACTTGTAGCAGAGTTTTTATACACGATGGTATTGTTACTTTTATATAAGTAAAAGTTCTGAGTACTTCTTCCCTCACTGCTGCAGACAGATGGCGTATATGTCTATGTCTCTGTATTTTCTTGGTACAAACTCAATTATTTACATTTCTGGGGATTTTATATGCAAGAGATGGGATTTAAATCATTAAACCATCACAGAAAGCTGGTGGAATCTATTATGTATAAGATAGTTCAAGACCAGAGGTTCATTGCACTCTCATTTGTGTGGTGTGTGTGTGTGTATGTGTGTTTGTGTATGTGTGTGTGTCTGCGTCTGCAGTCCAAGCTCATCCAGGCTTACAAAATGATGCCTGAGACATCTAAAGAGATGCTGATCGTTTTTATCACCGTCTACCAGATGGACCCAGTCACTGAGTACACTGGAAAGGTGTAGTATCATGCACTTTTACACACAAATAAACACACACACAAACACACAAACACACACACACACACACACACACACACACACACACACGCAACTGCTACGCACTCTAAAGTTTAGAAATGTTCTGTTTGTTTTTTTAATTATTTAATCTTACCGAAATGGGTTTTACAGGATTAATACATTGAAAGAATGGCTATAGTCCTATTTAGTTTGTGTTTTGGCTTCAGTTGCCATCTTTTTAAGGTGAAAATCTGAAGGTTTAAATATCTCTTTGCATGAGTCTAAAAAAAGGAGGTTTTCTTGCATATTAGGCCAAACATTTGACTTGATTTTCTGGATTATGTTCTCATAGTTAAAGGATTTAGGGTCATCTGCTGGTAGAAATGGCATATTATATTCCATAGTTGTGTTTTTGTTACCTCAAAATTAGTTGTTTTAGTCCTTTTCCACGGAGTCCGCCATGTTGTTGTAACACAGATGCTCTGCCTATTTTTAGCCCATTTTCAGTATGTCTATGTTCTTGTCAAGTTTAAAGGTTAAATGTGAAGTGTATTCCACCCAAAATTTTTGTTTTCGGAGTCAAACACTCTATCCCTTGTGGGTCTGAAAGTTGGACATTAAAAACAAGTGTTTTGCTTAAATTTGGTGTGATGGACCATTGCAAAATTCTGTTTAGCTCCTACTTAAAAAAAACTCAAAGGGGTTTCTGTAGTCCTTTTTATTTTTGAATTACTTTTTTTGCAATCCATTTTTAAATAAATAAATGAGTAAAAACTACATAGATTCAGGCTTTAACCAACCAGATAGAAACTGTGTTATTTTGCATGTAGAAGTGTTATATTGAGCCTTGAATGGCCAACACTTAAAAATAATAAATTCAACAGTTTGTATTTGCTAAAAGCATATTTACACACACGTAACTTTATCTTGTTAATGGAGATGCATTGATGTTTTACTGTCTCTCATACAGACAGCCACTCAGATATTAACATCACCTGTGTTAAACCACGCCCTCCTGTTTGTCAACAAAAGCTCTGCTGGCTTTAAAGAAATTTACAACGCCTTTCACAGCGCTGCAGAAGCCTTCAGACTGAAGGTAGAAAACAAATGCACACACTCTTTTTCATATGGCAGCATTGAAACACATTATTAGAATAAGTTGACGGCGTACTTCACCGTGCCTTTGTGTGCGTTCAGATTTTGTTTGTGTGGGTGAACGTGGATGAACCTCGTAACGGCAGGCTGATGGAGTACTTCCGGGTTCGGGAGTTCGAGGCTCCTCTGATACGAATGGTCAACCTGACAGATCATGTGACGTATCACCTGCCCTCTGACACTCTGGATGTGCAGACCATAAAAACATTCTGCCAGTCCTACCTAGAGGGCAAGGCTAAGGTGACGTTCACTGTCATTTAATGTGTGTTACATAACAGGAACTGGAGAAACAGCTCATCCCTGATATAAATAATGTCTTTGTGTTGATGTGACAGCCGAAGATGCAGAGTGAGCCGATACCTGAGGGATGGGACAAGCAGCCGGTGAAGGAGCTGGTGGGAATGACTCTGGAGAAAGTCGGCTTCAACCCCAACAAGACTGTTTTTGTCCTGTTCTGTATGTAAATACACTCTTCATTTAAAAACTACCCAGTAAGCTTGGACTTTCAAAAGTTAAAATACACCAAGACAGTTGGGTTAATACTGGGATAAACTGAACTGAAAAGTAAAAAGTCTCAGCCCAGTCAGCAGAGAGAAATGGTGACATTGCACATTTCTGCAAATCACAAATATGCAACGTTGTTACATTTCATATATATTATATAAATGTTTCTAAAGCGATTTATTTAAGCTGATTTTGTAATAGGGACAAAGAGAGGACTGTGGATGTCAAGCTGCAGACCACTGTTCGAGACCAACAAAACCGGTTGATTTTTAGCAAGTCCTTGATTTTTTTCCAGTGGCTGTTAAGCCATCAAACATTTGTGTTTTTTAGCAACCCGTTGCTATTTTCCCATCAGGGATAGTGGAACAATCAGCATTTTTTATAGAAACATTGCTGCACTTTCTGCAGGGATTGTGCCACAAAAGGCAGTTGTTTTTTTATCAAAACATTGACAGCTTCTCCAGCCACGACTGTGTCACCGAAACTGTTTTTAAGTCTTAACATGATCTTTTCGGTTTCAGTGTATCTGCTAATGATGTACAAATGTAACGTATCCATGATTTGCTGAAACACACAATGCCATTTTTTCCCCTTGGCGATTCAGTTGGACGTCATGGTTTCATGAAAGCACTGTTCAGACACCAGTTTAAAGCTGTTGTAATCAATGTTTCACATTAACAAGTTCTCAGCTCAAGAGAGCAATCCATTTTAAGCTATCTGCCCAGTACCAAACGGTAACCAAAGTTCAGTGACTAAGTCATGGACATAGAGGAGCATTCAGAGCCAGATATTTCACTCAGGAGTGGGTGGAGGCCAAAAACAGAGCTAAAGGAGAGCGAACACTGGACTAACATTCATCATGTGGCCAGAATCACGACTCCTAATAAATTATGATGTTGCTTTATGTCTGATATACAGTATATGCAACTAGAGAGTTGTTTGCTAACACATTTGTCACAATAACTTAATGAGGTGATAACATTTTAATGTGTTTACAGCTTGTTTTCTTGACCCAAAACTTAACTCAGGCTTAGACACAAGTTAGGTAATTGTCTAAATTGGACCCCTGAAGTAATTTGACCTTCAAATCAACAAATTCATTCTTTCCGCGTCACGCTGCTTTGTATCATCTTTTGTGTTTAATGTTTTCTTTGTGCTCTCTTTGTTCTCCACTCTTGTTTTCTATGTTGTGTCTTACATTTATACATTACTGATACTTAAAATCTCATACTATTCAGATCTTCCCTATAGTTCAGAGTCTCGTGCTCTGTTTCCGCTGTGGGAGGAGTTGGCCGAAACCGTGAAGGACTGGGAGGACGTGGTCATCGCTCGCATTGATGCCTCAGCCAATGACATCAACATGTCAATGCATGGTCCCTACCCATCCCTCTGCCTGTTCCCTGCTCTATATGCTGAAAGAGTATGGAGTATCTATGTTTAAATAATAATAATTTAGTGATAGCTTCAATATTATCTTTTGTCAGCGTGATGATTTGACTGTGGAGATGTGAACTGCTACAGAAATGAAAAAAATTATGTCAAGAAGGATAGATAGGCTATATAATATAATAAGATATGTGTATTACTTCTGTTCTTTGAGAGACACTTGGCATATATTGAGGTAATAATGTTCATTATGTGATGTCTGTGTTCATGTCAGGTTGTGGTTTACAAAGGAAAGAGGAAGGTGAAGGACTTGGTGAAGTTTTTAGATAAGGAGATGGAAAAAGCCAGAAAAGACAGAATAAAGGTAAATTATTGCTTCACAAACACCAACATTACTGCAGTCCTTTGAGTTTATATGAGTGTGTGTGTGTTTGAGAGCTGTCCTCTTAATCTCTGTTAAAAATAAACTTTCTTTTGTGTCTGCAGGAGGATGAAGACAGGATAAAGTACATCGAGGCTGCGAAAGCTGAAGAGGCAAAAAAAGCTGAAGAGGCAAAAAAAGCCAACAAAACCAAAGATGAGCTTTAATGCACAAACAAAGAGAGTACTGTGTGTGTGTGTGTGTGTGTGTGTGTGTGTGTGTAGTTTGTGTGTCATGTATCTTTTAGTCGGCACTCTTTAAATACAGATCTGGTTTTATCTACACAACCAACCTGTCATTAACCATCTGTCCTATCAAATCCAATAAAGTTAAGTTAAAAACTCTGATGACTGATAGCTGCAAACCTTTTCATTTATTTATCCAAAAAGATTTTTTACACAGAACTGTAGACTGTTAATGAATAATACAGAGCCCGACTGATACATCGGCATGGTTGATGTCATTGTCTGATGTTATCGTAAGACAGATTTGTTAATATTTCATCTGATAACAAAAAAGTGCAGTACAGAGACACAAAAACATAAAAAAAATGTTAAAGGTAATTTAGAAACTGTGTTTCCATTAAACAGTTTGCCCACCAGAAGGCGCTAATGAATTTAATTTTTTAACTGTAAAATGTCTTGCCCAGTACATATTTTGGTCAGATCAAAAAAATAAGACCAACAATGAACTGATCCTTGTAATAAGTGTTGTCTGTGTAGGCAGCATTTTTAGATGTGATGTTTTTCAGTTTAATTCGTTTTAGGCCGGCAGAATAATGCTATAAATTGATTCACCATACCCTCACCAGAGAGAACAAGCATTTTTGCACTGTCAAATTGTGTCCACTAAACATGCTCTATGGAAAGAATTCCTACAGACATAGACCTTTTTGTTAAAGATCGTTTTTGCTGAATCAGAAACAGCCCCAAATTCCTGATGTAAATCGAGAATGCATAATTGCCCCGATTGGTTACCTTGCAGCCTGTTTCCTGGCTGCAGCACTCTCACTTTGGTACTGGACCAATTTCAATCATTTTTTTCCCCATTCCTCAATAAGACACAAAATTATTAAAGAAGGGTACAGATTGAAAAACACTGAAGTAGCCCTTTAACATATTCAGTTTGAACGAGAATTTAGTAAAACAACAAATGATTGTAATATATATTTTGCCATTGTGAGTCAGTAGGCTACATGATAATAGCCTATTGAAATATTGCCAACCCTAAATTATAGCAGTAGAGTGATGTGAGAAATTTAGGTTTGAAAGAATGTCTCCTTTTCATCATCCTGCAATAAAAAAAAAAAAAACAACCAAGTTTGAATACAAAGCGACGGACTAAGTCCAATAGAATAATGATCATTGTCTATTTATTCTGCAGTCTCTGATGTGCTCCCGGTGACGCGGTGTGACTTCACACGGAGGCTGGAGGAGGACGCCGCCGCTCCGCGCAGCTCTCTGACCGTCTCCTCTCGTTCTTTCAGCGGATGTCAGGCTGCACTAAAGCCGGAGGGATGGAGCCAGCGGGCGCGTACGGCGCCGGGAAGGCCGGGAGCATCGCCTTCGATCCGGTAGCCTTCTTCACGCATCCCCGGACAATCCTCAGACTGATGTCGTGGGTAAGTGAGCCTCCTCTGCAATGTGTGGGCTGACATCAATGGACAGGCCTACCTGCACCCCCCTCTTTCTGTCTCTCTCCCATTCACATTGTCTGTGTCTCGCTCTTGAGTGTCTTATCCAGGCAGACTCTTATTCATACAAATCAATATTCTTTTATATAAAAAGGCTCAGTATATTTGAGTTAAATCTACGTTGTGATGTGCGGTGTAATAAACAGAAATCATATCAGTGATGCAGCTTCTGGCTGGAGCTCCAGGAGCAGCGTCTGATTACCATATGTTTATCTGGAGCCTCTTTGTGTCTAGATGTGAACGCTTTGGATGTGAATGCCCCCCAACCACCAGAATGTAACACCTCTCTGTCTCTGGTGTGATGCTGTGCAGCTGTGAGTCACCAGCGTTTTATGTGCACTGGGGGAACAGTTTGCTTTTGAAAGGAGGAATATTAAGTTAACAGATGCACATAATAAGCCCTGTCCTTCTTTCTGTCTCTGTCTCATAATTCAATTCAGTTCAAAGTGATTCAATTTCCCTGTGCTCCCTAAAACAGACTGTAACACAAAAGACAGCAGTAAACACTGAATCAAGTCAAGAGGAAATATTTGGATAGATAAAAACACGTTACAAATTGGAAAATTTCACTAGAAAAAAAAAGACACTTAGGCATTTAAATGAATTGCTGTAGATAGAGATTGGTTGCAATGGATGATCATTTTCATTGTTGATTAATTATGCTAAATTAAAATGAAAATATTAATTGTTTGTTCATCTCCAAACAACTCCAAAATATTAATTTCACTATCACATTAGACAAAGAAAAGTAGCTCAAAGACCCTCAGTTTACTGTTTGGAGTAACTTTTACTGTCTGCAAATGTATGTTATAATATTATCCACTAATTGACAATCTAATCTTAAGTTAAAACAGGCTAAAACTAACAATATCAACATTTATTTACTGGTTTGTTTTTCACATTTTTTATTTTTTAAATGAATCCATGAATAAGTTGCGCTTTAAAATTTCAGAAAATGAAAAAGGTGCTTTTTTTTTTTTTTTTAAATCAGACCAACACTCCGAAATATAAAATATTCAATTTACAATGATCCTCAGAATTTGAAACTGATGAACATGCATGTCCTGCAGCACATTTAGAGAAACGGTGGCTCGCTGATTTTTTACACGTGCCATGTGGATTGGTCGGCAGAAATAGACAGTGATTGTTATATTGGCGCTGTATCACTCCTTACTGCAGTTTAAGTGTCTCCCATGGATGTATCCCTGTCACAGAGATAAGGAAATACAAAGACATTGGTTTTACTCAAATGTCCCTGCTTACCTTTCAAAATAAAAGCATTCTAACAGTTGCTGATAAAAGGCATTTTTATTTTGAAACATTTACAGGACCGTGTCGTCGGCAATGCAGGAGCTTGCATGACTTCAGAAATGAGTGGTGTTTGTGCTTTTTAATGTGGAAATACAGTACTAATATCACGCTGCAGCTCGGCAAGGCTGTCCTCACGCACTGCTGACGCGCGCTGTGTTAACGTGACGTAACATGACTTCCGGTCTGTGCAGCACCATGTAGAGTTAGGCTTTACCTGAGCTCAAACGGGACTGATTAAAATCACAAGGAATGCTCTAATTTCGACGCAAAAGTCCCCCAAACCAATGTCCACTTAATGCATGCACCCTGGAAGCTCGACAAAAAGTTAGGGAAAATGCCTAAAACCCAGAGTGACCGCGCCTCTGATGCCCAGGAATGCTAATGGACAACAGGTAGTTTTACAAGCTGTCAGCGTCCTTCGGGAAGAAATAAAGATGAAAATGACAGACATTTCCACAGCCCACTCAGAACAGCTGTGAGAGCTGCAAGACACGATGGAAAAGATGAACTGATTACCATCCTACCCGACTACACCCAAGCAGTGAGTAAACAAGGAACAAAAAGGGTGAACTTCATAGGAGACACTGGGAGAGTTTTTCCTTTCTCTTTTATTCTTTCTCATTTTTTATGGTATTTGAGAATTTGAATGTGTTAATTCCGCTAGTTCAAGTGATTATTGTTTTATTAGGCCTTTATGTAACTTTTTGTTTGGTAATATGTTCAGTTTTTGTTTTTCTCCTATCCTTCTGAGGTGTATTTTCAGAAAACTCCAGCAGGAATGCCTTTCCATAGACATCAGAAATACTCCAAATCATATGATAGCATGGCAGTATACTTTTAAACTTGCTTGGTATGATTTCAAACACTAGCAGAGCAACAGGAGCCAAGATAAGTGTGGTGGGCTGGAACGTCAAAGGCCTAAATCACCCAATAAAATGCAATAAGATATTTCTACTCAAAAAATTACAGGGTAATATTATGTTCTTACAGGAAACACACCTGCTAATCAAAGACCAGAACAGGATAAAACGATCAGACTTTATACAAGCTTATCAGTTAAATTTCAGTTGTAAATCTAAAGGGGTGGCAATTCTTTTTAATAGAAATGTTTAGTTTAGTGAAGTTAAAACCATTCAAGACAGACATGGACAATTCATACTTGTTCAAGAAAATTTGTTTAACATCCCTCTAATACTGGCTAATATATATGCTCCTAATTGAGGCAATATGCAGTTCAAGGATTTTTTTCTCACTTCTCCCAGGCCTAAACACTCATAACTTAATTCTTGGGGGATACTTTAACTGCACACCGCTAGAGTCCTCGTCAAATATAGGTTCCCCCTTAAGCAAGTCTGCACAGTGCATCAACTCTTTTCTCCAGACTTATGGCATGGCATTAAAAACCCAACATTAAAACAGTTATCATTTTTTTCTCCTCCTCATCAGTCATACTCCAGAATAGTTTACTTTTTACGGGACCATAGACCCCTCCCTTTGGCGAGCTTGACCAATTACTATAGTATAGTTATTTACGACTTTACAGCCACAGCCCTGCCTTATTAACTGTCAGTTTTCCAGAAAACTGCCCCTCCTACAGTGAAACAGGCCACTGTATCATAGCTCCTTAAGAGGAATCTTACCGTCCAGTGAGTTTACTGATTATAAAATTCTAACTTGAGTGTTGGCAGACAGACTAGAGCGTGTGTCAGAAAAAAATCATTCACCTGGATCAAATGGGGTTCATTAGGGGTAGGCAACTCTATAGCAATCTCCGCCTTGTGGTTAATGTGATAGACAGACTACAGAGCATCGTCTTTCCCCAGGCTACGAGACTCCTCAACTCCCCCTTAGACGCCAAAAAGATGTAGCAGGATTTAGGGTCGACTTTAATTACATTTCTTCTTAAACCAGGTTTAAGAGAAATGACAATAAATCTACCCTGTACCTTGTAGAGGTCCACAGGCTGCAGTCCGGACAAATAATATTGTTTCCAAGTACTTCCCTCCATTCAGAGGTTCTATAGACAGGGCTGCGCCCTTTCCTCTTTACTTTTTGATTTCGCTATTGAGCCCTTTGCAATCACACTAAGAAGGAATGCTGACCAGACTGGAATTAGTAGAGAGGGACAAATTCACAAACCTTCCCTTTACACGGATGACCTCCTTCTTTTTCTGTCCGACCTTCATACGTCCATCCCAGACGCTCTAAAAAGCATTGAAGAATTTGGGAAAATATCAGGATACAAAATAAATATGACTTAGAGGCTGATTGTCCCAATCAATGAAAAAGCGAGCCAATTGTCACTTGATTCCTTTCCATTTACAATCAGCAGGGACAAATTCATCTATCTTGGGTTGTCAGTAACAAGAAGTTATAGGGACTTATATGAGCAAAATTTCAAAACAGCCCTCAGGCAGGCCAAACAAGATATGGATAGATGGTCATCTCTTCAGTTGTCGCTGGCAGGGAGAATTAACTCAAAACTAACTTAAAATGGTGATCATGCCTAAATTCTTGTTTTTATTCCAAATCATATTTTAAAGAACTCGACAAATGCACATTTATATATTTGGAATAGAGGAATTCCACAAATCAGAGAGGACTTTTTAGAGAGAGAGAGAGAAGAGGGAGGGCTGGCTATGCCAAATTATATGCGCTACTATTGGGCTGCTAATATCTATAAGCTAAATTATTGGATGGAGGCTCTATAGGAGGAACACATGCCCCTCTGGGCTCTCATGGAACAACATTCATGTTATCCGGTGACTCTAAGTTCCCTAATCTGTGCGCCACTACCACTGAGTAAACAACTGGTTGCAAACAATTTGGTTATAGGAGGGACTCTCAAAATATGGGCACAGTTCAGGACTCATTTTAAAGTTAGACAGGGTTCCCCCATGGCCCCCATTTCTGCAAATGCTTTGTTTCCCCCCTCTCCTATTGACTCTGCATTCCATCTCTGGTATAGAAAAGGTATCAATTCTGACCTTTTCGGAAATGGTAGTTTCATGTCCTTTCAGCAGTTGTAAGGTAATGTAACATAACACAGGCTACTGAACTGACATTACGTATGTAACATGACTTACCAGTTTTACATATGTTTTAAAATGTTAACCATGTGTTTTAAATTGTTGACTGTTATTGGTCATATCATTGTTGTATCAATCTCCCACCATCACCTAATTTAGAAAAACCCCTGTGGGACATATCAGAGGGTGCTAACAAACAGACTATGTAGTGCTATGGGTTGGAGGACTCGTTGAGTTTTTCTCAAAAGTGAACAACTCAAATCTTAAAATATATGCAGAAATATCTGAAATGTCTGTGTAGCTCAATACCATTAACAGCAGGTGCAAAAATGTTTTGTAATTTGAATGAACTGACCCATTTCACCTCACAAAACTGGATGAAAATGTACAAAAACACGAGCTGCAGTACTTATTATTTCTGTAAAATTAATAAAACTGTCATCAACAATTATTTGAAATTATAAATAATTTTTTAAAATTTGAGTGAACTACCCCTTGAAAAAGAAAAGAGCCGGTGTATGTGCTGCTATGACTGTGTGTGTTGTGTATGTATGAGGAATGAAAGGCATTCGTACAGCAGTGTGAGCTCATTCTCGTCCACCTGTTAAAGTAATAAATTGTCTCTCCCTGCAGGTTTTCTCCATGGTGGTGTTCAGCTGCATCGTGAACGAGGGCTACATCAACATTGGCAGCGAGCGTTTGCTCTGTGTCTTCAACAACAACGCGGATGCCTGTAACTATGGTGTTACAGTGGGCGTGGCCTGTTTCCTCGGCAGCATCTTTTTCATAATCCTGGACGTTTACTTCCCTTCCATCAGCAACATAAAGGACAGAAGACGTGCTGTCCTGCTGGACCTCGTCTTCTCTGGTACGTACACACAAACATTACTGTCCTCAAGTTCATTTTTGATGTACTTGTACTTTATTGAAGCATTTTTATTTCTGCTCCTTTATACTTAAACTACACTACAATTCAGAAGCAAATATTTCAGTTTTTACTCCACTACATTTACTTTGTAGATTCTGATTAACAAAACAAGTCAAAAAATAAATATAAATTTAAAAACTGTAAGCGAGAGTATATAAAGTAGTAAAAGTTATCCCCGCCTTAACTGCTGCTTTATTAAAGTGATGAACACGTTAATACAACAAAAACTGTATTCCAACAAAACACATTATTCTAAAATGAGTAATTCTGCATAAGGAGTACTTTATATGTTGGTACTTTAAATATACCTTAATGCAAATACTTTTATATTTCACTTAATGAAGGACTTTTACTTGTAACAGAGTATTTCAGCCTTGTGGTATTGCAATATTTTTTTAAAAACAAGTTCTGAGTACTTCATCCACCTCTGCACAGACATCATGGACTGATGGTTAACAAACATGACAAAATATGTCAAATTTTCAAAATTCCTCCAAAACTCCTGGAGTCCTGTGCAGACCGGCTGTGCAGGATAGTGGAGCACATCTTCAACCTGAGCCTGGAGCTTCGGCGAATGCCGCTGCTGTGGAAGACTTCCTGTGTGGTCATCACAACAGGAGGACTTCAACAATTACAGGCCAGTGGCACTGACTTCACATCTGATCAAGACCCTGGAAAGGCTGGTCCTTGTCTGTCTCCGCCCCCGAGTCAGCTCATCGATTGACCCACTCCAGTTTGCCTACCAACGTGGCATCAGAGTGGATCTAGTCATCTTCCTCCAAGATAGAGCTTTCTCCCACCTGGAAAAGCCTGGGAGCACTGTGAGAATCATGTTCTTTGATTTCTCCAGTGCTTTCCATACCATACAGTCTGTGCTTCTGAGGGACAAGCTGGGGCACACAGGGCTGGACCTCCACTTCTTATCTTGGATAATGGACTACTGAGGGCTCGGGACTGTGTGTCTGACATGTGAGTCTGCAGCTCGGGGGTCCCGCAGAGAAACCTCTTTGCCCCCTTTTCTCTTCACCCTCTACACTGCAGACTTCATGTGCAGCTCTACCAACTGTCACCTGCAAAAGTTCTCTGATGACTCTGCAATCATCGGCCTCATCACAGATGTGGATGAAACAGACTGCAGAGAACTCACCAATAACTTTGTGTCCTGGTGCAGGCGAAACCATCTCCAGATCAACCCGGGGAAAACCAAGGAGCTGGTGGTGGATTTCCACAGGCGCAGACACGCCCTCCTTACTCTGGTGAACATCCAGGGAATTGACATTGAGATAGTGGACTCTTACAAGTACCTGGATGTTCACCTGAATGATAAACTGGACTGGACCGAGTATATATATATATATATATATATTTGTATAATATATATATATATATATATATATTTTTTTTTTTTCTTTTTTTTAAATTTTATATTTCTAGACCGTTTTAATTTGGCACCTTTTTATGTTACTATTTTTGCACCTTGTTTTTCATTATCTAACATTTGAATATTTTTGTCTTTTTTTTTTACTATTTTATTGTTCTTTTGCTGCTGTTACTGTACCTCATAGCTGCTGTAACAATGTTAATTTCCCCACCATAGGACAAATAAATGATTATCTTATCTTATCTTAAAAAACAAGTGACAAAAGGTCAACACATGAAAAACCAAGAATATTAAAAGCAAATTTCACAAATGTGTGACATGGCGGTCCAGAAACAACTCAAAAGAAAGAAGTAAAATAAATGCATAAATAAAGTAATAGTCTATTTTAAAATCAGGACAACATCTTAACCTCGACACCTTAGAGACCATTTTGGGTGGGGCTCACTTGATCTATGACTTGGGCCAGGGATGTGAAGTGGGGGAACAAGGGCCCCTTCACTACTTCCTTCCACACTACTTCCGGCGATCTTGCACACCCCTTCATATTTATCTCATCTAAACACCCGTAAAGTTCTGTGACTGCATCCATCATTGTTTAGTCATTATCACAAGAATGTGCCACATTTTGCCACTCAAAGTGAAAACACCATCCATCACCACTGGTAAAGGTGATGCGCAATACTGCTTTCTGACTCCTGTGTGCCCTGCTTCCAGGTCTTGCCAGCTTCCTGTGGTTTGTTGGCTTTTGTTTTCTGGCCAATCAGTGGCAGGCTACCTCTCCAGATGAGCTGCCATTGGCCCAGGGCTCTGACGCTGCCAGAGCTACCATCGCTTTCTGCTTCTTCTCCATCCTGACCTGGGTCTGTATTTTTATACCTGTGTGTGTGTTGTAAACCTGTCCTCTGTCTGCATGTACATTCATGTGTGTGTGTTGTTATCATTCTGTGTATGTGTGTGTGTGTGTGTGTGTTCATCATCATCATGTTTATGTGTATGTGTGTGTATTTCAGGGTTATCAGTGTCTGCTGGCAATGAACAGATTTAAGAGCATTCCCTTTATGGAGGACAAACAGAGGCTCCTGCCAAAGAGCCCTCCCACCCTTGCTCTAGTCTAACACACACACACACACACACACACACACACACACACACACACACATTCAATGATACTAGTCAAATAGTAGAATTGGCAGATTCAGAATAGGGCTTTTCCAACATTAGGATATATATATATATTCAATATTGATATCACATTCATAAGTGTAAAACAAAGCTGCAACAACTTGTGATTTTTAATTAGTTATCTTAATTCCATTAATAGAGACTACCAGTTTAAAAATTAGCCTAACGGTTAATTAATTAATTAATCTGTCTTTCCAATTATCAGTACATCCTAGTGAATTTGAGAGGCTTGAAGGTTCGATTTTTCAAAGTTCGATCCTCTAATCAGCACGATAAATCTTGTAAGAGGAGTGCTCATACATCCCTCATTACAACCTCCAGCTAATGTGCCCTTTATTCAGCAAGGCTCTTAACCTCCAACTGTTCAAGTTTGAGCTGCGGGTCAGACTGCAGCTCTACTGGACAGTTTCCAGGTGTGAATGTGTGTAACTGTGGGGATGTGAGTGTTGTTAAAAAGACCCGCTACCGAGACTCAAAGACAAGGTTGCTTTTTCTTTTTTTGTTCCACAGATCAACCAGAGACAGACTGACTTATTATCCATTGACAACTCAATGGAGCTTGTTAAAACAATTTTACCACCAAACCAATAGCAGCCATTCATCTTACTGTCAGAGGCGGTGGAGTTGTTAAGCCATTATTGTGTCAAAGATCTACAGTATGTTACAAAAGATCCTTTTCTTAGTCTGCCAAGTCATTTCTTTCACAAAAGTTTTGTTGCAAATTGTTCAAATTTTTTTCTGACTTAGACTCTTGACTCTTTGGGGAAGTATACTGATTTTACAATCTAAAGTTGCTTTATAAGCCATAAACAGAATGACTCCACCAGTGAAAACAGTTGTGAAATAAAAATACATACTACTACTACTACTACTACTACTACTACCACTACTACTACTACTACTACTACTACTAATGATAATAATATTAATAATAATAATAATAATAATAATAACTAAAATCAAGATGACAAACAAAAAAATAACATTTGTAAAATAGCAAATTAAAAGATAGTTTAGATAAAATCACAATATGCTCTCCAATAGAAGTACACTTTTAGGAGAGACTTAAACTAAACTTAAACTCAGATGTCAAGGCAAGTAAGTTTTATTTATGTTGCCCAATATCACATACGTGCCTCATGAGGTTTTCCAATCTTGCATACAATACTCTCTGTTCTTTGACCATTGCTTATAATGTCATCTGGCTTTGTAATATCATTAGGGTTGTTGCTCCTCTTCTTTCTTTCTGTTTTGAGTAACAGCATTTTTAACCAAAATGTGCACGTTCCGAGGTTTATGGACTGTTACAGCCCCTTTCTCAGTGCCAAAACTTGCTAAAAATGTCATGTAATCTGTCATTTGGTAGAGTATCAGTGTACACCCCAGATGGGTTGAGTCCTTGGCAGCCGCCAGGGTTCGAATCAGTAGTCCTTTGCTGCATATTATACCCCCCCTCTCTCTTCCCTCTCCTGTCACTCTCCAGCTGCACTATCAATAAATCCATTAAACCCTACAAAATCAAAATCTTAAAGAATTTAATGTTTTGTTTCCACTGTTCTGTTTACTTTAGGGGGGGGGCTACTGTTGTTGTAATTAAAGAGTAACCCCCCACTTTTGACTTGGGTGCCTCTTCCCTGGAATGTGAAAAAAGTCTCAAAAATGGGCGTAGCGGGGAGGATACACACAGTTATGCCACCTCTGGATCCACAGCCCCTCCCTGCCCCGTGCACACACATGAAGTAGTTGGTGGGTGGGAGAGCAGGTGGGAGGGACAAGGGAGCTCAGTTGGTGATGAAAGCAGGCTCCTGCTACCAGGATAGCACAATTCAATTGCCATAGCAGGTTTCAGCCTTTAGAGGGCAGTCACTGTGCACATTCATATACAGTATGTAGAACTTTAATACTTTGCACTCAGGTGTGAAGAACTGAACCTGAATCAGTAAACAGCACTACTTAATACCCATATATATTGCTTTTTGACTGAAAAAAGTGGTTTGGGGGTTTAGTTACTCTAAAATTGCAGATGTTTTCTCAAATCACAACAAGAAAGGCACACATAGCTACATTAACCACCAGTTTACCATTGAATCTGTCTCTAATAGGACAACCACTGCTTTCACAAAGAACAATAGTGGAGCCTTTTCCAACAAACCAAGATGTGTTGGCCCTCGTTAGTATAGTATAGTATGAAGAGAGGAGGCAACTCAGAAAGAGCTAGAGTCAGAGATTAACAATGGAAAGATGCACTAGAAAATTTATTTTCGTCTGGCAGACATGCAAATCCAATGCACAGCAAAACAGTGCAGGCAAAAAAGTTAAAAGGATTATAACAAGATTATGGAGAAAGTAAGGATCCCAATGGATCTAGTGGAGAAACTCAAGTGATTCGACACGCTGGATTCCATTATGGGACACAGATCAGCTTTTTTATATCCGCATGTCCTCGTTTGAAAATGTGGTATGAAGTGGACAGTAGAGAAAGAACTCAGCACCAAAACCTCACAAGGTTCTTAAAAGTTTAGATTTTAGAAAGCCCAAGATTATGAGATACATTTTTTAGTTACACTAGAGGATTGACTTAAGTGACAGCAGACTAAAATGTTTCAACAACTATGAGATGGATTACCATGAAAGTTTGTACAGACATTGATTGTCTCGAGCAGATGAATCCCTCTGACTTGGACAATTCTTTAACTTTTCATTAAATGCCATCATTAGATTAGAATTTATATTCCTCATATATATTTGTTTATGACCAAATACCGGCAAAAATAATGACATTTTCATCAACCTTGCAGCTTTACTTTGTGTGTAGGGCTTTTTAGCTAATTTTTGCATACCAAAACACTTAAACTAACATGGTGTACATGGTAAACATTAACCCTTTTTACACAAGATTACACCAAAGGGCCGTTATGATGTCCCTTCTTTATGCATCGATTGCATTATTTACACAGGTGGGGTGTGTGATGTTTAACACAACAGCATCTGCCTCTAGTGTGCCGAAGTGCGAGTTTGTTTTTACGATAGAGAAGCACCTATCAACATCGGGAAAAGTTGTGTGGAGTTTGAATGCAGCAGACCGCGAGAGAATCCCTACCAATGGCCAGTCAGACCACAGGGGAGAAACGAAACCGAAAGCGTCGGCAGAAGAGACGGAGGATAGTCGGCATCAGGGCGAGGCTGACCTGACTTGGACTGAGAGCTGTTTGTCTACCAAGCCTTCCTATGGCTAATTTCCTGTCGCAGAAGAATAAAGTGGATGAGATTTGATTGAGGCTCACTCAGCAACGGGACATGAGAGGAACTGAATGAAGCCACCAGCAGCAGCATGCCCAAACAACCGGATGGGATCTTCATAGTAGCTGCTGATTTAAATCAATGTATCCTTAAACTCCAAAGATGTAGCAGTATCAAGGACAAATGAAATTTCATTTTTTAAAAACTGCTAACTGCTAATAGCTACTTTTAAATTTCCCGTGGTGGTTTGCATGCATTACAAGTTGTCAAAACATCAAACCAGTGTGGCCCATGATTCCATCTTGCCGACTGTTAAATTTACACAGATGCCTCCCCCTCTTTGGGATCTTACCGTATTTCCCATATTTTTTTAAGTTTTTATGAAAGATTATTTATTTTGGCATTTGCCTTTATTTCCCAGGACAGTGTGCAAGTGTGAAAGGGAAGAAAGGGCATGACATGCAGCAAAGGGCCACAAGCTGAAAAACACACCTGCGGCAGCAAGGACATGCCTTTGCGCCAGCTAAACCCACTGAGCTACAAAGCACCCTGGCTTGTACGTCTTACAAAGAATGGCAAAATGGCAAAGCAGCATATCGGCATCAAATTTCTGCCTTTCAGAAGCATTGTAAAAGGGGACATTATCAGCTAGATGTTAGCATTTATCTTAAAGGACTCCTTTGCCTGAGTTCAGCCTCACAGAGCCATTATCTTGCTTTGGAAAAGTGCTGTAATGGTAATCATGCTCTTGTGCAAATCAGCGTCTAACTAACAGCCTCTGCTAATATATGTCGGTGTGTGTGTGTGTGTGTGTGTGTGTTACTAACAGGCTGTGTTGACGCTGAGTGCGTTGAGGCGCTTCTTAACCGGCAGCAACACGAACTTGTTCACATGGCAACACCTGGATCCTCCCCCTGGCAACATTCGAGCTACACCGTATCCCATCGCTAATGGAGCTACCATAGTAACCACCAACCCCTATCAAGCACCGCCCTTCACTGAGACCCTGGACCCCCAGAAACTCACACAGCAGAGACCCATGGCTCCTGCCTTCTAGAGACAGACAGAGAGACAGACAGACGGACAGAGGTGTGAGCAGAAAAACAATGCGGGCACGGACAACTTCCTGCCTCGCTGATTGATGGCTTTCCATTCTCTTCTGGGATTGGTAGGACTTTGGGTCATGTGATGATGTATGATCTATTTTCACCATGGCAACCGCTGGCTTAGTTAGTTGTAACTCTCTGTGTCAAGAATACTGTCTTCTTCTGTCCATGCACACACACACACAGATATCGATGCACGCAAACAGCTTTACTCACTCACACTTAGATATACGTGTACACCTGGAAACACACACATATATACACCTGGAGGCACAGACACACACAAACACACACCCTGACTGCATGTTCATTCAGTGAGGTGCAGATTAACATAGATGTAGACCAGTGATGATGCTCCATCTGCCTTATAAAGGGATACAAGGTCTTCAGCGAAAGAAATATAAAGGACAATGAAGCTGTTTGTAGTTCCTTTGATCTGCTTTTGTTTGCCCTCAGCCAGTCTGACTTATCACAAGCTGCCCTGCAGACATGTGGCCTCCAATTGGCTGAAATTGTGACCGACAGGCAGTTTGACCAATAGATTGCGAGAAAACAAGTGTAGAGGCAGAAATCAGTGCATTTTCTGGTTGAGAAAATAAAGGCAGGATAGCTAAATGCATTCTGAATACTATAGTGTTTCAGTGTGAAATATTCATGTGATTAAATATTTAATTGTGATATGCTGAAGTGGTAAAATAAAATTTGAAAAATAAAATCTATACACCACCACTATAAGAGCTGCAAGTCTGCCTTCCTCAACGTCATCTTTAAATAATTTCCTCTTTGCTTCTTGCAATGTGAGAAACTCTTTTTAATAGAATTATGTATGGAAACGAAGAACCAAGGATGTGTTATACATATTAATAATCAACATCTGCTGGAGGATGATAATTAGAAAGAGTACTCAAGATATGTTGAAGTCATAAGCAGCAGCAGGCAGCAGCTGTAAATAATTTTTTCTTTAATTTGGGATTAAAAATGTAACATAAAAATTATACATGTAGTCTACCTTAAAGTTTTTTATATAAAATGTCATAGTATTGAATGTATGAAATATTTCATAAAAGCTTAGTATGTTCAAAAGATCATCATATAGATTGTGGTTAAAATTTCATGACAAAAAGACACAGCAGAATGTTAAAGAAAAATATCATATGAAAAATGTTACAGTACAGCGTGTTATAAGAATTTCATTTTTTTTTTTTATAATATACAGTAGTATGCCATGAAGGTCATAGTATGAACTGTAGTAAAAACCTCATAACAATGTGATAGAAGAGTGTGCTACAAAAATGTCATAATATAATATGTAAAAAATGTTAAGAGTAAATCATAAAAAACATTTATGCTATAGCATGCCATAAAAAATCACTCATTTCAATAATAATATCATAGTATAGGATATTGAAAAATTTCAGTGTACAATAAAAAAAGAGATTAAAGCACCACAGTATAGCATGCTGAAAAAAGTGCAGATACAGTCATCATTTTTAATGTTGACAGACGCCATAGTATAGCATGTCCAAAAGTGCCATAGTATAGCATGTAGAAAAAGGTGCTGTAAAAGTCGTAATTTTTTATGTTGAAAACACGCCATAGTTCAGCATGTCAAAAAAAGCCATTAGATAGCATTTTGAAAAAAGTGCTGAAGAGGTTGTTGTTTTTTGTCGAAAATGGCCACAGTCTAGCATGTCAAAAAGCGCCATAGTGTACATAAAAAAAAAGTTCCCTCTTTTTTTCCCCCTTTTTTATGTCGAAAAACACCATAATATCGCACGCTGAAAAGCAGCACAGTAAAGCATGTCAAAAAGTGCTGAAAAAGTTGTTTTTTTATGGAAAAAATTGCTATAGTATCGCATGTTGAAAAAAGTGCGGAAAGAGATGTCATTTTTTTATGTCAAAAATTGTTATAGTATGGCGTGTCAAAAAGCTTTTATGTAGAAAAATGCTATAGTATAGGATGTCAAAAAGCGGCATAGTACAACATTTTGAAAAGCGCCATAGTATAGCGTATTGAAAAAAGTGCCAAAAGTGCCAAAAAAAGCTGTCAGTTGCTATACTATGGCGATTCTTGACATAAAAAACTACAACTTTTCAGCACTTTTTTCGACATGCTATACTATAGTACTTTTTATCATGCTGTACTATGGTGGCGTCATATTTTGACATTTTTCGCCACACTATAGTATGGCATGTTTTCAGTCATTTTTTCAACATGCTATATTTTGGGGTTTTTTCCCGTTTTTGTATCATTCCGTGCCACAGCGTGTTTCTGCATGCTATTTTATGTGGTTTAGAGTGGTCTTCAGTATGTTTTGGAAATGACATATTTTGACATTTTTGCCTTACTATAGGCTTGCATTTTTGGTCAATTTTTTGACATGCAAAATTACGGTGTTTTTTGGCCCTTTTTGCAACTTTCTTTGCTATTGGGTGTCTTGGCAGGCTATTTTATGGGTTTTAACTTGGTTTTTAGCTGTTTTTGGAAGATGTCATATTTTGACATTTTTTGCCTTACTAGAGCCTAGGCGGAGAAATGGAGGGCGGTGAAGTCTAAAGAAAGGGTTTTGTCTTTTCTCCAGGTAATTTTTACATATCCATATGTATACTCAAAGTCTCTCCTCCTGTTTATACTGCCTGTGAAGAGACCCCTTCCTGACTTTAACCCTTTAAAACCTGATTCAGCATCCATTTTTACCAGGCCCAGACAATAAAAACTAATATTTTTCAAAAAAAAATTAAATTCAGTGACTGGATATGTATACAAATTGCCATATTTCCTAAAATATTTCAAGTTACCCAAAAAAAAAAGCAAACAACAGCAATCTTCCCATCACTCATTTTATTTTGTTAGATTCGATTTTTTTTAATAGACATTTATTTTACAGTTAAACTAAGGAAGAAATTGCTAAACATGACACATTTGAGGTACTGGAACTTTAATTGACGTTTTCCTTTTTATGCAGCTTTATAGTTTACACAATATTTATCTCTCAAATTTTGAGAGATAAATATTTTGTAATATGTCATAACAAACACAGTTTACTGTATCAAAAGTATTATCACAGCAAAGTTTGGTCTGTCATTTAAAAAGTTGTGTATATCATAAACAAAGCATTTTAAAAAGTCATAATTGATTTCATAGTATAGTATCTGGTGATAAATGTCGTAAGTACAGCATGACATTAAAAAGTAATGTCATGAAAAAATAAAAAGTGTTAAGTAAGTCATAAAAACAACAATTTAAAAAAATCATAGTACACCAGAAAAAAGGAATGATATTACAGTATGACCTAGAAGTCTGAGTATAATGTGTCATTAATGCAATAAAAAGGTCAAAGTATTGTATGTCATTAAAAATGTCATGAAGAAGGTCAAAATATATTATGTCATAAAAGGCCATAAAACCTGATAGTGTAGTATGAAGTGAAAAAGGCCACAAACGTGATATTATGTCAAAATATAGCATCTTGTTTAAAAAAAGCATGGAATGTTATACTGTAGTGTGTACTGTGTACTGTGGATTGTACAAGCTACTTTATGGTGTTTTGAGCTATTTTGAGCTTTTTTTAGGAGATGTCAAATTTTGCCATTTGTTAGTTTTGGTTTTCTATATGCTTGCATTCTCCCCCCTCTCTCTCTCTCTCTCTCTGTGTGTGTGTGTGTGTGTGTGTGTGTGCCAGTGTCCTTATATGGCACTTGCCTGACTGATGGTGTGATGCAGGTGGAGGGCCATCACTGGGCGGTCCAGAGGGCCGCTGCAGGATAACTGTCTGATCAGGAGGTGCTGGTTGGAATCACATGAAAACAAATCTGAGGCTTGTGTGGTGCTCATGAATTACAGCAACACTACAGATCATACCCCTAATCCCTCTGTGCTGTCTATGTAAATCACATGTCTCTGGGTTGACATCCATTCTCCTGCTCTGCGCTGGCTGGACACAAAGCTCTCTCGTTGTTTACATCAACTCTGACTCACAGGACTGTCGGGTTTATGCAGCCATGTTGTGTGGGAGTGAAGGAGATACAGTAACAAAGCTGTCTGAGGAAATCGGCCTGAATCAAATCTTCTGCATGTGTCTCGTTGATCCTGACATTCAGTGGCATCAATAGGCCTGAGTATATATATATATATTTACCCCCCCCCCCCCCCCCCAAAAAATATAGAAATAGGCCTAAGGAACTGTTCTTTATTTATCAGTGGAATGGGGGTGGCTATTGTGGCTGCTGGAAATTTGAAAAATCCAAAGATAATATCTGTTTTTACAGTTTTTTGACCATTATAAATTGTGTAATTTTGGGGATTTTTATTTGGTTGGCCGTGTGGGTTTGGAAGGCATATTTTTCTTTAAAAGATCAACAAAAATATTAAATGAAAAAAAAACAGTATGCATATTAAAGTGAAAAACATTGTGAAATTTTTTAAAGGAAAAAATAATCACCAAAAATAAAAAAAAGAAAAATTGATCTCCAAAGTTTTTTAAAGAAAGCATGCCTTCCAAACCGGCAGGCCCGCAGGTTTGGAAGGTATTTTTATGTAAAGAAAAACAAATTTCAGGCGATATTTGACAATTGAAAGTGTAAAAATAGGCTCTTATGAACTGTAATGCAACAATGCTCCCAGGCAGTCTGTATCTGTATTGCTTTAAAATACTTTTGTCTCTTGCAGATTTCCAATGTACTATCAGTCAACACATATGTAAGGGAATTTTTAAAGGAAACGTGTCTGTGCGTTTGGAAGACATTTCATTTTATTATTTTGGCAGTTAATATTTATTTTAAAATTTGTGTGTGTGTGTGTGTGTGTGTGTTTTGGGTATTTTGTAAGATAACACGCTTTCCAAACGTGCGGACCCGCCAAAATTTTTAAACTCGCTAAATTTATACTAGTTATAAAAACCAGAGACTAAAAACAAGAAATGATCGTTGAATTTTTGAATTTCCGACGGTCTTTGAACATATCACGTGGGACGAACACTTCATGCATTGACTCCGAGCGCGGGTAGTACCCCCTTAAACAGGCCCCGCCCCTTTGTGACGTAAGGATGCGTGAAACGGAAGTTTTCAAATCTCAAAGACGGGACCTGTGAACTGTGAAGTGTTTGTCCCTTGCTTCGCTGCTGCTATTCAGTAAAAAAAAAGTCCAAAGTCGATTTAAAATCAAACAGAGGCAAAATTATCATCACCGACATCAGTCCGGATCGTGTCTGGGGAACTTGAAGCGCGGTTGGATGTGTGTTATGTAGCGGGTAAGCTAGCTAAAGTTAGCTGTGTGTTAGCTTAGATGATGGAAAAAGTTCAAGTCGGACGCTTTGAAGTGCGCTAAAGCAGAGAGAAGAGGACATCGCCATGGACAGTTTTGGGAATATTTGGGAGTTTTCGTGTTCAAACATTGGACATTGTGGACATTTTTCACACGGGATCCAGTGGACTTGTTGTCATTTTTGCTGTATTGGATTCAAGCTAACAGCCGCCGGATGAAAACACCGTCGGTAAGTTGGTTCGTATTAATTACTTGTCTCGTTAAAGACTTGTTATAGATGCTGGCTGTCTGCTGTTTCAAAATTGGCGTTGTTTGTTGGTGCCTGTGTTTCAGACCGCCGTGTCCGCTTGGTTATTGTGTCAACCCCTTAGGGACTGCTCGGTACATGTAATGCGCTTTACATTCTTCATTTTTTACGCAATAAGTCTAAGATACACTGCAATAAGTCTAAGATACACTGTGTAACAAAATGGTTAAATTCACACCTTAAGTGCAAAACAAACAAATAATTGAAACCCATTCAAACTGCAATTTTTGATCCCACAGCCATTTACCCTCCGGTATCCCGCCCAGAGAGCCCCTTCTTAAGCACCGAAAGCGCATAATTTAGGGGTATTATCACACAAAAAAATCTCATACCTATTTGACCTATTTTACTTTTTTTTTTTTTACTTGATTTGTTGTTTTTTTTTTATATTTCATGAACTTGTGCCGTAAACAAAAATAACAAATTTTCAATAATTGCCATATTTTTTTAACCTTTTAAATGCCATGTTCGTAATGTAAACAAACCACATTTTTTAAAGCATAAAACACAAAAAGTGATTTCTTGTTTTAGTGAACTATAAAAAAATTGGATTACTTTTTTATTTTTGCAGCCTGGCATATGCCAGTGATTAACAGCAACATTGGTTAATATACTTTTTTTTTTTCCTGCTGGGTCAAATATTCTAAAATACTCACCCTTTGTGCATAAAATGCACACCTCTATTAAATATTATGTATTGATTTATTTTTCTGCTCTATTTGAATTTCATTTTTGTGAGATGAAGTGCAAAGTGTGCATACTATACTCACCTGGATACCGGAGGGTTAAAGCATAGAAACATTGCATTGTATTATTTCTGGGTGTCATTCTGGGCTTTTGCCTTGCAATTTTCCTACTTTACAATGCTGCTGGATCGGGAGCAAATGTCTGTCTGATATCCAACTTAAAACTAACTTCCCCGCAGTAATTATACTTAAATATACTACATGAAAAGTAGCTTTTTGTTGTTGGTGGGTTTTTTTTTATCACAGCCTGGAATATGTCAATGATCTGCAGCAACGTTTATTGAGACAGTACACCTAGTGGAAACAGCATGTATTTTCTCCATGTGCAAAAAATGGCTAAAAAGACGTCACCAGGTGGAAAATATTATAACAGACAAATTTCAAGGCAAATGACACCCAGAAATAATACAGTGCAATGTTTTTATGCTTTAATGGCTGTGGGATCAAAAATTGCAGTTTGATTGGGTTTCAGCTGTTTGTTTGTTTGTTTGTTTACACAGTGTATTGTAGACACAATATATGTTGCTGCAAATCATTGACATATTCCAGCTTGTTATAAAAAGAAAAACAACAAAAAAGCTACTTTGCATATAGAATATATAAAAATAATTCAGTTTTTGTGTTTCATTTTTTTCCTCATAAAAACATATCATCACAGCTTGTTGTTGTTGATGCTGTCATCGTGTGTTTTGATTGTTTGAGCTTTGTGGCTGTATAGAGATAGATTTTGGGCCTCTAACCTCTCCGAAAATGAAACTGTATGCTTATTTGCTTTCTGTCCTTAGTTGCAAGCCCTGCTAGATGCAGCTCTTATTTTTTTAATCCTTTGTCTCACTGAGGTTTTGAGTCATTTGGTAAAACCCAAAACTCGATGATTCTAAAATAGCCTTTCAGCAATTGTGCTGTTTAAATATCAGCAGGTACCTGTTTCCGGACAGAACTAAGCTGATATCAGCTGTTTCCTCCTGTTTCAGTCTCTGACAGCAGTACTCAAACTTTTGTAAATGGGAGCCATATTAGATATTGGGAAAACCCTGAGGGTCAGCTGCTTCTCGCATCATACGGGTTATAAGTGAATCAACTTGATTTTTGCCCCAATGTTATGTTGATTTGTGTTGACTGAATATGCAGTTTTTTGTTTTGGGGTTTACATTTTTTTGCATTGTTTCTATGTGTTTCATGTGTTTGCTGAGAAAAAATACTCGAGACACACAATATTTATACATCTATATTTTTATATTTTAAACTTACATATTAGTTTTATACATTGTACGGTCGCATAAGGCACAGTTTTATGTTGTACACACTTTTCATAATTATACACACTGCACATTATCCACATTGTAACTGAAATATTCATATATTTGTGTTAATTGTCTATTACTGTATTTCTTGGTATTTTTATTTTTACACCTAACATACTCAGCATATTATGAATACTTTATTTTTTAAATATTTACATACTGAACCAATTGGATACTACTGTATTTTTATTTTTACATTTATATTTTTACATGCTTGTGCTTGTACACATTTCATCTTGCTGTTGTTCTCTATGCTGGCATCAGAGTGACTGTAACGAACCACAGTTTTCCCCCTGGGGATCAGTAAAGTATTTCTGATTCTGACACACTGTCTGAAACAGTAAATATCTGTAGGACTATTTTGATATTTCTAAAAGCTATCAAAAGTCTGCGCAAAACTTTTACCATTTGTCTGTGGATTAGCATTGAATGCCAGTGTTTTGCAGTAGAGGGGGAAATTATTATAACCTTACAGTACATGCTCAAAAGTTGAAAGATAAAAACTATTTCCACAGCCTGTTGACCATCACTTTGATATCAAACATTCTTCACAATACAAACAAAATACTGAAAAAAAAAAAAAAAAATTAAGAAATTACAGTCTAATGTGTGAATGCATAACCCGTTGATGTTGAGGAAGCATGATGTGTCCTATGAACTGAGCAGGAAAAATTGTTGAACAATTGACAGTTTCTGAAGTTTTTTGGGAGTTGATGACAAATTTTGTGATATTTTTCTAAAAGAAAATTGACTGAAAAACAAAAAGCACAAGCCTCATGTTAGGATTACAAGATTTCCTTTAAATCAAACTTCTGACCGAGCTCCAAATTCTTCATGTAAAACTCCTTGAGCGCACTGCCGTCTTTTTAATACGTAAAGTTTAGATACGTGTTTACTGAAGTTCTTATAAAATTTTATTAACAGTAAAAGTTCAGGGTGTCAGTCGCTGTTTTTGGGTAGTTGTAGCACCTCACCGTCTCAACAATGAGCCCTCAGAGCGGGAGGTTTTCCAGAAGTCGATGATAATCTTGATTTCGCTATTATTTATTTATTTATTTTTTGTATAACAGTTTATTTCCACTCCTTTTTCAGTATCAACTTTTTGTCACCATTTTGTCTGAGGAGTTGGGGGGGCTTCATAGGAATGAGGAAAAGTGAATTTTCCCTGTAAATAATACCTCTGTCTGTCCTCTCGGTGTGTGTCTCTCAGGTCAGGAGCGTATCGGCATCGATTCCCAGTACGAGCAGGAGGGGAAGGTCCAGTTTGTGATTGTCATGGTGTACGCCATGGCCCATGCCCCTCCACAATACCCCAAATAACTAACACGCTGTCACCATCCAGTGGGCCAGTGACCCTCAGGGTCAGAATCTGGGCTGGGCAGCCGGGCAGCATGAAGGGGAGGGTGCCCTGGGCGTGCTGAGCCCTGGCATCTTCGATTCCTCCTGAGGGGCTATGTCCCGTGCATCCCGGGGGAGGATGTGGACATGGAATCCAAGTGGTCCATGTTCAGTACCTCCACTGTGTAAGCGGCTGCTAAAAGCTGTGGTCTGAAGGTCGCCGGTGCATACCAAAACAAATACTTTGTTTTAGGTACTGTGGGTAGACACCAGTGAGGAAGCTGTCAGACAGCAACCTACACACCTGCTGGTAGAAACCCAACAGAGAGGTGTCTTCCTAGACTGCAGCGGTTGACCTGGAGGCCATCCCGGGGGAGGATGTGGACATGGAATCCAAGTAGTCCATGTTCAGTACTTATGTTGCGGAGGCAGCTGCTAAAAGCTGTGGTCTGAAGGTCGCTGGTGCTTGTCTTTGCATGCAGACTCGCATACCAAAACAAATACTTTGTTTTAGGTACAGTGGGTAGACACCAGTGGGTACAGGAAGCTGTCAGGCATCTGACGGCAACCTACACACCTGCTGGTGGAAAACCAACAGAAAGGTGTTTTCCGAGACTGCACCTGTTGGCCTGAAGGGCTGCAGCTGAGGCAGATTTTTTTAAAATAAAAAAAATAAAATCTTCAAAATGTTTTCCTTAAATATTACCAAAAATAAACTAGAAAAAAGATAAATAAATGGCAAAATCATTGGGGGAAAATATGAAAAATGTGTTCTCTAAAATAGACAAGAAAATGTAAAATAAGTAAAAAAAAAAAAAAGTACAGCCTTTCAAAGTTGTATGCCCCTCTCCTAGGCAAAAATAGAAATCATAAGTTGTACATGCCTCCCCCTCCCCTCTCAATAATAATAAACAGTCCTTAATTTATATATACCTATTAAATTTTAATCCTCATCTGAATTAATAAAAAACAGTACAATAAAAGTATATACTATAAAGTGAGTTAAAGAAAAAGAGCCAATGAGGAGTGTTTGTGGTTGTTTCAGAGAGTGTACGGGCTTAAGAATTTGCCTTAACCTCATGGACAAGTCCTGGAAATTTATTGGTAAAAATGTATATGAACCCCCGATACGAACAACAAATTAAATATGAATCAAGATTCTGTTTCTGGCTATTTCTCGCCTTAAATGTTTTCAGAAACATATTTTAGTGTACTGTTTAGCTGTAGTTGATCATTTTTTTAAATTTATATTATCTTACACATAATGCTTTATAGATATGATCAGTTTGCATTGCAGAGCTTAATCACAGACATCAATTTATGTTTTTAATTACTTGATTGCGGTTTTCAGCAGTATGATCTACAAAAACAAACAAAAACTTATAACATCAAGATAGTTTGGAACACCACAATACAGCAGTCATTATAATACTGAATATTTGCAGTCAGCTAAGTCCTTGAATAAACCCTAAAATGTATTTATTTTAAATGGGTACTCAAGGAAACCTCTGCGGTCAGGCGGTTTTATATGGTTCCCACAGTCATGAAATTCCTGAAAAATGCATTAAGTGAGAATAACTGATAACTGACAATTATTATTGTTATAATATCCTCATAAAAATCCCCAAATCTGTCTTAATGTGCGTATTACAAATTGTTTTCCTTGTATTACCAGTGAAAAATCTGATATTAACAAGCGAGTAAAGAGAGCAAGCACTAGCAATTTTTCTGGGAAATGTGTGTTTAATAGTGTATGCACTTTCAGTGTTTTTTTTTTCCGACATGCTAAATGATGGTGTTTTTGGCCCTTTTTGCAACTTTCTATGCTATGCTCTTTCCAGCAGTTTTGTCAAATTCTGACATGTTTTGCCTTACTATGGCCTTACACTTTTCAACTTGCCAAATACCATTTCGCTTTAGCTAATGTACGTAATTTATGTACATTAGCGCCGAAAGTCATTATGTATTTTACGTAATGACTTTTATGGGGCTGGCAAATCGACCATAGACCTCACTACTAAAATAGTCCATGGCAGGATCCCAGGTGGAGTTGCCATCTTATGGAATAAGACATTTGATCAAATGGTTAATGTGATAAGATTGGATGTTAACTGGGCGATTCGACTGGAAATCGGCTGTAAGATAAAAAGTTTGTCATCTTGAACATGTATACAACGTATGAGTCTCCCCAAAATGAGGATGAATATCTCAGTAGATGGGCCTGTATAATGTCTTTTATTCAGGACAATGCCTCCACCTGTATTTATGTTGTGGGAGACATGAATGCTGATCTGTCTGATGCTAAGTCTATTTTTGTTAATTGTTCCCAGGCCAGCTGGGAGACATAGTCTCTCCAGCGTGTCCTGGGTCTTCCCTGGGTTCTCCCGCCTCCCTGGGGTCTCCCGCCTCCCTGGGGTCTCCCGCCGGTGGGACGTGACCTGAACACCTCACCAGAGAGGCATCTGGGAGGCATCCTAACTAGATGCCCTAGCCACCTCATCTGGCTCTTCTCAATGCGGAAGAGCAGCGGCTCTACTCCGAGCTCCTCCCGGATGGCCAAGCTTCTCACCCTATCTCTAAGGGAGAGCCCAGCCACCCTACAGAGGAAGCTCATTTTAGCCGCTTGTACCCGCGATCTTGTTCTTTCGGTCACTACCCAAAGCTTGTGACCATAGGTGAGGTTAGGAACAAAGATCAAACGGTAAATCGAGAGCTTTGCCTTTTGGCTCAGCTCCCTCTTCACCACGACACATTGGTGCAGAGTTCGCATTACTGCAGACGCCACAATGATCCGCCTGTCGATCCGAGGTTCGACTATCCAGCGGACCCTCCTCTCCAGTACCTCTGAATAGACCTCACCAAGGAGGCTAAGGAGTGTGATCCCCCTATAGTTGGAACACACCCTCCGGTCCCCCTTCTTAAAAAGAGGGACCACCACCCCGGGTCTGCCAGTCCAGAGGCACTGCTCCCGATGTCCATGCAATGCTTTAGAGTCGTGTCAACCATGAGAGGACTTAAGGAACTCTGGGCGGATCTCATCCACCCCTGGGGCCCTGCCACCGAGGAGCTTTTTGACCACCTTGGCAACCTCAGCCCCAGAGATGGGAGAGCCCACTACCGAGTCCTCAGGCCCTGCTTCCTAACCGGAAGGTGTGTTGGCTGGATTGAGGAGGTTTTCAAAGTATTCCTTCCACCAATACACAACGTCCCGAGTCGAGGTCAGCAGTGCACCGTCCCCACCATACACAGTGTTGACAGAGCACTGCTTCCTCCTCCTTAGACACCGGATGGTGGTCCAGAACCTCTTCGAAGCCGTCTGGAAGTCGTTCTCCATTGCCTCACCCAACTCCTCCCATGGCAGGGTTAATGCCTCGGTGACCACCGTAGCTGCGCTCCGTCCTGTCCAGTATTTTATCGGAAGTGCTCGAGAGAATCCTCTTGTCCAGACTGGAGCAGGAAGTCTGCACTACTGATAATCAGTTTGGCTTTAAACATGAATATGGCACTGATATGTGCATTTTTGGTTAAAGGAAATCCTTGACAAATATCACTGGCAAAATTCCACAGTGTTTGTTTTATTGATATATCAAAGGCATTGATTGTGTAAATCATGAAAAAAAATTGAAGAAACTGTTTCAAAGGGGGGTTCCTGGATTCCTTGTAAGAATCCTGGTGTTTTGGTATGCACATCAGACAATGTATCTGCCCCGTTTCAAGTGAGTAATGGTGTCCGACAGGATGGTTTTTTATCTCCATTTTTATTTAATATTTATGTGGATGAGTTGTCAATGCAGTTGAGCAGATGTGACTCTGGATTTATCAAAGGCAGCTCTCTAATCAATTACCTTATGTATGCAGATGATTCGGTCATTTTATCTCCTTAAAGTGCTGGACTTCAACAGTTATCCAGTATGGCATAAATTTTGCCATCAAATATAATGCAAATAAGAGTAATATCATGATTATCCGAAGTAAGGAAGACAGAAAATTGGTATTCCCTGACTTCCTCTTGTCTGGTACAGCTCTTAAGGTGTGTGATGAGATAAAATACCTGGGCCATTACATCAGCAGTGATCTCTCAGATGATAGGGATATACTCAGATGATGATGGCTCGTAAATTTAGTATGTGTACGCAGCCTGTGAAAATCTCTGTTTAGAGCCTTCTGTACGCCTCTGTATATGGCCCATATGTGGCGTTGTGACAAAAAAGCAAAAAAACTGTGGCCTGTAATGACAGTATGAGACTGCTGCTTAAAGCTGCTCGGAGTTCTAGGGAGAGACAAATGTTCACCAGTGTTGGCATTCCTACGTGTTCTGCTGTAATAAGAAATGTGATTTATAGGTATATATGTATAGTGGGAAAATCCGAAAATGGCATTATTTTGGCTCTAGCCAATCCTGAGATGAGTTATGTGAGGTTTAAGTCTGTCATTTGAAACAACTGGCGTTGATGTTTGATTTACTGTGGTATGTATGTATATATGTGTATGTATGTATTTATATGGACCTCTGTTTGAGCTGAGTCTTTAATAAAGTTTTGAATTGAAGAATTGAATAAATTATGTTTTTGGCCGTTTTTGCAACTTTCTGTGCTATGGCGTGTCTTGGCATGCTATTTAATGAGGTTTTCAACTATTTTCAGCTGTTTTTGTGACATGTCGAATTTTGACATTTTTTTGCATTTTTGGTCAATTTTCTGATGTGTCAAATGTTTGTCATATTTTTAAGACATGTCATATTTTGACATTATTTTCCTTGCTTTTTAGGTCATTTTTTAATGTCCTATGCTAGGGCGTGTCTCTACATGCTCTTTTATGTGGTTTAATGTGGTTTACAGTATATTTTTGGAAATGTCATATTTTGACATTTTTGCCTTACTATAGCCTTGCTTTTTTGGTCATTTTTTCAACATGCTGTATTACATTTTTTGTGGCCGTTTTTGCATCATTCTTTGCCACGGCATGTTTACGCATGCTATTTTATGTGGTTTAGAGTGGTTTTTAGCATTTTTTGGAAATGACATATTTTGACATTTTTGCCTTACTATAGCCTTGCTTTTTCGGTCATTTTTTCAACATGCTATATTTTGGGTTTTTTGTCCGTTTTTGCATCATTCTTTGCCACGGCGTGTTTACGCATGCTATTTTATGTGGTTTAGAGTGGTTTTTAGCATTTTTTTGGAAATGACATATTTTGACATTTTTGCCTTACTATAGCCTTGCTTTTTCGGTCATTTTTTCAACATGCTATATTTTGGGTTTTTTGTCCGTTTTTGCATCATTCTTTGCCACAGGTGTTTACGCATGCTTGCTATTTTGAGGTTTAGAGTGGTTTTTAGCATTTTTTTTGAACATGACATATTTTGACATTTTTGCCTTGCCTTTTTCGTCATTTTTTCAACATGCATTATTTTGGTTTTTCTGTCCGTTTTTGCACTGTTGGATGCAATAACGTGTTTTAGCATGCTATTTTATGCTGTTTTGAGGTGTTTTTCAGCTGTTTTTTGGGACATGTCATATTTTGACATTTTTTGCCTTACTTATAGCCTTGCTTTTTCGTCATTTTTTCAACATGCTATATTTTGGTATTTTTCTCCGTTTTTGCAACATTTTTGCACTATGGCATGTTCAGCAGGTTGTTATTTGTTGTTTTGGTGTTTTTAGCTGTTTTTGGAACATGTCATATTTTGACATTTTTGCCTTACTATAGCCTTGCTTTTTCGTCATTTTTTCAACATGCATATATTTTGGTTTTTTTGTCCGTTTTTGCATCACTGTTGGATGCAATAACGTGTTTAAGCATGCTATTTTATGCTATGAGGGTTATGCTGTTTTGAGGTTTTTTCAGCTGTTTTTGGGACATGTCATATTTTGACATTTTTGCCTTACTATAGCCTTGCCTTTTTCGTCATTTTTTCAACATGCAATATTATTTTGGTTTTTTCTCCGTTTTTGCATCTTATTGCTTTGGCATGTGTTTCAGCATGTTGTTTTATGTGTTTTGAGGTGTTTTTCAGCTGTTTTTGGGACATGTCATATTTTGACATTTTTGCCTTACTATAGCCTTGCCTTTTTCGTCATTTTTTCAACATGCATTATTTTGGTTTTTTCTGTCCGTTTTTGCACTGTTGGATGCAATAACGTGTTTTTTAGCATGCTATTTTATGCTGGTTTGAGGTGTTTTCAGCTGTTTTTGGGACATGTCATATTTTGACATTTTTGCCTTACTATAGCCTTGCTTTTTCGTCATTTTTTCAACATGCATTATTTTGGTTTTTTGTCCGTTTTTGCACTGTTGGATGCAATAACGTGTTTTAGCATGCTGTTTTTTAGAAGTGTTTTTTCAGCTGTTTTTGGAACATGTCATATTTTGCCATTTTTGCCATACTATAGCCTTGCCTTTTTCGGTAATTTTTTAACATGCATTTTTTTGGTTTTTCTGTCCGTTTTTGCACTTTTTTGGATGCAATATAACCTTTACTTTGCATGCTTCTTTTAAACGCTATTTTGAGGTGTTTTCAGCTTTTTTTTCGAACATGCCATATTTTTGCCATACTATGGCTTGCTTTTCTGTCATATTTTAGTGCCTTTTTTGGGCCTTTTTTGGTGTTTGTTTTTGCCATCATTTATTGCACAGGTGTATAAGCTGCATGCTATTTTTAAGTGGTTTGGGAAGGGTTTTTGCATTTTTTTGGTACCATGACATATTTATGACATTTTTGCATTTTTCAACATTGCTATATTATGCCTAAATTTATTGTCAATTTTTGGACAATTTTGCTATGTCATTTTTTGAAACATTCTTTCCACATTGTATGTTCAATCCAACCATCAATTACTTCCAAGGTTATATGGAATTCAGGTCGCAAAAATGGTCAAAATATGTTCTTACCAAAAAAATGCCAAGACCACTTAAACCACATAAAATCCCCAGCCTCTTTGTCACGCTCTTCCAAAAAATGATCCCAAAAATGCGTTCCCAGAAAAGCCATAATAGAGCACATTGAAAAAATGACAGCAAAGCAAGGGGTTTTCCAGGGGTTTCCTACCATCCATCCATTTTTCTTTCACTCACCCGGGAGGCATCCGGGAGCAGCAGCCTAAGCAGGGATGCCCAGAGCTTCCCTCATCTCTCTTCCAACTTCAGGAGCAGCGGCAGCTCTTCCCGGGGGACCCGGATGACAAGCTCTCACCCTATCTCTAAGGGAGAGCCCAGCCACCCTATGGAGGAAACTCATTTCGGCCGCTTGTACCTGATCTTGTTCTTTCGGTCATACCCAAAGCTTGTGACCATAGGTGAGGGCAGGAACGAAGATCGACTGGTAAATCGAGAGCTTTGCCTTTGGCTCAGCTCCCTCTTCACCACACAGATCGGTGCAGAGTCCGCATTACTGCAGACGCTGCACCGATCCGCCTGTCGATCTCCCGTTCCATCCTTCCCTCACTCGTGAACAAGACCCCGAGGTACTTAAAACTCCTCCACTTGGGGCAGGACTTCGTCCCCGATCCGGAGGGGGCACGCCACCCTTTTCCGGCTGAGAACCATGGCCTCGGATTTGGAGGTGCTGATTCTCATCCCAGCCGCTTCACACTCGGCTGCGAACCGATCCAGTGAGAGCTGAAGGTCACGGCCTGATGAAGCCAACAGGACCACATCATCTGCAAAGAGCAGAGACCCAATCCTGAGGTCACCAAACCGGACCCCCTCAACACCCTGGCTGTGCCTAGAAATTCTGTCCATAAAAGTTATGAACAGAATCGGTGACAAAGGGCAGCCCTGGCGGAGTCCAACCCTCACACTGGAAACGAGTTCGACTTACTGCCGGCAAGGACCAAGCTCTGGCACCGGTCATACAGGGAACGGACAGCCCGTATCAAGGAGTCCGAAACCCCATATTCCCGAAGAACCCCCCACAGGACTCCCAGAGGGACACGGTCGAATGCCTTCTCCAAGTCCACAAAGCACATGTGGACTGGTTGGGCAAACTCCCACGCACCCTCAAGGACCCTGCCAAGGGTCCAGAGCTGGTCCACAGTTCCACGACCGGGGCGAAAACCGCATTGCTCCTCCTGAATCCGGGGTTCGACTATCTGGCGGACCCTCCTCTCTAGTACCCCCGAATAGACCTTACCAGGAGGGCTTAGGAGTGTGATCCCCCTGTAGTTGGAACACACCCTCCGGTCCCCTTTCTTAAAAAGAGGGACCACCACCCCAGTCTGCCAGTCCAAGGGCACTGCCCCCGATGTCCACGCAATGTTGCAGAGTCGCGTTAGCCACGACAGCCCACAACATCCAGGGCCTTGAGGAATTCGGGCGGACCTTGTCCACCCCCGGGGCCCTGCCACCGAGGAGTTTTTTGACCACCTCGGTAACCTCAGCCCCAGAGATAGAGGAGCCCACCCCCAAGTCCCCAGGCCCTGCTTCCTCACTGGAAGGCGTGTCGGTGGGATTGAGGAGGTCTTCGAAGTATTCCTTCCACCGATCCACAACGTCCCGAGTCGAGGTCAGCAGCGCCCCGTCCCCACCATACACAGTGTTGACGGAGCACGCTTCCCCCTCTTGAGACGCCGGATGGTGGTCCAGAACCTCTTCGAAGCCGTCCGGAAGTCGTTTTCCATGGCCTCGCCGAACTCCTCCCACGCCCAGGTTTTCGCCTCGGCGACCACCGCCGCCGCGCTCACACCACGCTTGGCCTGTCGGTACCTGTCTGCTGCTCCGGAGTCCCACAGGCAAGAAGGCCCGATAGGACTCCTTCTTCAGCTTGACGGCACCCCTTACCGCCGGTGTCCACCAGCGGGTTCGGGTGTTGCCGCCCCGACAGGCACCGACCACCTTACGGCCACAGCAACGGTCGGCCACCTCAGCAATGGAGGCACGGAACATGGCCCACTCAGGACTCAGTGTCCCAAGTCTCCCCCAGGACACGGTTGAAGCTCTCCCGGAGGTGGGAGTTGAAGCTCTTTCTGACAGGGAGACTCTGCCAGACGTTCCCAGCAGACCCTCACAATGCATTTGGTCTGCCAGGTCGGACCGGCGTCCTCCCCCACCATCGGAGCCAACTCACCACCAGTGGTGGTCGGTTGACAGCTCCGCCCTCTCTTCACCCGAGTGTCCAAGACATACGGCCGCAAGTCCAACGATACAACTACAAAGTCGATCATTGAACTGTGGCCTAGGGTGTCCTGATGCCAAGTGCGCATATGGACACCCTTATGCTTGAACATGGTGTTCAGTTATGGACAATCTGTGGCGAGCACAGAAGTCCATTATACAAAACACCACTCAGGTTCAGATCAGGGGGCCATTCCTCCCGATCATGCCCCTCCAGGTCTCACTGTCGTTGCCAACGTGAGCGTTGAAGTCCCCCAGCAGAACGAGGGAGTCCCCAGAAGGAGCACTCTCCAGCACCCCCTCTAAGGACTCCAAAAAGGGTGGATAATCTGAACTGCTGTTTGGACCATAGGCACAAACAACAGTCAGGATCCGTCCCCCCACCCAAAGGCGGAGGGAGGCTACCCTCTCATTCACCGGGGTAAACTCCAACGTACAGGCACCGAGCCGGGGGCAATAAGTATTGCCACCCCTGCCCGGCGCCTCTCACCGGTGGCAACTCCAGAGTGGAAGAGAGTCCATCCCCTGTCGAGAAGAGAGGTTCCGGAGCCCAAGCCATGCGTCAAGGTGAGGCCGACTATATCTAGTCGGAACTTCTCAACTTCGCACACCAGCTCAGGCTTGGGCGAGGGAAATGACTGAAAAAGTAAGCCTATAGTATGGCAACAATGTCAAAATTTAACAAGAGCCAAAACAGCTGAAAAGACCTCAAAACAACAGAAAGTAGTGTGCTGAGACACACCATAGCAAAAGACATTGCAAAAACAGCCAAAAACACCATAATATGCCATGTCGAAAAAACGAACTAAAACCTCACTGTATAGTTTGGCAAAAAAAATGCCAAAATACGACTTTCCCAAAAACAGCTGAAAACTGCATAAAATAGCGTGCAGAGAAATGCCATTGCATAGAATATTGCAAAAACTGCCAAAAATGCCATAATGTGGCACGTCAACAAGACAACTGAAAATGCCATAGTATGCCATGTTGAAAAATGACAAGTTATGACATGTCCCGAACACAGCTTAAAACCTCATAAAAAAGCATGTTGAGAAACACCATGGCATAGAATGTTGCAATGACAGAAAAAACACTTTAATATGGCATGTCGAAAAGCCACTGAAATTTCAAAATATGTCATGACCCAAAAACAGCTGAAAACTGCAAATTATAGTGTGCCTAGAAATGCCATAGCATGAAATGATGCAGAAATGGCCAAAAACACTGTAATATGGCCTGCTTAAATCTACCAAAATGTCAAAACATGACATTTCCCAAAAACAGCTGAAAACTGCATGAAATAGAGTGCCGTGACATGCCATGGCAATGAATGTTGCAAGAACAGCCAAAAACACCATAATATGGAATGTTGAAAAATCGACCAAAAATGCGATACAATATGTGCCGAAAAATGTCAAAATATGAATGTCCAAAAAAAGCTGAAAGCTGTATATAATAGCATGCCGAGAAATGCCATAGCGTTGAATGTTGCAAAAACGGCCAAAAACACCATAACATGGCATGTCGAAAAACCACCACCTCAAAATGTGACGTCCCAAAAACAGCTGAAAACTGCATAAAATAGCGCACAGAGACACACCATAGCATAGGTTGCATAAATGCCGAAAAACACCATAATATGGCATGTTGAAAAACCACCAAAATGTCAAAATATGACCTGTCCCAAAAACAGCTGAAAACCACAAAAAATAGTGTGCCGAGACACGCAAAGAATGCTGCAAAAACAGCAGACAAACACCATAATATGGCAACAGAAAACAGAAAATGCCATACTACAGTATGGCGAAAAATGTCAACATATGACATGTCCCAAAAACAGCTGAAAACCGCTTGAAATAGCATGCGCAGACTACCATAGCATAGGATATACTGAACAGCTATCTCTGAAAGGACACCAGGACCGACCAGCCTCCTCCTGGATCCATGGAACTGCACAGAAGTGACTGAACCAGATCCCCCTTTCTTCAGCCAGAAACCCAAAGAACTCTTCTCCCGTTCCTGGATTGGCAAGTAACATCTGGGAATAGCATTAGGACATAAGTACAGGCTGAGCAAGACTGTTTACTTTGTCTTTCATCATATCCATACCATGTATCGATGTAATGCTACTGAATGAGTTGTTGTGATCTCATTGTTGTTAGGTTATCGATTGGTTTGGATTTAGTTTGTTCATGCTTCACACAGACAGGGTCTGGCATGCAACTATACACCCTTTTACTAACCAAGGCACCTCATAAACATATTAGATCCATGCATACATTCAAAAACTGGCTCTCAACTGAAACACATAGAGAAGGAACTCAAAGTTCCCGCCTTTTCTTTGTGTCTTTGTCTGACCAACCACATGGTCGGCCTTCTCCGCTCTGCGGCCATCTTTGAAACTGGCATCTTGTTGCAGCTTCTGTTGTTAGTCAATTCACCTCTGTCTCTTGGTGCGTTCACACTCACACAAACACACATAGATAAAATGTATAAATGTATTTTGGAATCATACTTGCTGTTTGCTTAGTGTTGCACAAAAGTGAGTAAATCGGCAACTACTGTGTCAAGAGCGCCAAAATCCTTCACTCTTTAATCGGTGTGGTAATTTTGCATATAACAATTGATTTTTGATCAGAGTTCCAAATTGATAATTTAGTTTACTTTAAGACTGATTTTATTGATCGGCTGTCATTTTTCCATATTCCACAAATAAAAGCCATATTCTGCAGATAATCAACAATCATGTCCCAGCGGAAGCAGAGGCAAAAACTGCCATAAGACAACATGGAAGGAGATCAACGCAGACCATTGCAACATCGTGGAGACACTCATTAGCACCACCTTGAAAAAGTTGGAAAGAATGGGGGAGTTAATTTACATCTGGATGGATCAGTTTGGAGCAGTTGAGAGGAAGGGAAATACGTCGATGGTCCCCAATAAGACCAGGAGGCAGAAAGAAATAGATCACCTGCTCAGAGAGAAAAGGCAGCTGCGGAAACAATGGAAGAAGGCCACAGAGGAGGAGAAAGAAAACATAAACGTGTTGCAGGCAGAGGTCCGGAGTAGGCTTGCGACACTGAGGGGAGCTGAAAACCTGGCGGAGAAGCGCCGGAATAAGGAGCAAACAAGAACACGCTTCTACAAAGATCCCTTCAAGGGTCTCTTCACAAAGCAGAAGAGCGGAAGTCTCTCTGTGTCAAAGGCCAAACTCGAAAAACATCTGGAAAAGTTCTGCACAGAAAATAGACGCCACGAAGAGGTCGCCCCGCCACCTGACATCCCTCTCGCTTTCTCTCTCGCTCTCCTTTTGCGTACAGCCCATAACTTATCTTGACCCTCCCAGAGTCTTGGCAGCATGCCCCAGGGATATTAACAGCTAGTCCTATTTCACAGATGTGTTGTCCGAAATTGCCTAAAATATTTTTAGTATGGCATGTCGTCGAAAATGGCATTAAAACGTCATAATATAGTATGTCGTCAAAAGTGGCATGAAAAAATCCTAGTATGTCCTCCAAAATGGATATTGTCAACAAACAATATAAGGAAAACCTTTCATCGTACAGAATTTATATTTCTTTTTCAAATGTCATAGTATGTTCAAAACATGTTATTAAAAATATCACAGTCTAGTATTTTTAAAAATATATTAAAACCAGTCAAAGTATAGTATGCCACAAAATGTCGTAGTATAAATTATAAAAAAACAATAAAAATTTGAATAACGTCATTGTATAGTATCAAAAAGTATCATAATCCATGGCATTGTATTATTTGTCAAAAAAGTAGTAGTATAGTAGTATGGTATGCCACAAAAAAACATTAAAATGTCATAGGATTGTATGCCATAGAAAAATATGTAGTATGTCTTTAAACATTTTATTAATATTGTGATCGTATAGTATGCCAAAAAAAACCTTATGAAAATATAGCAGGGTAATATGTTCTGTCATAATTCATGATGACATTGTTGATGAAATTTGCATGTCAAAATAATTTAATAAAATATGTCATAGTATGGTTTGTCATACAAATTTTATGGATAATGTTTTCGTGTTGCAATCCATGAAAATGTCATTATAGTACACCAGAAAAATATCTTTAAAACTCTCATAGTGTAGCATGCCATATTTAAAAAATATCATGAACAATGTCATAGTACAGTTTGCATTCAAAACCAAAAATCTGTGGTTAGGGTTAGTGCATGTGCGCTCAGCTCCACCATGACTGAGATACGTAAAACAGAAACAGTTCCAGAATAAAGGGCCTCAACTGTTGCTGCATTTATAATTTTTAAATACTTTCTAAGACCCATCATACTGTGTCTTTCTTAAATAACTTTACACAAGGGGGAAGGAACCATGATTATGGAGTCAAATTTAAGTCAGACAGGAAGTGGTTTTATTCCAGCACTGTCCAATCATGTTACTGCAGGTGAGCGTACTGTTTATCATTCCCTGCTTCATCCTGCAGGAACATTATACAATATTATGAACATTTGCTTTATCTATTGCCCTCCTTATCATCATCATCATCATTATAATCAACATCCTATGACACTGACACCATCATCAATCATCCTCATCATCACCAGCAGATAAATTGACATTCAAAAATGTAGAAATTCACCTCTGCAGGTCTCATATCATTGCTGCTGTGTTAATAAAATATATTCTTCGCCTTTTTTCTACAAATTTTACACACCATTATATCACCTGAAAAAGCCCTTCTGTGCATCTCCTTCTCCTCCCTTTGTCTAAATTTCACCGTGCACCTGTACAGTACAGTACAGTCTCTTCAAACGTCAGGCGAGAGCGATCTGCTCCAGGTTCAGACAGCAGGGGGCAATCTAACTCTGCAGACCTGTGATCACATGCTTCACACTCACCTGCGTCTGAACTACCTCTACCCTGAGAATACTAAGACAGAGAAAAGGAAAGTGGAGAGGGGTGAGAAACTAAGCTGACTGAACATCTGAATGGGTGGGATCAGGAATAAAGCGAGGTAGCAACTACTAAAGCCGAGGTCACACTACACAATTTTAACTCGGAGGCGCTCGGCGCAAATTGATTTTTCCGACTGTCGGGGAGGATTCGAGCAGGAATGGTCTCTCAAACATTGAAAAGATGTCCATGTTTGATTTGACCGGGAAACACTGAAATCTGAGAATGATCAAGCAACTTCCAGTGGCAGTTTACTGTAGGTTAAAAGGTACGGAAAATAGGAAGATAATTAAAAAAAAAAAAAAAAAAAAACGTACACTGTTAAATAAGATTCAGATTTTGCTCCACATTTAATATTTTTCTGTACAATTTGTTTGGTATGGTGGAGCAATAACTTTCTAATAAAATGAGCCTGCACCAATCTACATAAGCGTGCAATTACAAATTCAGCGTTTTCATATAAAATTCTTTGCCAGCTTTAAATTTTGTCAGTTTATCACTTAAAAATCTCTGTTGTAAACATAAACTGTGATTTCTGCACCACAGAGCATGAACTTTTACAAAAAGTTAACTGACAAATTGCAGAATTACTGTAAGATTGATTGACGTGATGTGCGTAGAGCTGAAAACACGGGTTGCGTCAGCAGTGTCTACGGTTATGTTGATAATCAATTTTTAAGCCTCTTATATGTAAAGATTTGTGGCTTTTCCTTGTCTAACAACAGTGAGTTTAAAATTTGTATTATCGACTGAAACCGTTTATTGATCAATTGAGAGAAAAATCTGTAGATTAATCAATCAATAAAATAGTTTCTGTTTTTCACTGTGTCCATCTACATGAGCAGATCAGTCAGTCACTGAATCTGTGCTGCACCTTTCGCATAATTTTGTCTTGTACTCTGACCTGGGCTTGAGGTTCAGGGAAAGGATGAGAGTGCGGGCAGAAGAAGGAGCGCAAGCAAAGGGAGGGTTAATGTTTGAGTAAATATTGCAGGGGAGTGACTACTATGTCTGAACTAAAGCTAGGACTATGACAGAAGAAAAGGAAACATCTTCTTATGTGCATCTTGTGTGCAAATAGCACAAAGGTTAAGAGTCTTTGAACACACACACACACACACACTCACACACACACACACACACATACAGTCTGAAAGATTCCTGCTCAAACACCCTGTGAAAATCTTGTGATTGGACGGGACAAAGCGAGTGGCGGGGCCCAAAATAGGAAACGGGTATCCTTCCTGTTTTGGATTGTAGCTCCCGTCCCTCCCGTGTGCTCGGCAGCACGTCAGGCCTTCTCCTAGTGAACAAATAACCAATCCAGCGTCACTTATTGCTTAGTCATCCACAGAACTTCCCTCCGGTTGATTAGGAGAGAGAGTTGTGGCATCAAACGACAGAGTCCGTCTTCTGAGCTCAACACTGCTGTCCATCAACTGGGTTGCCATAGTAACTGGCTCCTCTCCTGGCGGCGGGCTCATCCTCTGCTTCCTGTTCCTGCCCGACACCGGAGACACTGATTGGCTGAGGCGGCTCCTGTGCTCCACGGGGCTCGGGGTAAGGTGTCTGCTTTTGTGTGAGGAGCTGGGAGGGAGCTGTGAGTGTGCGTGAACAGAACTGTTGATGCGGCTGACTTCCTCGTCGGCCTCATCTAACTGGGGGTCGGAGCTGGGGCCGGGGCTAGGCGCTCTGGAGCTACAGAGCGGCGCCGATAAGGTGGAATCACCGCTGAGGACCTTCAGACTAGATGGCCTCTGCAGGCTGACAGGCCTTTTCTCAACATCTGTTTCTGGCTGTGAGGCGCAGATGGCCTGCTCAGGTACATGTTCTTGCCCAGTGGTTTCGCTGTGGCTCCGGCTGTGGCTCCTGCATGAGATGACCCTCTGGGGGTGTGTACATTTCAGCGTGTGTACACTGGACGATCGCTGGCGTGGTGGTGTGGAAGAAACGGCTGGCACGGTGAGGTGAGGCTCTGCCAGATCGTCAGCTGAGCCGCTCTGATCCAGAGAGTCACAGCGCACAGCCTCCTGAAGACACAACACATACACAAACACACACAGAAGAACTCATCTTCATCTGTTAGGCTGAGCAAATAAAAGCATTTTAGAAATGTTGCACAGCATGATGGAAAAAATTAAAAAGATCAAAAAAAAAAAAAAAAAAAAGCACAAAATGTGTTGTTAAAGAGATAGTTCAGGTTTTGTGAAGTGGTGTTGTATGGGATAGTTATCAGTATTTTACGGTAGCTGGCCCCTCTTTAGAGAAGCAGGCTGGAGACACGGAAGGTGAGCAATGTGCTGCTGGGGTTGAGGGTCAGCAACAAAAAGTGTTTTAGCCACCTAAAAAAAGTCTCCCCTAAAAAAATTTATATCAGCTAAAGTGTACACTATGTACTATATTATATTTTATACTACACTTTATTTTCACTGCTTTACCTTTCCGTCAGGTAATGTTGGCGGGGAAGCCGCTTCAGTCCACATCTACTCTCTCGTCAAAACCACCTGACTCCATTTAGAAAAACAGTCATTTTAGTTTACTAAAGATGGGAGCTGCAGGTCTACGCCTGCTTCAGTCAGTTTGTATTATTTTGTGACTTTGGTGAATACAACTAACCCTTAAACACACCAAAGTCACACAGTTACACAAACTAGAGATACCACCACACAGCTGTATGCCTCAGCTATCGCAGGCACGGAGGCATTAAAAACTCACTCATCGAGGCAGCAGTAGACCCGCAGCTCCTGTGTTCAACGATGTAACATCACTGTTTCTCTCATCAGTCTTAAAGGGCGTGATGTAATGGCTTCTTTTTTCCTTTAATAATCACTGTCTGATATCAGGGTGAATCAGTAAAAATATCCTAAATACAGAACACACTTCGACTGATATTGATTTTTTTAGGTGGCAAAAATAAGTTTTATAGCTGACCTCTTTCAAAGCATTAGATCGGTTAGTTTCTGAATCAGACTCCAGCATGCTTCTCCAAACGGGGCATGTTGACTGACATCTGCTGTTTGTAATAACCGTCTATGGATAAGTACCCACTTCCAAAAATCTGAAATATCCATCTCAAGAACTAAAACTTTCAAAAACACTTGAAGAGAAGAAGAGGAGGTGATAATGACACACCTGTCTCCGTAACTGTCTGCTTGCAGTGCGGAAAGATGCTGGTCTCTTCAGGACTGAACTATCCGGAACGTATGAGGGACTCAGCTTGTTTCTGTCTAAACTGTCCTCAGGACTGAGCCACTGAGAGGGACGTCTGCTCGCACTGTGGGTGGGACTCAGTCTGAGGGAGGAATGTCTGTCCATGCTGTGGCTGGACATGAGTTTAGGTCTGTCTGTGTTGTGGTCTGGATTGTGCCTGTATCCATCCATACTGCGAGTAGAGCTGAGTCTGTGTCTGTTTATTCGTCGGGTCGGGCTGAACTTGTATCCGTCTATACTATGAGCCGAGCTGAGTCTGTGTCTGTTAAATCTGTGAGCAGGGCTGAACCTGTATCCCTCCATGCTGTCAGCTGGACCCAGTCTGTGCGGGGAGTATCTGTCGATGCTCTGAGAGGTGTTGAGGCAGATCTTTGGCCTCGAGCTGCGTCCAGTCCCCAGTGAAGCGTGGCTGATGGCCGGCAGCGCTCCAGGAACCTGCAGCAATGAGCCGCCTCCGCTGGAGCCCAGAGATGACATGGAGCCTGCAGAAAATAATGAGGTAAATGGACTTAGTGAAAGGAAAAACACAGAATAAGGTAGAGTTTTTCTAAAGAGAGGAGTGAAAACAAGAATTGTCTAGAGACTTTGGATGGATTTTGCTGCTGGAGTTGTTATTTAGGTGCCGGTAAAAAAACTTGTTGAAAAAAAAACTGATTGTGTCCAAATACACACCCTATACAATACTTTATATCCAACTTACAAGAGTGAGTTACTGGATCATTTGATGTCTTGTTTTAAAACTACTGCACAGATTCACTCACTCTTTTACCACCCAGAGACTCTTCTTTGCAGAGGTCAGTTTTTTTAGCGGATATATCCGTCTTATCTTAGGGAGCTATTTTTCTCTTTTTTTTCAAAGATTTTTTGGGGGGGTTTATTGCTTTTAATGGACGGGACAGTTTGAGAGTGAAAGGGAAACTTCCTCAAGGTGTTCTTAAGATATCACGCTCACAAGAACTAGATTGATGCAAGGTCAGGTGACCTTGACCTTTGACCACCGAAATCTCATCATTTATTTGTGGGGTTCAAGTCAAATTCCAATGTTTGTGCCAAATTAAAAAAAAAAAAAAATATTTTGAGGTATTCCTGAGATATCGAGAACAAGACAGATGCAAGAATGAGACAGATGCAAGTTCATTAAGTATGACAGCGAAACAGACAAACATGTTGCTGTTTTTTCGGTCTTTTTGTGGGATTCAAATAGTCCTAAATAAACAAGAAAACAAGAAGTCTAACAACACATCATTCTGTGTTTTATACCTATTGTTTTGATTGTTTGTGTTTTTATGTCATAAACTACATACAGTGTGTCTTTGAAATTGTGAGTACTGATTTATATAATCTGTAAGACCTTTTGAGAGCTTTTCCCCTCTCTCTGTACATTACACGCTACATTTGTTTGTCATTTAGCTCATGCACATCAATAAAACTGAAAACTCAATGTTAGACTGTTTTGATTTGATGAATTAGCTGTTTTAAAGTACTCCCTGGTGTGATGTTACCAATTGAAAAAATTAGGGTGGGATTGGAGTAGCAGTCGTGGGCCCAGTGCTCTGTAGAATTACATTTGTTCTACCAATTTGCCACTTAAATTTAAAAAAGATCTCCCTCTTTAAGGTCTGTACTAACAGTGCCTCTTGTGCTGCATCACATCTCAACAGCCCTCTCTGCTATTTATGGAAGCAATAACCTTTACAGCAATCAGTTAGTGGTTATAGCACAGTGAGAACTGTTCCTTAATTTAATAGGATATAAACAACGAAATTACCTGAGTAGCTGTAGCTGGAGTACGCTTCATGGCAAATGGGTGGATAAGGGGAATATCTGAGTGGCTGAACGTGGCTGTCGCTGGGGAGAGACAGCATGCGTCCTATGCTCAGCAGGTTGCCATGGGAACAATCCTCATCCTCAACCTGCACCTGCCACATGAGATCATCACCGCTGCCATTATTGTCACCTCCACTTCTTTCCCCTTTCACACATGCAGAAGTTGGAAACACACGCTCCCTCCGTTACCTGAGCAGGCGTGTCCACATTTGGCACTAGGTCCCCGCCCACAGATGCATTATTGAGGCGCTGGTTGGCCTCCTCCCTTTCCCGCCTCTCCTCCATCTCCTCCAGCGCCGCTTCCTTGTTACTCTCCTCCAGGTGCTTCATCAGAACGGCAACGACCACGTTGACCAACACGAACTGAGCCGTTAGGACGAAGGTGACAAAGTAAATGGGAGAGATCAGGGGCAGGTAGGTGAGGCAGTGGCGTTCCTGTGGGCGACACTCTCGCAATGTGTCCTAGAGGGTGTTAGAAGAGGATACAGATTATGAAGCAATGAAAACTGACTAAATGGACCAAGGGATTTGTTATTCAAGTACATTAATGGACAAAACAGTATTTCCTCTCTGCTCCAACAGGGGGAGATGTGGATCTGAGTGTGAGCAGACCTTGAGCCTGTCACAGAAGAATAATACACTCTCCTAACCCTCTAATGTCAGCACCTCTTAGTCTGTCATAAAAACAGTGATCTTCTCTCTGCTTAATGCAACGCCTGTCTCATAACCGGAGCTTTGAGACACACACATATGCACAGAAACAAGCACAGACTTCCTCGTCTATCCATCCTCTTAAAAAACTCCCTCACAGCAGAGGAGAGGAAGAGAAATAACCTTCATAATCCCATTCCAGTTGTCCCCAGTCGACACCCTGAAGAGTGTGAGGAAAGCCATGCCGAAGTTGTCAAAGGTAGCGTGGCGACTAAGACCCTCACATGGGTTCTCCTCTGAACACTCTGAAAGAGGATGAAAAGAGGAGAGAGTATTAGAGGCAGTAAGTGTGAGAGAGGAAGGCGAGGGGAGAGAAGAAAGAGAGTTGTGTGTAGATTAGAGCACTCATTAGAGCACTGATTCTAAATTGACATAATTAATGTATATAACAACAAAATGTATGCATGTTACATAATCCACGGATATCTCACCAGAGTCAGCTGAGGCACACGCACACATCTGTGCCTCTGCATCGATTTATATGCATGCACGCGCTCACATGCTCACTCGCACACACGCACTTGCATGCACGTACACGCACGCACACACTAACCCAGTTTTCCAAAGAGCTCAACTCCCAGAGCTGCATAGATGAAGAACAGCAACATGAAGAGCAGACCCAGATTCCCCACCTAGACAGACATATTACACGCACAAACAGATATATACAGTGTATGATACACAGAAAAAAAGACATGTACAGTATACATCGAGAGAGACGCAAACATGCAAACAGATAGAAAGAGGCCATAGACAGAGACTGCTAAGCCTTATTGCATTGATGTTTACTACATCTTAAAAACACATTAGGAGCCATCATGATACCTGGAGGTGACTCATATGTCAGATTTTAGTTTCACAGCCTGGATCCAGACCTCATGAACCAAAGACATGCCTGTTTATTCTAATTACAAAGCAATTCTCAAGGACTTGGCTTGCCTCGCCCCCATGGTGGGAGATTCATTCATTCATTCATTCATATTTGGTTTATTTGCTCATTTCAGTGTATAATTTCCAAAACAATAACAAAAAGCCATGATGTACTTTTTTTCTCATAACACTTCTACACATCCCATGAACAAACAGTAGAAGGAAGAAGAAAATCTTATAATACCTGCCCCCTTCCTAGGAATAACAGAAGCTACTGTAAATACAGATACAAATGTCCAACCTTTCTATATTCACATTTTTTGCATGCATGTGAAGTCATTACCCAGAGAATTCCACAGTTTGACTCCATATACTGAAACACACATCTGCTTTAATTTGGTGCGAGATACTGACTTTTGAAATTAAACCTTCTTCTATGATACTAATCATTGGATCTTAAAAAACCTCTGTAGATTTTCAGGTAATAATCTGTTTCTGGCTTTAAACATGACTAATAATGTTTTTGAATCAACTTAAATCTTTAAATTTCAACACACGTGAGCTGATGAACAGTCTGTTCGTATGTGCTCTGACATTAACCTTGTTAATAAGCCTTACTGCTCTTTTCTGTAACACATACAAAGATTTAGTATTAGTCAGATAAATGTTGCCCACCTCGGTGCGACAACTGAAATATGGAAGAATAAGCGATTAATCTATTGATGAAGTGCACTTGGACACCGCTGACCTGGGTTCAATTCCCAACAGTGATCTGTCACTTCAAAGACAGTTGGCATTATTTGCATGTGGGAAGGCAGTGAAGGATCATGGGTATTTTGCTGCACTAATACATAGACAATCATGGGATCTAGTGGGAAGCTATGATTTTGGAATTACACAATCAAATTTGAGAGGAAAAAAAGGTACATAACTGCTATACTGTATAATTTGGCTGCATTTCAGGAGCAGGACCAAAAACAGTTTATAAATGTCTATCTGACCTGCTTACCTGTTCTCATTTACTGTGCATTACTCACTCTGGTGGGGTCCCCTGAGCCCAGGAGCTGAGGTGGATCCCTCCTGAAGGCTTCCCCCAGACTAGAGCGCATCATCCCAATTCACTACTCACATTTGACTATCACTATTCGCACATTTTAATATTTAAAGTTTTAGAGTCACAGCAGTGTTTTGAATTAAATGCCACATGCTAATATTTACCATTAATGTTTACTATGTTAATTTGGGGAATTTTTCCTTCGTCGATGTGAGGGTCTATGGTCAGAGGGATGTCGTATGCTGTAAAGCCCTCTGAGGCAAACTGTGATTTGTGATAATGGGCTATATAAATAAAATTGTCATGACTATCTTAATTAGGTGTGTTAACAACCTAACACAGCTGAGGCTGATGGGAATGTCATTAGTTTTGCAGGTATTTGGTCATAAACCGTAGTAAAGAACAAATTAAAATTTTGACCTGATGATGGCACTTGATGAAAAGAGGCTCCCTCTACTCCAAAATGTGATTTTCTTGTGTTTATGTCCCCAACATGTTTGACCTTGACCTTGGCGTTTTCACATTCCTCTACTGAGGTGACGATGTCTGTGCACTTTCCTAAAATTCAAGATTCAAACGTATGCTGGGCAAGCTAGATAAAGAAATCCAGTAATTAGTCTGAAAAACCCAGAAATTGGTCAGCACCTCATCTCAGAGTCAATGTGTTTTATGAATGGGTTTTTGTTAGATGCTGGAAATAAGGTCTGGGTTAACACAAACTTGAAGAGACTTTCACGTTTTGTTCTATGAAATAAAGTATGTCAGCAAATACCCCAATGTGACCTTTAAAGCATTTATGTGTCTTAGAAAAAAGGCAGTTGCATACAAGTTGCTAAATGAGATGACAGAAGGTCATCAGTCCCGGTTGCTCCGAACACGGCTTTACAGATGTGGTGGCGTTAAGTCATGTAAACATGGTGTAGTTCATTTTTAGCCAAACTTTAGCTTTTTACCTCTAGCAATTATATTTAGGCCAGGTTTGCTTCCAGCTCAGGGCCATTTGCTGCATGACACCCCCTCTCTCTCGCCCTTTCACGCTTTCATTCTGCCATGTCAAATAAAGGCCAAATTGCCAAAAAATATTTTTAAAAAAACACAAAAAACACAAACTCTACCGATTAATGAAGCCTTGCAAGCTACTGCATTGTCAGCAACATGGCCCTGAAAATATTTCACAATAAAAAGCCTTGTGTCAACAACTGAAGGGATTATTTTGACAGAAATGTTGTACTAAGAAGGCTTTTATTTTTTAAATAGAAACAGAAAAGGTGGAGTTTAAACGTTGGGTAAGTATTATGTCAATATAATTATCAAAAGATCACAGTCTACTCTTGCTGAAAGCTGTGCACATCATGTGGAAAAAAACAGTGAGACTCCATTTCTCTAGATGTGCTACAGCTAAGCAGTGGCTCACTGGCCAGTGTGGGTGCTCTAACTTTTACGTTAACGTTAACAGGTGCAAAAAAAAAAAAAAAAAACAACAGGTTCCGCAACGCACATGTGCTTGAAGGAATCACAGCATGTAGCAAATTCTATGATAATCCATCCAATAGTATGGAAATTATCAAACCTCATGGTGGCATTACAGTAAAATCAAGGGCTCACTAAAAGCATTAGGCTTCATCCTCTGGGGACCACAAATATCTATCTAATAGCTGAAATATTTCAGTGTGGACTAAAGTGATGGACCAACCAGCTGACATTACCATCACTGGAGTCACTAACGTGTCTAAAGATGGTTACATGTGCTCGTTTGATGCTTTAGTCCTTTCTTATAAATGTCTCCTTTAGACCTACAATAGCACTGCTTCAAAAGCACAGCATCCTGAATGAGACAGGTGCCATCACAAAGTGCTCCAGCTAAAGAAAAAAAACCCTCGAATCAGGGCTCATAAATCACTTTTGCCGCATCGCAGAGCAATGTCATCCGGAAATTCTCTGCCTCGGCCAATCAGATATGCGCAATTGTCCACATCTGGTAGAATATTTGGCTAATTTTACTCTCAACCCTACAAGCGATGAAAAAGAGGAGAAAAATACTGCCGCTGCGACAAGTTGACAGACTTTTACAATCCTGCCTCAAAGGAGAATAAATTGCTGTGTGGTGTCTTTGTGATGATAAGCTTTCAGACTGGACTTTCTGGTTCATATTTTATCTCCTCACAGATTCCCAGCAGCAAAACAATCCCACCAAAGCAGCTGTGAAGTTATGTGCCATAAAGTTATGACTGAACTGGTGATTTATCCGCCACGATAATACATTTAAGGATCAGCTGTTAGCCTTTAGCTAAACACAAGGATGTTGTCATGCTTGTTTGGGTGGTTATTTGGTGTCTGTTGGGGGAATGTTTGAAAATCCTGTGGGGGGCAGTCAGTGCCAGCTCTGATGAATCACTGAATAAAACAAGCTGTCTGCAATTCCTCAGATCTGGAAACTAGGCTCGCAGTTAAAGAGACATGTTACATTTCACAGCATCAGTGCTGCCGCTTACCTGAGGCAGAGCTTGCATCACTGTGTCCAACAGAGCTCTCATTCCTGTAGCCATCTTCAACAGCTTCAGCACTGAAACATTGTAACGTGTCAGCTCTCATCAGCCACAGAACATCCTGTTTGTGTGTAAGTGTGTGCGACTGTGTTTTTTGTGTCACTGAGTGTGTGTACCTCTTGTTATCCTCAGAACCCTCATGATGCGTATGATGGTGGGGTTTATGGGGAGGGAGGCATTCATCTCTATTTCCTCCAGTGTGATTCCCATGATGGACAACAACACGATAGCGAGGTCCAACTGATTCCATCTTGACACACACACACACACACACACACACACACACACACACACACAGAGAGAGAGAGAGAGAGAGAGAGAGAGAGAGAGAGAGAGACAGATGCAAACAATTTCAGTTTTTCTCAATGATGAAGATGTGTGTGTTTGAGTGCTAGGGCTGCATGATTAACTGAAAAAAATGACAATCTCGATTCATACGTCCATGTGAAGTCATTTCTAAATGACAGAGATTCACTTGTTCCTGTTTCTTCATGCATTCATGTCATTCTGTATTCACATGTTGATGTGTTCCCTCTACCAATGGGATCCTCCACACACTGCAAAAAGCAAAATATTTCATTTATTTACCTAGTTTATGTGCACGCCTTTTATTTTAGCTCAGTGTACGAGCCTTTACTGTGTTTTCGTGTTGCTCAGCTGTGAGGAGAGCGAAACGTTATGTACACAGGTGACGTTACTTGAGCTAACACACCTTTTGTTACATTACTATAAGTGCAATAAAATCTTTCAAACAAGTGTAATTTATTATTGTATTCTACCCAAAAAAACTGAGACAGATACGAGGTAGAGCCGAAGCTGACATGCGTCTCACCCCTACAACAAGCAACTCTTGTAGCTTTTTACTGAATCTCTGTGGTCTGAAGTTTAGATTTTTTCCTGCGTTGTTTGTATTTTCAGATATCTGCCTTAGTCTAATGTTTCATGTTTGCTCTTAGAAGGATAAGATTTGTGTTATGTCACTGCAGATGAAAACCTAACATTTCCTGTTTTTTTTAGCTGCTTCATAATAAAAGCGTTTACATAACAAAACAATTGGGAAGAATTTTTAGGAAATGAAATATCCACTGATTTACAGCCACTTAACTCAAGTGAAGCACATCATATAATGTATGTTATTTATTCTAAAGCTGTAATTTTACGTTGTCTTTTAAATTCAGCAGCATTTAAGTTAATCACACGAAATTAGGGGTTTATTTCTTACATGAGACTTTTAAGTATAAGTCCAGCACGATGATATATGTTATATGTAAGTCAAGCACTTTGACAATGTTAATGATGTTAATAACACGAAAAATGTTAATGTCTTCAATGTAAACCTCGTCTAGACAGCATGCATCTCGGATGTGTTTTTTCACTTGGGATCTAAGAGGGCAATAAATGTTTTTGTTGAAAAAAATAAGACTTGTGAGAGAGAATCATGATCTAGTTCTTATGAAGAAAAATTCACATTTGATAAGAATTGTACAGCCCTAGTAAGTGCCTTTGCATTGATGTGAGAACTTGAATACCTCTCTTTGAAAAAGCGCCGCAGGCCAAAAGCGATGAGTTTGAGAATGGCCTCGATGACAAAAACCACTGTGAAGACGTAATTGCAGTACTTCAGTATCTCCTCGAGGTACTGCGGGACACACAGACGCAGACACACACATCAAAAACCCACGGTGACTGTACTGTACCACCGCATACTGCTTCATTACTATGGTTCTAGGGCAGGTGATAGAAGGTGTTGCCATGGTTACCTGAGGCTGGTTGTAATGCTCCATGCTCATTGTGAGGAGGTTTGTGAATATGATGATGGTGATGAAGAGATCCAGGTAGTGGCTGGTGCACACGGTGTGGATGGATCGACGCAATGGGGAGTAGTCAGCATAATAAGGCTTCTCCTGGGCCCCTGTGTTACACAGACACACACACAGACACACACACAGACACACAGACACACAGACACACAGACACACAGACACACACACACACACACACACACACACACACGGTCATTAAAATGCTTCTGGAAGAAAAATATGATATGGGCTATGAAGTCACTGATGAAGTGGGTGCCAAGTGGCGCACTGCTGTGTGTTTGAGTGTGCAGGTGTGTGTGAGTGTGCACATGTGTGAGAGTGTGTGTGTGTGTGTGTACAGACTAAAAGTGCCACCTCAGGAATTCAATCCTATCCATCACGGACACACACACGCACTGCATGGCACCTCAAGGTGTCTTTGGGCAGAAACCCTCACTGTCTGCTGCCAGACAGTTAACTGACAAAGAGGAAAGCACTACTAGAGATTACACTGCAGAGAGAGGAGGACAGTGTGAGACAGCAAGGAGGCAGAGAGCAAGAAGAAGAAAGAGAGTGTGTGTAGTAAAAGTGTGCATCTGAAATTATGCATGTACTCATACAGTATGTATGTGGAAAAAGAGGTTTATCATGTGCGCTTGTGATATTACATCAACAATATATGGCCAGAAGTATGTGGACGCCTCTGTCTTGTGTATGTTTGGTCTAAGGATAATTTACTGGTTTGGGCTAGGTCCCTTATGGAAATATTAACGCTAAAGCATACAATGAGAGTGTAGACAATAGTGTGCTTCAGGCTTTGTGGCAACAGTTTGGGGAAGTCCCTTTCCTATTTCAACATAACAATGTCCTGGTACACAAAGCAAGGTCCATGAAGAAATGCTTTTCCCAGTTCAGGATGAACTGGAACGCCAACTGAGAGCCAGGCCTTATCACCAAACATTAGTGCCAGATCTCACTAATCCTGGATGTCCACTGGATGAAGCTCCATTGCATTCTGCTTGCGCTGCGGCTCAGTCACATTTCAAATGTCCACTGGAAACAATTCAGAGGTGGAGCATCTTAAAATTGTCTATTCTTTAGCCGCCACATTTCCATAATTTTTTAAGAAGTTTGTCTTACATTTATCTGTGTTTTAACAAACATAATGTTTTTCACATTTGCAACTGATCCATGATCAGTGAGAGCACAGATACTTTGCGGCTGTACTTTTGTGTTTTAAGCACTATACACAGCATGCCGTCTATATTTTGTGTCTGTATAATATTAGAAGAAGAAAAACAGCAATTTTTCCTCTAGTTCTTCACAGACATTTGGAGGAGAAGTGATTGAATAAACAAGAAAAACCATGAGTGGGATGCCCTAATCTTGGGTCCTGTGGACATTGGTTTGAATGGAAGCAGATTATCTGCGGCAGCTGCAACATAGCCAAAATGAAGTGGATGGAGAAAATGATGCTCCTGTGCCTGAAAAGATGCAAATACCTGCAGCCAAGTTCAAAAATCTTGTGGAAAGCATTACTAGAAGAGTGGAAGCTCTAATGGCAGCCTATTTTATCCCTTTTTTTATGTCTTGTTCGTGTCTTTTAGTAAGTAAGCAATTAAGTGAAGTTAGCACCTTTCCAAGTAGATAATCACAAAGTGTTTACCATTAAAAACACTTTAGACAATAAAAGCAATGTAAAAGAAAGATAGCAACAATACCGAGCACAGGGTAGACAAGATAAACACAGCAAGCAAATAAATAAGGACAAATAAACAGGTTATTAGCTCTTTGGATGGGACAATCAAAAGCCTGTCTGAATAAAATTGTTTTGAACTGTTTCATACAAATATCATGAGTCGAAGGATCACAATAATCAGAGGAGAGCGTTTCAAAGACTGGGGGAAACAGACTCAAAAGCATTTTGAGTTTTACAGTGAGTTTGAGGGACATCCAGTAACTTAATCTCAGATGATCTAAAAGCCTGATTTGTCACACAAGGGTGGAGGTGGTTAGCATTATACTGGGGAGTTAAAACTATTAAGGGCTCTAAATGTTAGTATCAATATTTCAAAAAAATATGAAATTTAATGAGAAGCTAGTAAAAGCGAGGACGAAATTGGTGTGATATGTGATCTCGTTACTCAGATCCCAGCAGCAGCATTTTCGAAAGTCTGAGGAGAGTTTGGGGAGGTTTGATTAAAACTGGTAAAAAGAGCAATAAAATAATCTAAATGAGAAGGTTAAAATCATGGAGTGTAAAATACCAAAATAACTGAATGTCAGACATAAAAATAATAAAAGATACCATTATAACGGCTAATAATCTGCCCAAGAGGCAACATGTATAGGGCCAACAGCACTGGACCAAAAACAAACAGCACAAGACAGAGGTGCTTTATCCGACATAAACTGACCCACAGAGCTCGTGAGAAATGTCTGTCCATCTGCAAGTTAGGATGAAAACTGGCCTGAAAATACCCGCTAATCAGTAAGGTGTGTTTTAAAGGCTGCATGATCAAAAATGTCGAAAGATAATAAATCTATCTATCTATCTATCTATCTATCTATCTATCTCTTTACCAATAAAGAGCATTTCCCTTATCCTGCAACCACAATAATGCAGTGATGTGAAGTTGAAGTTTTTTTTATTGTAAAGCACTCTGTAAATTTGTTCTGAACCATTCTGTGTACATGAAAGTATTAATACTATTATCATTAGCATTATTATCACTGCCCATTGTTTTGGAATTACATATTTAATGATCAGAAATGGGTGTAATGTCTTGGTGTCCACATACTTTGGGCCATATACCATATGTCTCTTGTTTCCCCTTCTCCCCTTCCCTTCCCGTTATCTCACTTCTCCTCCTTTTCTCCAATCGTCTCTGACGTTTCTCCTCCCTCAGTCGCGCCTCCTCCTCCTCCTGCTGCTGGCGACACTTGTGAAAGTTTTCCACCACCACGCCCACAAACATGTTGAGCACAAAGAAGCTGACGATGAGGAGGAAAGAGATGAAAAATAGCAGCATCCAAGGGTTGTTGTTTCTTATTGGCTGCAGAGACACAGAGAAAGAAAATGGAAAAGGACAGGAGGAGGAGGAGGAGGAGGAGGAGAGGTAGAATGGGGACAAAAAGCAAAAAAGAGGACCAAAGAGTGACAAGAGAGGGTGAGGATAGGTGGAGAGGAAGAAGAGGAGAGAGCATAAATAAGAAGACAATGTAAACCCTGAGTCAGCACTGAAACTGCAAGCTCCGTCAAGTCACATCTATTTATCCATCTGCCTTTTTTCTTCCCTTACTCATCCCATCTCTCCTTCCGTTTCTGCTCGAAACAAACAGGACCAAATGGTGCCTGAGACTGACACGAAACAGAACCAAAACACAGTGAATTATTATCTACACCAGCTAAATAGTTCCTATGTCTCCTTGATCTTTCTTCCTTTCTATGTGTGTGTGTGTGTGTGTGTGTGTGTGTGTGTGTGTGTGTGTGTGTGTGTGTGTGTTTTTGTGTCTTTACCTGCTGGTCCACTGCAACAGCATCCAGACCATCATACATGATGCTGACCCAGCCATCTTTACATGACAGCACAAACAGTGACATCAGCGCCTGAAAGAGGGAGACGCATATAAATCAGCACCATGCTGTCGATCAGTTTGTAAGAGCAAGTGTCAGCCCTGTGTGTGTGTGTGTGTGTGTGTGTGTGTGTGTGTGTGTGTGTGTGCGCGTGCGTGCGTGCGTGCGACAAACCTGTCCCAGGTTGTCAAAGTTGTATTTCCGTCGAACCCAGTGGTATCCTGCCTCCAGACACTGGGTTTTATTGGTGATGTTGCTCAAATCGCGCCCGTCACAGTAGAAGAACTTCCCTTTAAACAGCTGCATTCACAGACAGATGTGTGCACACAGTTTAACACACACAAAAACACCTCAAGAAAATGCAAACAAAGCTTTAAAGAGTGAGAAAAGGTTGGTGTATTACTGTACAGTAAATTACTCAACGGGCGCCCACAGGCCAAATGTGTGATGTAACTAAGATATCCAAGTACCGTCTGGTCAGAAAATGTTTGGGTGGGAGCACCTACTGTACTCAAACTGAGTTTTTTTTGGGGGGGGGGGGTGCTCTTTGTATAAATGTAAACACAAAAATTCAGAGAAATTCTTCAAGGCATTCTCTTTTAAACAAGTAAAATGCCTTTATTGTCATAACATCGTCATGTTAGTCATTTGAAAAAACTCAGAGGTGTGTTTGTTTTGGCTGCAAGAAAAACCATACAAATAGTCATTTTGCAGATATTGTTTTAGTGGAGAAGTTCTGTTACTACTTGCTACTGGGTTTTTTTTTTTTCGTTTGATAACTTAAAGGCATTGAGTACCGAAACCCAGCTTTACTTGTGACCCCTAAAAATGAAGCAAAACAGATGTCAGTTACAAGCAGCTTAACCAAAGAGCATGTTCCCCTCACATATTCTCGCCTTTTAAGGATTTACATTTCACTACATTAAATTACATTACATTTATTTAGCTGACACTTTCATCCAAAGTGACTTACAATAAGTGCGTTCAGTCATATGAGTACAACCCAGAAAAGTGCAAGAATCATGCAGTGCTGGATCACTGAAGGATTTTGGAGCCTGACGAATTAAATTATCCAGTATTTCACAAGAAACCAAAAGCAATTACTATTCAAGTACTGATAAGATTTTTAGTGATTATTTGGGACCCCTGAGATTTATCTTGCGACAACATGGGAACTACTGTTGTATACAATGATAATTTTATTGGTCCTTTCTTTTATATCCTGCACAACTGTGTAAAGTTCAACAAAAAATGACAATTTATCAATTTGCTTTGAATAATAAAATAATATATATATAATATAAAAATAATAAAATTAAAAATGTAGAAATTCAGGTAAAAATCCAATCAGAAAAAAAATTTCAGCACAGTCCCTCTGTACTAGAACCATTGTATTTTTAATTACTTCCAGGGACTCTGGTGCATAATCAGCAGCTCATTTGCATTTTCTCCCAATTTTTCTCTCCACTTTTTATTACCTGGAGTGTTTTCAGAGATGTGCCTCGTTAATTTAAAACCACGGTGATCAGTGTCTTCTTGCAGCAAAAAAGACAACAAGCTTTGAAAGTTTGGGCACATATAAACTGAGTGAAAATAGGTTTAAAATGAGTATTTTTCAATATAAAAATAAAAACTTAAATAATGAAGCTTATCTTCAACCAGGAGGGGCAAACAGGGAATATACAGTGTAAATGTTTACCTGGACTCCCAGAATTCCAAACACGATGAAAAAAGCACAGCAGATCAGGACAATGTTCCCAATTGGCCTGAGAGATGTGATCAGAGTCTCCACCACCAGTTTTAGACCAGGAGCACGACTTATTACCCTGCGACACACACACACACACACACACACACACACACACACACACACACACACACACACACAGTCATACAAATGCTACACAGGTACACTAGTTATTAATGGAGGAAACAAAAGACAAAATCTACCATACTCTTACCTGAGTGGTCGCAGTGTGCGCAGAAGACGAAGGACACGGAGGATGCCAAAGATTCTATTACCCCCTGCCGATGCCATGGACACCAGGATGTCCACAAGCGAGACAAACACCAGCAGTCCGTCTAAGACATTCCAGCTGCTCTGCAGGTACACACCGTTCCCAAAGTACAGGCCCATAGCTACCACCTTGACACACAGGCAGGCACACACAGATCCACCAAAATTACTGAAATAATAAATTAATATGAGGAGTAAAATGAGTCTGAAAGCAATTCTGATCCCCACCCAGGAAGAAAATTGCCCCATTTATGAGTAAGACGAGAAAATGACTTTGGAGTGAAGTGCTCATTCAGGAAACATGTCTTGTTATGGTTACCTTGATCATCATTTCACCCACGAAGATCACAGTGAAGATGTAATTGGACACACTGAGGAACACCCGCTCCTGTCACACACACACACACACACACACACACATTCCCGTGTGAGTGGGCACAGACACACACAGAAGCACATTTGTCAATTTAAGGGTTTCGTGTCCCAGTAGCTTTAGCTTTGATTCTGGACTCTGCAGCGTGTTACATAATGAGCTGGAAAAAAAACAACTATTAGGATTGTAGTAGAAACATAATAAAAACATACTGAGAACAGCACGTGTTCGTATAATAACTCCCAAACCGCTGTTACATTGGCAGAAAGCATATGAATGACTGTAATTGACAGCTTGTGTAGTGTGTGTGTGTGTGTGAGATCTGATACTTCTATCTTTGTGAGGACTGATACCTAAAGCCCTGACAGTGAGGCTGGTCCACACTTCTTTACAGGGCTGTTTAAGGTTTAGACTGGATGTTAGGATTACGGGTAGAATCAGATTGAGCTTAAAGGGACAGTTCACCCCAAAATCAAAAATACACATTTTTCCTCTTACCAGTTTTGCTATTTATAAATCTACATTGTTTTGGTGTGAGTAGCAGAGTGTTGGAGATATTGACTGTAGAAATGTCTGCCTTCTCTCCAATATAATGGAACTAGATGCACCTAAAATATTAATTTGAAAAACTCAACAGCAATGTCTCTTCACAGAAATCAAACAGTTCAATGTCTTTTCTTCTGATTTTTCTTCTTTGGCTATAATGATATAATATAATGGATTATAATAAGATAATATGATAGCTAGCTCAGAGATGCTAGAGTAGACGCATGCATCCTTCGGCACAGTGATACGGCTTATGGGTGTAGTTTGGTAAAAAGAATATAGCTCCCACTTGAACCCTCTGACAACAAGGACTGCGGATTATTTGGAGTAACCGGGTCATGATTTTTCACACGCCGAGTGCCATCTAGTTGCATTGTATTGGAAAGAAGGCAGACATCTCTGCAGCCGATATCTCTTTTCTACACTCAATTCAAACCAAAACAATCCAGATTAATAAACAGCACTACAGGCAAGAGTTTAAATGTGTATTTTTGATTTTGAGGTGAGCTGTCTCTTTAAGGTGAGGAAAGTCTGTTTGTATTGTACCTTCCAGCCTCAGTGGTTTATATAATATAGAAAACAAATGCATTAATATCACTTTTAAAAACAAAAAGAGGCTCGAAATGATAATAATAATAAAAAAAACACCAGACATGGAATACAGTTCCATTGCAAAATTACAACCATTACATTTAGTTTAAAGGTCATTGGGCGTGTTATCACAAGTGCTAGGGAATGCAATATGTCAGTGACATAGTGATGTATAGAGAAAAAAAAATGTGTTGGCATGTGAGTGTGTTACCATGCTGTTGGGCTGTATGTCAGGTCTCTCCAGTGCAATGGTGATACAATTCAGGAAGATGAAGAGGAGGATGATATGATCAAACATCTTGTGACCGATGACCCTCTGACACCACGACCTGAACCTAAGGAGAGAAACAGAGACAGAAATAAATTAGCTACTCCTGTTTGTATTGATCACACATCACCTCCATCACTGCCATGTCAACATAATGTGTTTGTTTTCATCAAGCCAGCTTTAATTGATAAAAGTGAACGCACTGTATTACTATGCCTTGGCTGTAACCTTCACACTTCAACTGTGAATTTTCACACATGCTGTGGTTTAAGGCACCTAGGTCACTCAGGAGAATATCAGGGACAGTGTGTGTGTGTGTGTGTGTGTGTGTGTGCGTGCGTGCGTGCGTGCGTGCGTGCGTGCGTGCGTGCGTGCATACCGGTTGTGTGGAGCAAACACATATAGGGACCACTCTTCATGCTCCGTGCACCACTGAGGCTGATATGGCTCCAGCATCTTCTTCAGCTTCTTACATAAGCTCTGAGGGGCGCGCGCACACACACACACACACAGACACACACAGACAGACAGACACACACAGACACACACAGACACACAGAGACACACACACACACACACACACACACACACACATTTGCATGAGATTACATGAGAATGACTTTTTTTTAGTCATTGTTAGTTCATTTTCTATATCATTCTGTTCACTCATTAAACTCAAGCAGTGATCATCTTTTAATCCAAAGCGAAACTGAAAAGAATTTACTTGGTGGTAAGCAGTGAATTGCAGTGGTGACCTCACGTTGTATCAGTGCGGAAAAAATTCAAACTCAGCACAGGTTTTTCAAACAATCTTCCCAATACTTCCTGCACCCTCTTTATAATTCAAATTCAGCTAATTAAATATTTTCAAAGTGTCTAAGGGTAATAAGGTTGAAATGTATGCCTTCGCAGGATAATTAGCAGCAAGTTTTTGAACTTTCGAACACTACGAAACAAGTTCTTTTATTAACTAAAAAGAACTGAAGCGGGAAGTAATCAAAATGCCTTCTTTGTGTGACTTCATCGTGAAACGCTTAAACATCTATATTTAAAGAGAGCTGCACCTCCTCAGGCTCTTCCTCCTCCTGATCGCTGTGGCAGTGTGTGGTCAGAGGAGCGTCGTCGTAGCAGTGGTCAGGGAGGTGAAAGGTGGTGCCGTTGCAGTCGGGTGGGTGGAGCATGGGCACCTGCAGGTACTCAGGCTGGTCCAGCGACTGCTCCCTGCTGCTGAGGTTGGAGCTCGTGTGTGTGTCGGACAGCAGGGACTCCATCTCTCCTGACTGGCTCTTCCTGTGGAGGCTGGGGGCTCGGCTGATGCTGGTCCAGCTGGAGCGCCGGCTCTCTGACCCGCTGTCCCACGGAACCTGTGAGGGCAACTTTAAAGAACAGGAACAAACATACATATATTTAACTGTTTAACTGATAACATTAACTGGTCAGAATTCTTTTGTAGATTAACGGTTCATTTTTAATATCGCTAATCACAGCGTCAGTTTAGGCCTCTATATGACCTCATTTTATGTAACAATGATTCTGCTAGGGCTGTATTAGCAAAGAGACACACTGCATCAAAACAAACTATAACCAAGCAAAGTGCACTGAAAACCTCCAAAATGACCATCTCATCCTCCCCTTTATTTTAATAGGTCCGGCATCTGCTTCTGCCAGTCACTTGATGACTTCAAACTGACATTATTGGTCAGTTTGAAGTGGCTGCACTGATACTGTACCCCCCGCTCGCCCTGATCCTGCTCTTGGTCCTGGTTGCGCCGATGCTGTGATCATGCCTTTGGACACCTCCGTATCAATATATGCATGAGACTCTTATCAACACCCACAATATCATCATAAAGTGCATTTGATAATTTCACACCTACCATTATTGTATTATGACATGCATCTGTTTCCATTTTTGCTGTGCCTCTCTCCCCCCTCTCCTCCCCTCTCCTCCCCTCTCTCTTTCTCTTTCCTTTTTGCCATGATTGTATTTCATTTGTTAATTACGACATCTATTGCACGTCTGTCCGTCCTGGAAGAGGGATCCCTCATCATCCTCTGCTGCTCTTCCTGAGGTTTCTTCCTTTTTTTCCCCGTTACAGGGGTTCTTTTCCGGGAGTTTTTCCTTGGGTGACGTGAGGGTCTAAGGGCAGAGGGATGTCATACACTGTAAAGCCCTCTGAGGCAAACCATGTTTTGTGATAATAGGCTCTATAAATAAAATTGACTTGACATCATGGGAAAGTTGAAAAGCGGTGCCTCCAGCACTAGTAGCAACAGTTATTCTGGTGATAGCTCCGCGAGCATGATGAGAAAGCTTTATGTCAAGGTAGCTGAGTCACATTCAGCCCAAACCAAGCCAAACAAAAACCGTCTGTTACAGCAGAACTACTAGATGGTCTGACTGATGTGAAAGACTGATGTCCCACAGAGGAAGAGAGAGAGAGTGGGTGTGAGCTTGCTGTTTTTTGAATGAACTGAAATTCATTGTGACCATAAAACTTGAAACTATTGCCAGAAAATTGACAATGGGACTCCTTTTGGACTCATATATATTTTGTTTATATTTGTTTTGTTGTCTTTTTTGGCAATGAGGAGCATTTTGTTTTATTGGGTAAACTGTAATTAAGTTTCTGTTTATGGATCCCAGCAGCACCTCTGCTCTTAAATGAAAACTCTCTCTATTTATTTGAAAAATAAAGTTGTTTTCATGGTCTTCCTACTACAACTGGTTACTTTTTTGTGGTAACAAATCTACCTTTGTTGTTTAGTTGGTTGACCAATATTTACATTTAAGCCATACATCATTTGTATTGCTGAAGTTTGAGAGTGTGTAGCTATGCAACTCTACGCCTCCTGACTATTACTCCATAAAATCCAAACAAAAACTTGGCCTTATAGTTGCACACAAAAGCCACCACAGAACACTTCTTATTTCTGCTAAAGCTGGATCAACATATAACAAGTGAGCATTCCCCCAAGTGACAAACTGAGCACAGGGGGCAAGACATTAATGTAACTACATCACAGAGGAGAGAAATACTATGAAAGAAACAGCTTTTTAGAGAACAAAAATATTTACTCATCCTAAGTCCTCCTCCCATTATGCTTGTACTGTTTAAAAAAAGGAAGAAAAAAAAAAAGATGTGCAGTGTGCTGTGTAAAACTGGATTCACAGAGTCAAACGCCAATGTCCTATGTTACTGTGCAAACAAAAGTAACACTGCATATTAGTACCACTACCTGAAACACCACAAAAAGGTCAGGAAAACTTCAGTGGAAAAACCCCATCGTCCAGCCCACCAAACACCCACAGCTGGAGAGAACACCATCACTGACAGCAGCGTGCCACCAATTAACAGGCAGTAACGGTCGAAAAGAGCAGCAATGCATGTCATTTTTCTGTGCACTGCACAGGTTACACTCCCGGTCACGCCTCAAAAACCACATTTCTCCCCTGCGATGATTCTGACACACCACATGATCAGAACTGATTGTAAGTTTGCTTGGATCCACTCGGGTATTAGACATATTGACACAGACCTAAGACATGGGTAAATAGAGCAGGCCGACCAAAGAAATGCTGGTTGCAAGATATTTGGCTCTCCACATGTTTTATGAGGAAGGAAATGCATTCAAGTCATTTAGGTCTTAAGAACACTCACGATAGGTTTTGTTGAGAAACACTCAATTTAAAACATACAAAACTCTGCTAGGCGCCTTTAATAGAAGCTCATTAAGATGTCATGTTTTCTTATTTAGATTATACAACTGTTCAGTGGGACGTGTATATTTTTAGCTCGTTTAAAACAAATCATCAGTTTTAGAATTTAAAAACACATCTTTATCATATTTAACCCTTTGAAACCTGCGCAAATTGGCCTGATGCCATTCAAAAATATGGAAAAAGGGCAATCCCCAGCTTAAAAGAATTACCCAGACATCTGCAAGAAGTAAAAAGTAAAAAAAATTACCAGAAAAATTAGAAAGAAAAAAAAAACAGGACATTAATTTTTTTTAAAAAAGGGAAAATGAACTAAGAAAAAACTGCTTAAAATTATAATAATTCTATGAAATAATTTCAAATGTATAATTATTATAATTATAAATATATTTCTCTGCATTTTTTTCCACAAACTTTAAAAACATTTTTTTTTAAATCTACTAATTTCTTGTAATTTGTGGGATATTTCTTGCTAAGTTGCTAATTTTTTTCCCATCTTTTTGAGAAAAATCAAACACATTTGCTCAGGGGTCAAAGGTTTAAATATTTGTTAAAAGGTGTCTGGATGCGGCACAAAAAAAGTGATGCTAAGGGTTAAAGCACAGCTTGACCTGTATTTACCTCCATGTTTTAATACATTTCATAATTTTCTGTTTGAGTGCTCCTGTAAATCAACTTTATCACTGATATTTTATGTGGTAATAACAGAAGCAGAAGCAGGTGTCTCACCGGTGACCTCTGATCAAGGCTGTTGAAGTCCATGGAAGAACCACTCGCCCGGCGTGATTGGCTGGAGTTTATGGTGGGCGTGGCAGCAGTGTGCGTGATGACTGGAAGACATGGAGGAGGAGGAGGAGGAGGAGGAGGAAGAAGAGGGTGGGGCATGGAGGCTTTTGGGTTCAGGAGACCATTGGGGCTCAGCATCATGGCCTGAATCTTGAGCTCTGTGCACACACACACACGTGCACGCACACACACACACACACACACACACACACAACACACACACACACACACACACACACAGAGGTAGACACAAACATTTTTTGTTAATTTCAATTTATTAAAACTTGTTTTCACAGTTTCTGTTATGATTAGGGCTGTAGCTACAACTAAAGAAACAGAGGTCATGTCTACAGTATTTGTTTTTGTTTTTTTTGGAAATTTGAGGAATTCAAGTGCAGTTTTAAAGTTAATGATTTCAGGATACACAGAGAAATTTTAAATTGTAGATGCAAATATTTTTTAGACGTTGTTAAGAATAGGATAATTTTAGGCTGAGAAAAATGTTTTTAAAAAACATAAATGAATAAATGCAACACTTTAACAAGGCAGAAGACATTTCAATTATAGAAAACAGCTTTTATGATTTCATAGAAAATACCAGAGGGACATATAGCTGTTTTAAAAAAAGAATACAACATCTAGAAATGTATTCAAATTAACAATTTTACAGAATCTTTGGGTTCCTTTAAAACTATCTGAGGGAGGATGGTGCTGCTTGGCCTTCAAACAGGACAACTATTAGCAATATAAAACAATGCACAGTAGGTCAAATTGGAACCAAAAAGTTGGTCTGTAAACTGTGACAGATGTTTAGAGAGTTTCAGTAATCATTTCATTATTGGTGTTTGTTTTTAAAGCAACATTATTATGCAAGAATTGGTATTTTTTGCAATTTGGTTCCCCTACAGTCTTGGATTTGAACGTCAATGTCGTAAATGTCGACCTTCAGTTATTGGCTGTAGCAACTTGAATTCACCTCGACTCTCCATCAGATCAACTTTCTGTTGTTGCCATTACACAAGTTAGAGCCTTGGCTACAGCTGGCCACCAGCCCACTGTGCCCCCTGGCACTTGGGGTTTGTGCTGGCTGAATTTGAGTGTCTGCAGCCGTTTATTAAAGGTCTGTCTCGGGAGCTGTGGCACCCTATCCCCATGACAACAAAGTGTCTTATCAGCACATTTTTCCTGTTAGCTGTGAAACAGATCACAGCAACTTACTGTACACCAGGACAGTATCAACAGTTTGCAACCCCGGATTAGTTTGATTATTACAGTATTTAGTATAATTCATTGCTAAAGGTGTACAAAGTTTGGATTTTTACAGCCACAGTTATTTACAGAACTGGCAATACTTTGCTAGCTTCAGTTAGCTGGTGGTACGTGCTGTGATGCCGTAAAGCGTTACACACTTCCCTCAAGAGATCCCACCTGAGCACCAAAGGTATATAGTGTAAGAACAGGTGTTCGAGACACTCCCAGATCTCAGCAAACCTTGGTGAGTACAGTGTTGTTATTATCACCAATAAGACAGACGAACAACACTATAACAAGAGCACCCAGCAGCAATAAACCAAAATGATCCTCTAAGGTGATTGTAGGTGAGTGTAGTGTTGATCTAAGAGTTTGTACCTGCAGCGTACAACTCTCTCAGCTTCTCCTCATCCTCGAAAGAGAGCGATTGTCTCTCATCGTCTGTTTCAGATCTGTTGGCATCACCCTAAAAACACACACACACACATATCACTGAGAACACTACCATCATAATCTTCATTAGCTCCCATTTCTCACTGTCTGTTGACTGTTGTAAAAGTGAAAAATATGAGCAAGTTGAGAGGAAGAGACTGAGAGACAAAGAGCGGGAGGCAGACGGGCAAAGGGGATCTCCAGTGTTCTCTAGTTGAGTTATGTGCATGGCTTTGGCAACAATCTCCCGTAGTCACGCCAATAAAGCTTTACTGAATTTAATTAAAATTCACGCCAGAAAGATGGAGGCAGGCGGCTTTGGCAAAGGGTATCTGTGTGTGTGTGTGTGTGTGTGTGTGTGTGTGTGTGTGTGTGTGTGTGTGTGTGTGTGTGTGTGTGAGAGAAAGAGAGAGAGAGAGAGAGAGAGAGAGAGAGAGAGAGAGAGAGAGAGAGCAGAGAGCTCTCTGATGCTGGAGATAAAAGATGAAAACTAAACAACAAAAGCTCACCAGCTGTGAATGGCAGGCGATATCAAACACATCCCTACCCTGGAGAGAATTGTGCTTGCTTGTGTGTATGTGTGTGTGCGAGTCAGTGAGAAAGAAAGAGAGAGAGAAAGAGAGGCAAGGGGATAGAAAGAGAGAGAGACACATGGAGGAAGGGAGGACAACTGAAAAAGAGTAATGGATAAAGAGAGGGGAGAAACCACACAGGCAGGATGGTGGAGATTATTCTCTTGTAGGCAGCTTTGGTATCATCAGCACAACAGAACTCAATTAGTCTCGTTCTCTTCCTCGGTCTCTAAGTAGCTCATATAAAACTGCAATTTTTGCCCATACCTCGGCTTGAAAGCCCTCAACCAAAATGGCTACGAGCAAGTTGAAGAGGACGTAGTTGCCAAAGGTCATGAGGGCGACAAAATAGAGGGCAGCCAACGGCGAGGTGGAGGCCATCCCATTATAGAGCACCGCGTTCCAGTCCTCCTGGGTAAGAATCTGCAGATGGGATAAGACGTGCAGAGACAGGTGGTGCAAGTCAAGTGTATGTCGGTATAAAAATACACCATCAATAACAACGGCAATGCAACATACAGTACTGGTCGCTGTCTGAAGTAGAAGAAGAAGACGAATACAAGCAGATTCTTCCTTTAATATCTCATTGTCAGTTGAACCGTAATGATGCTCATCAGTGTTAAATGAGCTCCTGTGGAGTGCTTGTTTCATTACTCTTCCTCCCACACTGCTTGTGAAGCGCATCTCACCTGCCCACTGGGAGAGTTTGTAGATTTTGTTGAAAAATCAAGTGTGAGTGCTCTCAAATTGGGGCAAATGAAATAATGGTAATGATCATCAGGGCTACTATTGCTGACGGCAACAGCTGCTCGTTTGAATCTCACAGAAAATAATTCTAAAATCACAATCATTGACAGGAAATTCCTCTAAATTAAATAACTTGTATCAGTGTGTTTGTGTGCTCAAATGCATCTGTACAGTGGTAGAATGTAATTAAGTACATTTACTAAAGTACAGATTTCAAGTGCTTATACTTTACTTGAGTATTTCCATTTCATGCAACTTTATACCTCTACTCTGCTACATATCAGGAGTAAATGTTGTACTTTTTACTCTCAGAAAATGACTTGATTTTAAAATGTTTGTGATAAACTGAAGGATGAAATTCTCCTACATCTTGAGCTAAACTAATGCTGAAAACAGCTGTTTTTTTTGACACCATGAAACGTTGACTTTTGAGATACATTATTCTCACAGGACAGAGATACTACAAACACTTCATGATGATTTTGTACAGTAAAATGCATAGCATAGCATCTAAAATGGTGTAAAGATTAGTATAACCTTAAAGGTATACTTAACAGGATTGTCAGTCACTGTTTGTAAACACGATCGCCAGCGAAAGTGAAAGTAAAAGCCAACCCCAGATTCACTCTTGTTGGCGTTTTGCCGCGCTTTATTTGCATCTTTTCATTGCTGTGTCTCTTGGCTGCCTGCTGCTTAAACTCTGGCAACTGGCCGCTGCCTTTTCATAAAGCCCCAACATTATGAAAGACTGAAACTGACAAAATCAAAAATAAATAAATAAATGCATCAATAAATAAATGAAAATGTCAAAAATGGCAATATTTATTTAATTTCCCATTTAATTTATCAATTTATTCTTTTTCATATTTATTTGCTTATTTGTTCATGTATTATTTTCCACTTGCGCATGCATTCCCCTATTTATATAATTTCCCATTTTATTCTACATTTTACATATTTATTTACTCATTTTTAAAATGGATTCATTTATTTGTGGGATTATTTATGTATTTATTTATGTATTATTTTCCTTATTTGCCTGCCCCTCCATTTATTTCCTCAAACATATTTAACTCTCTTTTTCCTTTTCCACCTACACTTCCACATACATTTCCACTTCATTATGCAAATGAGGGGGGCTGGCCCAGGTGCCATGGGGGTGTCAACTTTTTGCCTGTTGGTTGATCGACATCAGAGTGCATGGAGCAACTATACATGGCTTGTCCACATGAAAAAGTACATAGTCCTGACTAACGGTGTTATTTTTTAGCAAGATCAGCTAAGTGCCTCAGCACTCTGCCCATCTCCTGACTAGAAGTAGTCGTTATAGCTTTCAAAAGAAGAGTTCCTTCCTCGTGGTCATCTGCCGGCAGGCGTAAAAAAAACAAAAAAAAAACCTCACTGCCGGCCGGTGTTGGAGCAAAGCATTTTGTGTGAGTCTTTACATTGTTAGGGAAATCATGCATAGTACATCTGCAGCAGTAAAATGCAACACACACATAATGCAGCAGTAATATTAATCCAGAAACATCATATATCATAGAAAAAACAGATGGGAAACATTTTACTGCACTATGAGTACTTTTACTTAAAGTACTTTTACTTTAGGAAGGTTCTGAATGTAGTAATTTTACTTGTACCAGAGGACAGTAAAATTGGAATTTGTACTTTTACTTAAGTACAGGATCTTGATACCTCTTCCACAACTGCATCTGTACGTGTGTATCTGTGTGAGAGAGAGTGCACATCAGTGTGTTTGTCTGACCTGAAACACGGTGACAGTCGCCCAGAGCAGAGAGTCAAAGTTTTTTCTGTCAGGTAGGGTGTCTCCACCATCTTGTCGCAAACCGAATTTACAGCCGAACAAATGCATTCCCAAGATACTGCAACACACACAAACACAAAACACAACACATTACTTTTATTACATTGTAATTTAATGTGAATGCGTAATATTGCATGTGTAAATAAATGTGTGTGTGCAAAAAGTGATGAGATATGTGGTAATATGCCCTGTAACAATGTAAAAAAAAAAAAAGGTGATAAGTAATGATTCTTTTTTTTATAAGGTATAATCTGTGTAATTAAAACTGAGAAAACTATCTTGTGAGTCTCCTGTGCGTCATCCTGCAAAATCGCCTTGAGAGAAAGTAAGAATATACCTGAAAATGAATATAAAGAGCATCAGCAACATGCAGAATGTGGCCACATTGTCCATCGTCTTCATCAGCACCACCAGCTGCCTCCTCAGGGCGGGAAGGAACCGGACCAGCTTCAAAACCCTCAGCAAACGGAAAGTACGCAGCACCGACAAGCCTCCCTCTGCCTCACCCACAATCTCCCACACACTGAAACGATGGTAAGCAGATTATAAACACAAAAATTAAATTCGCATTAAAGCAACCTCAGGAATCAATATGTGCTTAACCTCAGCTGTAACCCTTTTGAAGTCTGCATTAGTATTACACACAAAAGCCTCCCCTTCCAGGTAGGGAAAGGACTAAGTAATTTTTCTAGTGACAATGTGGCAACTGAAAACAGAAAATGGGCCAATGCTGTTTACAACTTACCAGCCAATAAAGGAGGTGACAGCAGCGTGCACTGGCACAGTAAACAAGCAAAGCCTTCAAGCACAGATACATAATTTAGCTTGTAGTACTACATAATGGAGTGAATACAGGACCCTTGGACTAAGAGTGCAACCACATGGCTTCACTGCCAGAGCCAGAGCCACTGTGACAGTTTGGGAGATATAACTGCAGTGCTGACTCGCAGGAAAGCTTTTCCAACAACACAAATATATACTGACAAAATTTCCATTTTTCGGGTAAACTCACAGTAAAAGAAACCCCCAGAACCCCACCTGATGATGACGATGATGCTGTCGAAGCCGTTGTAAGGGTTCTTGATGTAGCCAAAGAGCCCGAGAGCCAGGAGCTTCAGCAACATCTCAAGGCTGAACAGACTCGTGAACACCATGTTACTGATCTCCAAAACATCTGTCAGCTCCTGCGGCTGAGGAGGCGCAGTGTTTGTGGAGAGAAAAAGGGGAGAGATTGATGCACAGATATTGGACTGGCAGAGAGAAAAATGAACAAATAAACAGAGACAGACAGACTGGCAGTGAAGAGAGTGGTGGAGTCAACATGTTAAGGATTTTTGAAATGCCACTCAAGACTACAGTGCAGGTTTATGTGGCTGACGTGTCAGATATGGAGAGAGAAGCTGCACCAGGATGTGAATTCAGGTGTGTTTTTGGAAGGAAAATTCTGGAGCAGATCTGACGTTGAGTTAATGAGGTTTGTGTTGAACAAGAGCCTTTTCATGTTATGTGAGTGCATCAAGATCGATTCACACTTAAAACACTGATCATTTTTTTAAAACTTTACTCTGAGGTTCACCATAAAACAAGTAAAGTATCTAAGTTTAACTATTATCTTTCATTAGTTTAGCATCATGTCAAGTTCTAGATAATTACATTCAAATAAAATAACATCAAAGCAACATTATGCAAGACTTGGTATTTTTGCAGTTTGGTGTCACTGTTTCTCTGTTGTAATACAAATTGTGCCTTTAGGTTGCAAAGCATTAATATGTTCCTGATGTAAGCTGTAGTGATCTGTCTAACAGCTAATGGCAAATGAGAATTCAACAGCAGAGTGTACATCCCTAATTATGTTATTCGTCAAAGACTGCATCGAAAGCTGCAACTGTCTGTCTTACAGAGACTCATGGACAGCTGAACACGTGCATTTGTTGACAAGCTGAAGGATTTGGAACCAGACAATACACTGTCAAAGAACCATGTCATTTGACAGGGTCGAGTAATATTACAGGATTTTGCAGTTTTATTCATAGTGACATTGGAGACGACACTGACGTAACAAAAAAGTATAACAAAAGAATCTGCCACGCATGACATGACATGCTAAAATACTGCTAATGTTTTCAGCCTCTTGTTTGCTGAGCCGTTAAATGTGACTCCTGACATTTGGAAAAACTAAAACCTTTATGAGACAAAAATGACACCAATAAGGTTAAAGCCAATGTTGCAATCTTGCATAAATAACACTGGCAGGGATGTACACTCTGATTGTCACTGTATCACATTTAGCTGTGAGACTGAGCAGTACAGCTTACATCAGGACAATAAAAAAAAGTTTGCAACCTTGCAACCTGGCATGAGTTTGCTCAATTACAAAGTATAATTCATGCCTTGCAAACAGTGTATGTCTCATCTCTGCTCTGCCAAGATGTGCGCACGGGGAATACAGAGCTAGCCAGGCTAACCAAGCTAATATTATGACTCTTTTGTTGACTCTTTTCTCCAGGGAGATCCCGCCCGCTTCCCAAAGTCACATAATGAAAGATGGGGCGTTTTGGGCGTGGAGTGGAAATAAAAGAGACACCAGTTTTCCTGTTACAAGTAAGTGTACCATCTAAAGGATTTGAAGATGATACTTTAAGGTAAAATAACTGTATAATGTTTTTTTTTAATTTTCCTCTCTTTAGTAATTTCATATTAGTATTATTGGCTTGTCGCAATTTCATTTGTTTGCAGGAGGGTGGGGGCAGAAAAGGCTCTCTGATTTCAAACGGGAGCATGACAGAAAAAGTTTTAAAGATTATCAACACATCTTTATTTATGTTATTGTTGGAGTCGCTCTTCACTTGTTTTTCTTGAGATTAGCCGATTTATTTTGCTTAAATCCTGCATTGTTTTAAATCTGGGATAAACCTTGTAAAGCACTTTGCAGTGAGTCTCACCGAGACTTTGTCTCGAAAAGTGATTTAGAAATGATTACATTATTTACAATAAAATATCTTATGTCTCCATCTTTGTTAAAAACAACAGAGCTACTGTGTACGGTGGCATTAGGTGTCATTTCTTCATTACAGTGAATGCAAACATTGTGTTTACTTCTCTCAGCTCGTCAAACCAACAAAGCAGTGTAAACAAGTAAATGTGTCTCTGAGCATGCTCAGTGACATTTTCCTGACACAGCGCTACTCTCCAGAGATCAAAAAACAAGTCTCTGAGGTGTTTCAGACCAAACTGCACTGTTCACACACACTGAAATGAGGGAATGTAGTCCAGTCAAATTGTATGGCTCTTTGTTTGTACTTAATAATTTTTAGATGACAATTGATTTCTATGGCACAGAGAGAAATAAAGCTTTATCGGGATTTGGCGTTGTATTCATATATCACAATATTCATTCATACACTTTCATTGTGCGCTTTGGTCTCCTCAGAGGATTTATTGATAACAAAAAAGGATAAAGTAGAGCTGGCCTTATCCTTAAACATTACTTATTCAAGAAGTCAAGGCCATCCAAATCTGTCATATTGTTCAGGAAATGGGCCACACTCAATCTTCCCCCTTCTCCTGCAGCCTGTCCCTACCTCCCAGCCAATCACAACGTCAGATCTGTCCTCCTCACTCCTCCATTCGCTCTCACTTGCTTCCCTCACTCTGCCCCGTCTCTGCGCTCCTCACTCTCACTCTCCCATCCCAGGGTCACGCTTTAATTAACACTTCAGGTCTTATGAGTTTCTCCACCTCCTGATACATGCATGCACACACCCACACACAGTCTCTCTCTCACACACACACATTCTGTGATCCCATATGCTTGGTGCTGTAAGTGTTGATTGGAGGGTAAGTTTATTGACTCCACCACACACAGTGATTAGCACATCCATTTTCAATCAAACCAGAGTCCCATCCAATCTGCAAGAGCCCTGTGCATAGCTATGCACATGCACACACAGACATGCAGTCCCTTACATAAACACACATAAACATACCTGCTCGTGGTACTCTATCCCCATTGACAGCGTGTTAATAAGGATTGCGATCATGATTCCTCTGCTGAAGTATCTGCTGCCAACAATGAGTTCCAGTTTAGTTTGGAGTCCCGCCCAGCAACGCTTACACAGCCCTTTCTTTGGCTCAGACACCTGTGCATCACCACGGCGAGGGCTGCTACAGTGGCATGGGCTGTTACTATGACACGGGCTGTTGCCATGGCATGAGTTGCTGTACCCATGATGCCGGTCTTCAGGCTGCTCATTAAAATTTTCACTGTCACCAAGTTGGTTGTAGTAGATGCAGTACGGGCATACTGAGGACTCTACTGGGACTTCACCCGGCAACGGTAATGAAGGGTGCCCTGTGCACCCACCTGCACAGACACAAGAAAGACATCATATTAAAAAAAAAAAAAATCATACATGAAGCACAAGGTTGATAAATAAAAAGTTGATTCTGCATGTTGCACTCCTGTAGACATTGTGTCATTCAGTATATTCTCTGCTCAGTAAAGGAGAGCACCGTCATTTCATTTCAGGGAGACAAAAATTCAATAACATGGAAGCAACTGTGCAGTTGGGATGCTTTTGTGCAGAGGGGGAGTTCTTTTATTAGAACAGGGATGTGTGTGTGTGTGTGTGTGTGTGTGTGTGTGTGTGTGTGTGTGTGTTGGGGGGGAAGGGGCATGGAGTGAAGCGGGAGTAAGATTTCAGCGGAATTCATTAGCAAGCAGCTCGGGAGGAATGCTCCAATGACATAACAACAAACACTAATCTAGCAAGAGCAGTTCACTTGTCATCACAATTACAACAAATTCATGTTTCACTGGAGACTGATATAGTGAATCCAATCTAGTCATTCTGTGGCGTGCGTCTATAGATAATGTGGGCTGCAAGGAAAGTTTCAGCAGGCAGACTGAAAGGCTGAAAATGGCTCTATGCTACAAGAAAAAAACACTGTGATTTTCAGCATTTTCGCCAAGGATCCCCAGTGCATGTGAGCACATCCTGAATAATTTCTACTCAGTTTTCTCAGGAAGTGTGCCAGCTACAATTAGAATTTATTACAGCATTGTATTAACATTTTTAATGTATGTTCTCTGTTACTTGACTGATTTTACACATCAAAGGAGCTCATAATAGAGTACTGTTCAGCCCGTGAAAACATTCGTGTGTCCTCTAATACTGGAAGAGCTTTGTAAAGTCTTGGAAAATAGCCCAAAGGTGTTACTGTGATGTCATCAGGGTCATTTTGGTTTTGGGACTACAAATTCTTTGACGTAAAGCCTGAGTTATTGTAGGGTGTGGAGTAGGCTTGGGTGGTATCTATTTTCTCTGTATGACGGTATTTAGGTTTAAAAAAAAAAAAGTTTTAAACGCAGTGGCAAGTCTAACCCCTGACCCCCAGGCAAATTTGGAAATCCCCAGATAGCAACAGATTGGCTTGCCTCTACTCCGCATTACTCTGCGTGTCTCTGATTGGCGTACCCTATCATTCTTACCTTACACTAACAAATCCCATTCCTCTTGCCTAAACTTAACCAATCCAACAAGTACTAACCAATCATAGGGAGAGTACAGCGGGTCGGTCCTTCTGTAACCCAGGATTGACAAATTTCAAACCCACAGTTACATTCCACAAGTTCTCTTAGTCTGTTTAGTCAAATAAACTCATGAAATGTCAAGAAAGGAAATCTTCTTACAAATATTTTCCTTATTAACAGAAAAGTAGAACAGTGTACTCTCTGAATTCAAATTTCTCTCTTTGACTGAATCAAGACTGGCTTAATAACTCATCATAAAACAAAATAAAACTCACCAAAACCATCCCAGCTAGTCTTTAATATTCAACAATTACCAACTCTAGTCTGGACGAAATAAACCCTTAACTTGTTGTGGAAATATGCTGTTTTCCTCCCTGCCTCCTCCTCTGCCATTGCTGGTCATCTGTACTCCTGTAATGTTATCCCCTCAACTAGCAGTCGCCATCTTTCTCAGCTCAGCTGCCTATTCAACCTGTAGAGACTGACCTCTGTTGGTGCATGCTGTGCACTGCAAATCTTTAAAAACAGACTTTAACATGGCTTGAGTATATTTGTAATAAACTGCACTATATGCATATGTGGTTAAACATGACATACCTATCATCTTGAACAACTACGCTGCTATTAGCAAGCCTTGCCATTGAAATATTTCATTTGAACGTTAGATGGCGCTACTTTAGCTACGATGATTGATTACTAGTCGACCAAAACATTTATCTACAAGGCAATGGACATGAGAAGATGAAAGATAAGAAATATCTTTTAAAATATGTTGGCATACCAATAAACTATTGTTTTGTCAAACATTAAACTGTTAAATAGTGTTGCCACAGTAATTTTGAAAGAAAATTAATTTTCTATGGTAACTGGGCTTTTATGGTCTACAAACACTAATTTTCTGGTTCAAAACAATGCATTTCTTATTGTTTGGCCCGTGACTACTTATATTTTTTTTGCATATGGCCCACAATCAACACATACAGAATCTCTGTATTAGTTAAACAACAGAGGAGTGTCTGTATTTTTAATGCTATTTAAAATCATACAGTTAGGATTTGTAAATACTCTGGTATACAGTAATACTGTTATACCACCGAGGCTAGTGTGGAGTTTGTAAGACTTGCTGTGTTTACGGAGCACTCAAGTGACTTAAAGTCAGGATATCTTCGCATCTTTATCTTTGATTTTGACCATACAGTTTTATGTTACTCTGAAGCGAGTCCTTCAGTGTTATGGCATTGTAATTTTATGTAGTACCTCTTCAGGCCCTTTACATATGGATAATCAACACCTTAAAATCTTCTTGTCTCTGGCAAGACTTGCTCCAGATATTTTCAAAATGCTTTTTATAGCTTTTTTTTTTTTTTTTTTTTACACAAATCAATAAGAGTCTTAATCACATATACTGCCAAGAAACTTGCAAAATTTTCTTCCAGGGTCTTCAATATACTCTTGCAAATCATTTTCATGAATATTGGCATCCTAACTCTCATTTCTTACTCTATATCCCCCCTCAGAGTTCAGGGAATCAAACCTAGAGGCGGAGATCTGGACAAAAAGGTCAGAGAGAAATGTTTTGGATCAACTGTCAGTTGTGACACCTCAACCTTTAGGCTTGAATAAGGAGTTTGACTTGAGTCTTGCGCTCCGCCTCAACATATTTTTCTTTTTAAACTATGTGCTGTGAGGTATAACAGCATCTGCCTGATGTTTTTCACAGTACCCTTGTTTTTGTAGTTTTCAACTGCTGTAAATGTGTGTTTCCCTTCCCCTTCATACATCGTATCACTAATTTTCTATATCTGTGGTCCACAAATGCCATGGGACTTGCAATACCCTGTGTGTAATCTTATGTAAGGGATAGACAGATGTGTTGCCTTAGGGCTAATTACCTGAATGTACAAATACACCACAGTGCTCTTGTATTCAGTTTGCCTTGTAGGCCTGATCAAGGTCTATGACTGAGAGCTTGTTATTTTTTTATTCTATTTTATTTTTTTAATGTGAAGACTCTAGTGTGCAAAAGCTCTTTTTCTTTTTCATGATGCTTTGAGCACCACAAACAAGATTAAATTCACCTCCACTGTGTCAGACGTCTGTGATCTGCATGTCTAAATGCTGCCGAGGGTGAGTGGGAAAATGTGCTTTGTTGTAATTTGGGTGAACTGAGCCTGCGCTGAGAGATTATTTCTTAAAAGAAAGAATTTAAAAGAAATAGACCAAAGTTAACCAAATCACTCTGCAAAACACAAACTGAGGCACATTAAACATCCAGTGTGTAGGATTTAGGGGGCTATATTAGAAATAGAGAATCAAATGAAATATAATATAATAAGTGTGTTTTCTTTAGTGGATGATCACCTGAAAAAAACAGTTGTATTTTGGTTATTGTAGAATGAGCCGTTTATATCAACATAAGGAGTGGATCCTCATCCACAGTCCACTATGTTGCATGCCATGTTTTTAAAGTTGTCCTGAACAGACAAATCAAACACTGGCTCTACATAGGGCCATTCATATTAACGTATGTTTGCAAACAACGTCGAAAAAACACAGATTTTTAACGTCAAACTGCTCTATTCAGTGTTTTAACTGGTTTAAACCACAAAGGCTGTTTGTGTTTGGAAAGGCAGAGATTTCTACGGATAATTCAGCTGTTGGTAAAAAATCTCCCAAACGTCTGAATCTTAACTTATCAGAGAAAAAAGGTAAGCACCTATGAGCAGGTGCTGGACTGGCAGCCCGTCCCCGACATGGTGAACGTCGTCAGAGAAACTCTGATTTGTGATGTAAAAACTGCTTTATTCAGTGTTTTTACTGGTTTCAGTAATCTGGCCTGGTTGTTTTGGAGAGGAAGAGACCTCTGCAGATAACTCAACTCCTGGCAAAAAAAAACTCCTGAACAAAGAACACTGAAGGAATCCTAACTGGAGGGGTTTAAACTGGTTGCAATCTGCAATCCTCAGTGCTCGGGGGCCACTAAATCCTACACACTGTTCCTTCAAAGCTTTCTTTACAAAAATAATCATCACTGCTAACATACTTGTAGACAGAGGGACCAGTGCTGGTCTTTGCCAAGGGCATTCAAATCAGTGCATCAGCCCCTGTAAGGCTCAGATTGAGCCACAACCTTGAGATCGCTCACACACTCACAAACACACACCCTTTCGTTCTCACCATGCTCTACCACCAGCTGTGGCAGTCTGTTGACAGTCTCTGTGGCAACCAGCCTCTTCTGGTCTCGGGCCTTTGCATTCAGTTGACTGAATAGGGGCGATATGAAGGGATAATTGAAACCATTCCCTCCATTTCTGACAGCAGGCTCAGACTGAGGCTGCTGATGCTGCTGGTGATGAAGCTGGTGATGCTGATGGTAAAGCTGATGAAGGTGTGACAGGTCGTTGGGAGCGTGGCCTGAGTGCCTGTGAGCAAGTCCATTCATCTCCCCAGCTGCGCCCCCTCTGGAAGCTCCACCTCCTCTGTCTTTCTGACACACACAGTGAATGTGCCTGCGTGTCTGAAGATAGTAGCGGGAGAGTCGTCGCCACGCCTTACGGCCCAGGTGCGCCAGGTAGCGGATGATTTCCTCATAGCAGCTTCCCGGTTGGCTGTCGCTGGCCAGCGTGGAAGCTGATTGGTGGAGCTGCCGGGCGCGTTGCTCCGATTTCATTAAGGCGTGTTCTCTCTGCTTCGTTTCAGAAAACTGGGTTGCGATGACTACCAGGCACAGGTTGATCATGAAGAAGGAGCCCACCTGGTTATGACAAAGAGCACATTACACACTACTGAAATATACAATATAATACATCTATCTGCAGGGTAACTGTACTGTATAAAAAGTGGCTCAGTGGATAGAGTGGGCACCCCATTTATGAAGGCTGCGGGTAAACCTTGGCTCTCTCTCCCTTTTACGCTATCACTCTGTCCCGTCTAATAAAGGCAAAAATGCAAAACAAAATTCTTAAAAAGAAAAAGAAAAATTGTAATGTATAAAAAGTTAAGTATATATGATACAAAAAATGAGTAACTGTATTCAGTGGCAGTTTAAATTGGTGATTTTTTGCATAAAGTCACTGTCTCTAAAAATGAATTACTTGGAGAAATTAATTCATTGGTTTTTATCTTATTTTGACATGAAAATACAACACCCATATAAATACGTGTTGCAACATGATTTTGAAGTATTTCAAAAGTAATACAACTTTACGTTACATAGTTTGAGGAATCTAATGAAATACGTGACACAAATTACATGTTGTACAGTATGTATTCAATAATCTTTAACTATCCAAAAATTGTCTATCTGTAATGTCATTAACTACATATATGTGAGTGTTTGTGTGTGTGTGTGTGTGTGTGTGTGTGTGTACTTACTATAATGAGGAAAATGAAGTAGATGAAGTTGTAGAAAGAATGTGCATCCATGACGTAGTACATGATGTCCACCCATCCCTCCAGAGTAATTACCTGCATGAGAACACAGACCCTGATTAATCACAATAATGTGTGGTGCACAGAGTTCATCAGCGTGAATGGATTAAAGCTCTTTTCCTTTTATACATAAACAAACATTTACCTGAAAAATGGCGATCCATGCATATCCAATGTTATCAAAGTTAATAGCTCCTTTGTGCGGGTTTATCTCCCCGGCACGACACTCATTGTAATACTGATACCAGTTCACACATGGCACTGGTTCATCTGCACTGAGTTCCATCTCTGGACGGGCATCCTCAGCGCCCAGGAAGCAGGAAGTCCGGCCTACACGGCGGCGAGGCACATCGGAGCACCGAAGCATCCCGTTCTCTCTTTCCATTGAGCAGATGAACGGATGGTCATCGGTGCCATCTGGCCGGTAGTAGCCACTCAGGAAAGAAATGTTATATCGCCTGGAGAAGAGGAGAAAAACATTTGATAATATTTTATTAATACTGCATGTGTAAAAGTTATTATTATTAAGGAATATACAGGAAACATAAAAGAAAAAGTAAACCGCGTATCATCCCAGAACAGTTCCTGTGATATCCTATGAAAATGCACACACATTAGTTTGTATGATATCCTAAAAATTAGTGGCCCACAAATGATGTTATGTCCTTAATGTAAAGTTATGCAATGACGTAAGGGTACTGTGGTTATATTTGTGGAAAGAAACATGGTTGGGCATCTCTGTAGGAGATACGGGTGAAAATATGAGGTATTGTGACCCACCAGTCCAATCTGCCGCCTTACAAGACATCTCAGGATATATACGGATTTGGTTGGATTAGTTTTTATAGGAAAAGTAATGCAAGGTAATGGAAACTGTTTATGAGAACAGCCTGACCAAACATCCTTATTGGGAACAAATCCTCTGAAAAGACCAACAATGCTTGAGTCTATTTCTCAGAACTTTTCATCTTAATTTTCCTTTCTGTGGCTCTCAGCCCCAAGCCAAATCAGTCCGTAAGAAGATTTAAATCTTTAAAAATGGGTCACAGAAATGTAAATATAGTTGTATTTTTGCATTAGGAGCTGGACACTGATGTCTTTCACTGATTTTTCAGACAGGAGTAAGCACTGGATTTTTTTAGTGGAGGTGGGGGGTGGGGTAGTGTCAGTCATGGATTAATAGACATTTGGTGAACTAGTGGCAACTACTATCAACATCTGGACTGTGTATGCTGGATTCAAAATAATACACTAAAAATGAAATAACAGACTCAAAATAAACGATAGTGCCCATGTTTATTTAAATGAAGGAGCATGTCATCCCCAGCCTTGTAGTCTGAAGTGTACCCTGCCTGTCGCCCAATGCCAGCTGGGCAAGGCTCCAGCCCCCTGCGACCCTGAGTAGGATAAGCGGTTACAGACAATGGATGGATGGATGTCCTCCAGTGCAACACTGCAGCTCTCTAATGTGTTTTTAATAGTTTTGGACAACATGAAGCTCTTTAGCATTGAGGAATAAGCTGTATCAGACTCTGGTTACACAAATAATTCACCCACTTGTTAGTAGAATCACTATTGGTTTTGGTCCAGTAAGAAACATATAGAATATATCTGGTCTTATGCTTTAAACTGCCAAAATAAAACAATAAAAGAGGCCTTAAATATAGAAAGTAAGTTCAGGTAAAGATCGGACAATTTTTCGGTAGATAAATCATTTCATCAACCTTTTGTTTGTACAAAAACTGTTTTCTGGAAAAGCAGAAAGACAGTGAGTGAAATACACAGGGGTGCTTCAGGGGGAAATGAAGAAACAGAGAGAAATACAGATTAAGGGGAAAAAAAGGAAAAGAGGGAGGGTGCAGCAGAGAGATAAGCAATCAATCATCTGTGGTGTAGAGAAGGGTCACAGAGGAGCCATGCTCCCTCACTTCTTATTAAGAAAGGTCATTTTGGTGTTTATGAAGCGGGAAAAAAGCCAAATTGGTAACTGAAAATAAAATCTAGTGAAGGATTAGTTTTGAGTAAAATTGTGTAGGGTATTTCTCAAGTATTCAAATGTGACCACATGAGATTAAAGCCAATAATAATGTGATATTGTCTTTCCTTATACAGCTGTGGTATGTCAGAAATGTAATCACAGACTCCCGCTTCCGGGATAAAATTAGAATAATAATAAAAAATTGCTGTTGGTCAGTGCTGCAGCTACTGTTTTTGTCAAAAGTGCTGTGTTGAAGTCATAATAAACTGAACTATTTTGAGTATATGGCCTCCAGTGTGACAACAGACAACTGAGCTGTCACTTTACTTTCTCACTTAAATCACAATCACTTCCAGATATGTATCTCTTTAAAACACAGCAGTTAAATAGTATCAGTCCAAAGTGTTATTTCCCGTTCCACAGTGTTTTATGTGTTTTACAGTTTTATTTCATCGTTTTTACCTTATTTTTTGTATTTGAAATTTTTTGTATTACTTTACTCACTGTGGCTACACTATGGCTCAAAAGTTTGGATTTACCTGAGACAAAAGCTTGACTTTTGTCTCAGTTTTTATGAAGTCCTCCGAGGGCCATACTAAATTCATGAACACGTGATGCATCGATTATAGATTCTAATAGCATGAAAAAGTGATCAGTTATCACGGTTTAAATTACACTCCTTCACAATCTCCCTCTGCGTGAGGTTTCAGCTTCTGAGTTATTAATTCACTCACCACAAAACTTGTCCTCCTAACATTGTCTCTGTCAGTCTGATGTCTTGTGAAAGCTTAATGTTTGGGCACCCCAACTCCGACGACGAGCGTCAAATTTATCAAAACGCATTTGTCCTGTAAACTCTTCCGGTTTAGCATGTTTGGAACCGTAATGGCGCTCGAGATTGGCCTCTTTCGTCACTGCCAGCGCCACGACACAAACTTGGCAAAGTGTATTGCCTTTTACTTCGACAAAGAAATAATCGTTTGTCCATTTTTCCTGGAAAACGCGGCATTTTGCATCCGCCTCCATTTTCTTAGCAATCGCCATGACACATCGCTTGTCAATCGATCCCCGATGTAATCGCGCGACTGCACGTAACCTCACGTGTTGTGTTCACTGACCCTGAACCTGACTCGGACATGCATCGCCGTCTGTGTTATCCCAGAAAAGTAATTGCTGTCGACATTTTTGTTTATTATTTATTTGTGGGCTGTACACGGCCCGGAGCCCGGAGCCCGGAGGTTCCCCACCCCAGCCATAGGAGAACCCTTTATGGTTCCTTTTGGATGCTTTTATAAAAGTTCCACATGGAGGCCTTTCCAATGGTTCTATCTTAAACTCCAGCCCATAATGTAATCGTTCCAGACAGAAATCTTTCTATGGGTTAGCCCCTTTTGTCTTCTTCCAATGCTAAAACAAACCACCCAGGGAATTCAATGGGAACCATTTTATAATCTAAGAGTTCCAGCTAGAACCCATTCATGGGGCTCCAACTATAGTCACTGACTACATTACTCATAAGTCTCTCTTGCCAATCAAGGTTTTGTTTAACTGGTTTGCCTGCGGTTCCCCAAAGTGCCAGAGCTTCGGTGGCCCGGCACAATCCACAACACTAGTAGTTCACAATCATGTTTTTAGGGGGTAGATTTGTGTATCTGTTGATTTTGTGAAATCTCCACAACTACTGAGGATTCGGATTCTATGACATGTCAGTGGTGCAGTGGGTTTGGGCACTGAAACCCAGTTCCACATCAGAAATATATACAAAATGCCAAGTATGAGATAACCCCTAAAAACAGAAGAAACAAATACTTTCAGCAGCCCACGTAACTCTGTATGGCATGAAATGTTGATAAAGATATCAATTTTGGCAGAACACAACTAAAATGGATTGATTAAGGGGTTTCTCAGATACATCTACATTTGAAAAATATCAATTGAAACATGAGTAAACATTTGAAAATTTGAGGGTGAGGATCTTTTAACCCCAAAACTTTAAACATCCTTGAAGAACTCTTTCTTCCAAAAAACCCTATCTTCATAGACATAGTATTTTGGAGCCCCTGTTTCTTAAAGTATATTTTTGAATAGTCTTACATGCTTTTAGGTTGTAGAAAGTTCTCTCTACAAATAGACGTTATTTTGTATCAAGGGTTTGTTTTGTACATGGAGATCAAATCATTGCATAACTGTTCAACCTGACTGATAAGTGAAAGAGCAGAAAGAGGAGCAACAGTTCAAGAAGAATATATGAAGCCAACAGTCATTGGTAAAAGAAACTGGAAGCTTAGCATCCAAATGTGAGCAGATTTAAAAAGGCACAGATTCCCTTTTCAGTATCAAGTGCACAATAATGGCAATAAGGCAATGTGTTGCTTTAGCAAAACCTTTCGATAGAAATGGAAAGGGTCTAGGGTCTAGTCAAGGGTTAGCACTGTTGGAGTTAAATCAGGAAATATCAACTGAACATATAAACTGACAAATTGCAGTTTATACCATTTCAATTTAATAACTGAGTTAACTGCAGGAAGCCCAGAGAAAAACATAATATTTAAAGCCAAATTGCAACATTTTGTTTCAGTGATGATCAGGAGCCACTTAGGCTTTTCTGGACTGGAAAACAAATTAAAAATTAAAGGGCATTTGAAAGAAAATTTTAATAACAGTATTCTCCCACTTTACAACACAGTGGGAATATTGACTAAATAGAAGTTATAATTATTTTTATTTCGGGACCAAAACTATTTCAGTGGTAAATAATACATTTGGTGTTGCATTTGGTGATCTATTAGAATAGCCATTATCGAAGAAAAGAAGAAAAACACATCTTTATAACAGGTAATTCCAAACTTTTGATTGGCGGGCTATATTTAATTGTAGTACAGATTTGTTTTTACTTTGTAAACACTCTGTTATGTGGTTTTGAAAGCTGTTACTTGGATTAAGGTTATTATTACTATAATTAGTAAGTATTTAGTTACAGTATTAACTATACCTTCATTGTCAAACAATTGATTAATTGTATCTGACTGCTCCAAACAGTACATCAGTATAAAGGCTGTTTCTGTGCACCCCCACCTCTAAATACACCACTGTCAGGGATTATTATGTGAGTGGGATGGCTGAGCCCAAGTGAGGTCAGGTGGTGAACATGATGTTATCTGATGTAATGTGATATTATCACCATGTTTGTGAACATGTGAGCAGGAGCGGGAGTGAGAGCAATGGTGTAACGGCATCACTTAGACAGTGATCGAGCGTGACATGAAGGATCATGTAGGAGAGAAGCAGAGTGACAGTGAAACTCTGAGGGTTCGTGTTGGAACAGCCACTGAGAGTCCCTGAATAGAGACACACAAAAGTCACGTAGCCTTCTTAATCCCTTGATTTGTGATCTCTAATGGTGGAGGCTCCAGGAGGAAACACATTCACTTCCTCTCAGGCGGAGCTGATTAGAGAACAAACAAGATCAGACTATCGGCGCTATTGATCCTCTCTTAGAAAATAATAGCTGAGTGAAAGAAGCTAATCAGCTGTGGGCAAACTTTTGACATGCAGGTTTCAAAGTAATGAGGCCAATGCATCTCTTGTTGTGACATCTGGCAGTTACTATGGTAACTCACATCTTGACATCCTCTCCCATGAAACAGCGGTTTCTCAGTAGCCCCGCCCACAGCTGCACGCCAACGATGCCAAAGATGAAGAAGACAAAGAAGCACAGTGCCAGCACATTGCCCAGCATGGGAAGTGTGTCCAGGAGGAGGGTCACCAGGATACGCATACCTGCCAACACACACACACACACACACACACACACACACAGCACAAACAACATAAGCAACTGCGCACAAGACACCACACGCTGGCAGTATCTGCAAGTACACTTAAACTTTTGCAAAATGGCAGCCACAGGCAGCGGTGGAACAAGATTAAATACATTTACTCAAGTAGTGAATTTATTTACAAATTTTAGATACTTGTACTTTACGTGACTGTTTCTATTTTATGCTAGGTCATACTTCTATTTCAGTTTGTTTGAGAGGGAAATATTGTACTTTTCACTCCACTACATTTATTTTGATTGGTTTAGTTACATAGCAGATACTAATAATTAATTCAAAATAAAATCAATTGATTAATTATTATATATTATTATATGTTACCTAGTAGTATAGTATAAAATGCAAATAGCTCCACTTACAGAGATGAACTCATTCATGCATCAATAACTATAGTCTTACAATGTCTTGTATATTATTCTGAAATGGACCATTCTGCATGAGTACTTTTACTTTTGGTACTTTAAAGGTCTAGTGTCCAAGAATTAGAGGATTTTAGTGACATATAGCGGTGAGGATTGCAGATTGAACCAGATAAAACCTCTCCCAGTTAGAATTCCTTCAGTGTTCGTTGTTAAGGAAATTTTTACCAGGAGCCGAATTATCTGCAAAGATCTCTTCCTCTCCAAAACAAACAGACTTCGTTATTAAAACTGCAAAAAAAAAAAAAAAAAAAAAAACTGAATAAAGTATTTGCATGTTACAAATCAGCTTTTTTCATCTGGTGTTTGACATGTCACAGATGGGCTGCACCTGCTCATGTGTGCTCATCTTATTTCTCTGATAACTTAAGATCCAGGCGTTCAGGAGTTTTCAGGAGCCAAATTATCTTCAGTGGCCCCTTCTTCTCCAAAACAAACGAGGTGATTAAACCAATTAAAGGACTAAACAAAACTGTTTCCTGTTTAAAAAATCTGTGTTTTTTCCGATGTGCTCGTCGCAAAGGAACTGCTAATTACAGTGAACGATGTGGAAACATGAATGGCCCTACATACAGCAAGTGTGTGGTTTGTCTGTTCTGGGCTACTGTATAAACATGTTGGTGCAACACCCTGGACTCCATAGGCAAGGACCTGCTCAATACGTAGGTATAAACAGCTGAATCTAAGGTAATGAAAACACAAGGATTCTTACTGTCACACTAAAGAAAACATACTTATTATATTATATTCCATTTGTTCAGAAATATCCCCCTAAATCCTATACACACACATTTGTCTACATTTTGATTATAATACTTTTGTACCTTTATTTGAGAATGGTTTTTAATACCAGACTTTTTAAAAAATATATGTTTATAAGAAACTTGAACATGTGTACGTATACAACAACAAACAAATGGATACCTCATCAACGACAGCACACACTGAGGTACAGATTAACAAAAACCCCAAATTATTCATACATAAAGCCCTCTGTTATGAATGCAAAAATCCTGAAAGCTTGTTAAAATTAAAGGTATTTGATTATTTTAACGGTACTGAGCTCAAATTTATCATAGTGCAAGGTTTTCATCACCTGATTGAGCCATGCATTTCACAAACACACTAAATGTTCTAAGACAAACATACCCCGTTTCCGTTTTCATATATACATCACTCTCCCTAAAAACAAGTTATTAGTATATAACTAACCCAATATGTAACACTTGGTCTGCCAGTCTTTTCACAAAATATTGCATTCGATCTTTTGGTGTGCAGGAGACACACATCTATGATTATTTGTTTAGTTTTGGCAAACCTGTGGTCCTTTGGGTATAGCCCTAAATTAAAAAACAGGAGTCCATTGGAATGTCTTTTGAAATAATCTTTTCCTTTGCCTTTTTAACCTCCTACCAAAAAGATTTTATCATACTGCTCTGTCAAACACAATGAAATAGTGTCCCCTTCACCTGAGTACATTTTGTGCATAAACCTGGGACATTGCTTTAATATTGATTTAATTTAGCTGGGATGATTAAATGCAGGACTTTTCCTTGAAACAGAGTACTTCTACGCTATTGTTACTCGTACTTAATTTAAAGATCTGAGTACTGCTCCGACTACGTCACAGGAAACGTTGGCCAGACAGGAGAAATCTCTTAATGTATTCTCCACCAAACTGGAGCACTGCAATTAATTGAATGGCAAATAATTAGAGTTCAAACACTGATAATTGGCCTCCACTCTACTCTGCTGAAGAGCACAGATACAAATTCTTCCTCTTTACTGCTTCTGGATTTGGCTACTTCAAACACAGTCTCCAATTTCACAGGAACTCAGTCTGAGTCCTGCCAAGGTCACAGTGTGTACTAGAAGAAAAAGAAGTTGAGTTGGCTGGCCAGTTTGTGTGCCAAGCTGTTAAGAACAATCATCATAATGATTTCCATGACTTTGATCACTGTGTCCTCGTTTGTTTACACATGCGTCCATCAAAAGGAAGGCTGCAGCTGTTAATAGTAATGAAATTAAGTGGAATTTACAGTGCAGCCAGAGAGTACAAGGACAGTGACACATTTTTCATTGTCTTGGCTATGACTTCGACTGCTGACTTTCAGCTAAAGGTGTTTCCACATACGATGAACATTGTAGGTCTGTGACCTACAGACTTAAGGAGGTACTTGTTATACTTGTTTCCTGCTGAAGCTCTGCCAGGTCTGTACTGCAGTCACCTTAAGTTTGTGCTTGTTTTGGGGGATTTTTGCCCTAAAACGGTCTTTGTTATGTCAAACACACAATGGGCCTCATTCACATATATGCCTGAAAATGTTTTTACTTTGCACATAAAATAAGTGTGCATGCAAAATTTTGTCAGATACACGATGTGCGCACCGGCCATGTTAGTGAATTACTGTAGAATCATTCTAAATTGGCAGGCGCGTGCCGACTATTTGCAATCAGCACACTACCTCCCCCATTTCTCTAGGTAAATACATTTACCTAAAGGTGCATCATGGAGAAAGCAGTGAAGTTGTTTCTACGCACAAATTAGTGAATGTCTTGGCAGTCTGAAATGGCTCATTAGCTGGGAGTCACTCTCTTCAAACATGTTATGTGGATCTCTAAAGATCTCTCCTGAAGGCACGGGCTGCCTCCAGCAAGGCTAGATATGCCAGTTTAGCACCTGCTTGGAGGTAAATCACAATCTTTTATATAACTTTTATATATACACAATGTCATGGCACTAGAAATTGATGGGTATAGCCGATCATTATAGGCCAAATCTATAAAAGCAATGAAAAACAAAACTGTGATTTTCTTATACTCCACTGTAAGCTAAGACTGACACACTCAATATTTTAATCATGACAGTAATTGAGGAGGATAAAAGGACATCAAATTCATAGATATTTAATTCATTTGACCAATATATTATTAAGTTAAAGGTTTCGAATAAGAAGTTCTTTCAAACTATTTTTTTAAGAATGCAGTTTTAACCCTTTGAAACTTGAGCAAGTTGGCTTGATTTCTTTCAAAATCAAGGGGAGGAAGACAATGAACAACAAAAGAAGAAATGACTCTAAAATTGGCGAGAAATTAGTCAAAACCACAAGAAAATTATTTAAATATTAGTTAAAAAAAATAAAAAATGTATAAATAAAGGAAATGGCCTGCATGAAGTGCTTATAAATTAAAATAATTCTGTAATGTAGTTCCAAACATGTAATTATGATAATTACCTATAATTATAGTTTTTTCCTTTGCTTATTTCTCTTTTTCCGAAACATTTTCCCATAGCTCTTTTAAATTAATTTTCTTAACTTCTCTAACTTTTTTTTAACTAATTTCTTACAATTTGTGGAACATTTCTTACAAAGTTGCTTCTTGCCTCTTGTTCCATATTTTTAAAAGAAATCGCACCAGTTTGCTCAGGGTTCAAAAGTTTAAATACTTGTGAAAGGCGTTTGAGAGCAGCAAAAGGAAAGTGATGCCACTCCAGGTTTCAAAGAGTTTATATACTAGGCATGTTAAAGGTTTGCATTTACATTTTAGTAGACAGTCAGGGCAATATCATTTCTTTGAACACGTGGTTAAAGGCAGTTCTAAATGTGTTTGCAGGGTACAAACTAATTCAGGAAAGAAAATATTGATGAATCTTGGATTTGTGCATAAAATGTTCACACAGCCTGTTAAAGCAAACTTTTGTGCCATGATTGTGAATGAGGCCCAGTGCCTTAGATTGCAGTCAGGTCAATGACTTTTCCAGTGAAGAACGTTATATGGTCTTACCTTAAAAAAAAAAAAAAATCTCCTTAATTGCCCTCTGTCTTCTCTCTTTACAGCCCTTGACCTGCTGCATTGTTGTAAAGTCATGGGAGTCCAATACTCTCCACCCAATTTGGATGTGTTTAAAGCTTGCAGTCAGCACTTTAACCTCACAGTCACTGTTTCATTTAAAATCCAATGTACTTAAGCACAGAGCCAAAACAATGAAAGGCAATGAAAGCGACCATAATACTCTCTGAGTGCAGAGCAAGTTGGAGGGAAAAGGAAAAAAACTCACTGGGAACTCTGTTGATGGCTCGCAGTGGGCGGAGAACCCGGACGGTCCTGATTGCTGACAGGCTGACATTGTGTCCATCAAGCGAGTACTCCAGCATTCTGTGGAGAGGGAAAGCCACCGCTGTGTCACTGGCATCCTGATCAGCCTGACCTTGGCAAACCCTGAGCGTCTCCAGAGTATCCAGCAGGACGCAGTGCACTGTCTCTGGGATACATAGCCTTTTAACTACCAATCACCGAGGTCTCCGTCTCTCAGGACCGAATGATGCCATTGTCATTCTGCGGAGCTGTCACGCACACACACAAACTTGCGGCGGTTCGTCTAAGCACGCGCGCACACGCTTGACATTTAACTGGCATTAAACAAGTGTCTAAGCTTTACACAAAACACACACATACACACACAGTTTTGGCTCATATTTAATGTCAGATGTGCATGTGTGCTCGTGCATGCGGGTGTGTGCGTTTGTCAAACACTCACCCCACTATAACAATGAAGAAGTCCAATCTGTTCCACGTGTCGCCTAGGTAACCATTCTGACCTATGATCCCGAGAGCCACCATCTTCACCACCATTTCCCCGGCAAAAAACACAAAGATCGCATCATCCAGAGCCTGCAAAAGCTACACACACACACACACACACACACACACACACACACACACACACACACACACACACAGACATGCACCCAGAGGATTAGTGTAAACTGATTAAGTGGGAAAAAATTAAAGCTAAAACTTTTCAGACCCTTGATAATAAAGTCTCAAAGCTGAACATAATTAGTTTGTAATTTCAGATCGTGTGTGTGTGTATGTGTGTGCTTTACCTGCAGCAGGAAGGGTGTGTGTCCACAGGGCTGGAACATCCCCAGAGTCACACAGTTCAGCAGGATGGCCAAAATGCTCACGCGTTCAAACCATGTGACATAAGGTTAAGGGCCAAAACCACCAGGGCAGAGTGTGAACACTGATTACAACAACGATTTTCCATATTATCACACTTCATTGAGCTGTAAATGTCACTCATTAGGTTAATTGGCAGGAGTATCAACCAATCACAACAAGCCAACACACAGGAAGCAATAAACCCAAATCTAAGCTGTACCATCAGAAACCAGTAGGTGATAGTTGCTGCATCCGTGTATTTCTAGAGCATATGAAGTTACGTTTCGATAAATGGAAGTGCAGATGTGTGACAACGTGAAAGGAAAAAAAAAAGAAGCATTTTGGAAAGGTGTGGGGCTACCACAAAATGCCAAAACAGCTTAGGTGCACTTTGTCATAGATTTTCAGGGTTCCCACACATTTTTAAGGATAAAATTTCAAAACCTTCAATGATTTTTACTAATTTTTTTACTTTTCCAGGCCTGGAAAATATAATTGTGAACTTCTATTACTTTTCCAGGTTTTCCATGACAGTGGGAACCTTGTATTATAGGTGGTCCGCTGACAAAGAGCAGTAAAGCTCTCAGAATACAGGCGTGACTGCTGACAGTTTAGTTGGCCTGTTGGTTAATTTGCTAAAAAAAAAAAATGCTGAAAGTACCACGACTTATCACGCTCTATTCTACTCGCCACCACAACAAGGCTTTAAAGCCATGTTTGGCGTGATATGGCATAATGACATTCTGTAGTGTCATTTAGCCACTTTTTAGCAAAAACTTTTTTACGACAAATAAAAGCTTCAGCATTCACAAGTGGGGTATTTACTGATGCATTTTATGTCACAGAACAAAACATGAAAGTATCATAAGGGTGTGTTAACCACAGACCTTATTTCAGGCATCTAACCAAAAAGCCATTAAAATAAATAAATAAAATTTGAACTAATTTCCAGGTTTTAGGACTCTGTGACTCTCTACTACCTGGCATTAATCAAACATATCAGTTTCAAACTCTATTCAAGCATAATTCCAGCAAGAGAGAGATAGAACATTAGGTGATCGTAAGCAAAACTGCACAAATTGACACATATTAGAGCTATGTTTGGTCAGCAGCTACGGGGGGAATGAATCACTGTTATTTTATATTACTTGGAAGATTATCCACGGAAGATTACTGTAACAATTAATTTTATTACACACCACAAAATTTCATGACTTTTTTTCAAAATTTTCAAGGATTTTACTAATGCCATGAATTTTCCAGGCCTGAAAAAAAGATTGTGAAATCCCTCGACTTTTCCAGTTTTTTTTCATGACTGTGGGAACCCTGTAATTTATAGATCTCAAGAACTCTACTGTGTGATATAAGATTATTTTTCCAAAAGATATTAGAGGGCACTATCTACCATGTCACTGTAAAATCTCCCATTGAGATGTGGTAGCTGTGATGGTCATAGGATGATTCACACAATTTTCATTCTCATCAAACCCTTCAGTGACCCCTCGTGCCCTGTATTGAATCATCTGCATTCATTATGTTTCTCAGTTCATCTTTTCAGATTTTTCCCTTTGATTTGTCATTATTCTGTATCTAACTAGTGGTAATGTCTGTTGAAACCCAGAGGTAACCCTAAAGAAGCTGACTGGTACACATTAAACGTCAAGCCATGTTCATCTGATTCACAACATTACTAGACTGAATTTACAAAACATCCCTGAGCGTGCACACACAGCTCCATGTGTGAATTTTGCACCTCACAGCTTGTAAAATCAAATTTGCAAGCACAAAACTGAATGTACTAACCTAAAAAACAACTTCTACAAGACTGGAAACTTGCTATAATAAGCTTAAATGTATCAACTTTAATTTACAAGCACAACTTCTGACAAGCAATTTTGACATATTTAATATTCGCAGCTATAAAAGAAAGACAGCTACCATGAAACAGTCGGTAAGACATTTGAAGTCAGTTTAAGGGTAAACTCGCGTATGGTGGGTGTTTGTGCATCTGTGTTGCTTGCTAGCTGTCAAACTGGAAGAAGGAGCACAGCTCAGAAGTGGAAAGCGTGGAGGTTTAAAGGGGGGAAATGGTCTGAAGTAGAAAGTTAAAGGAAAGATTGTGTTGGCTCCATGCAAACACACACATACACACACCCATTTGAGCGCAAATGTGAAAACTGCTGAATGGATGACAGGAATATATTCAAGAGCCAAGGACGCATACATAACAAAGCCTGGAGCATGCACATGGATACATACACATAGACACACATGTGCGCACGCGCTCACACACAGAGTCCCCTTCCTGGACACTTTGCTCTCGAGAGGGCGGAAAAATTAATGAGAGTACAATCCTTTATCACCCTTGAGACAGAGAGAGAGAGTGGGGAGAGAGAGAGGGTAATCCAGTGTCCTCCCTTTGCTGTGGTTGCCATGGGAACCCCCATCTCACCGTGGGAACTGACTTCTGAGTTTCACAATCCGCTTGCATCCTGTCTGGACTGGAACACAACACAATTAATACGCACAAATAAACACACACTATAGAAAATGATGTCCTTCAGTGCAACTGCATCCTTCACTTCCTCGGTGCTGAGGAGGGTCGTTTGAATGCTGCTCCATCAGTATAAGTTACAGCAGCTTAGATAAGCCTGAGCATCCATAAAACACACACTAACACACACACATGGACACGCACACATAGTAAAACAAGGGACGGGGCAGGGTCAAGGTGTGAGTGATGGATGAGATGGGAGTATTTCCACGGTTGGCCTATCATTCAACATCAGTGATGAAACACAGGGGGGACATCCTCTCCTCTGTTTCACTCTCTCCATTGCTTTTCCTTTATCTACTCAACCTTCCCCTCTATCATCTCTCATTTTCCTCTCCAGCCTTTTCCCCACTCTCTTTGGCCCAATTATTTCTCCCATTTGCTCCGTTCCTCCTGCTCTCTGTCTATCCCTCTTCCTTTATACAGTACGGTATAATTTCCTATCTTCATGCCGTATCATTTCCCCCATATCCTCCTTGCCTCGCTCCTCTCTTGTGCACATGCACTCGCCTTTCTCCATGAACAGCCCTCCCTGTCCATTTCTACACATCTCCACATATGCGTGCCCTTGGGTGGAGCTGTAGTCTCTCTGTCAGAAACCTGAGTCTCAGCCAACAGATAAACTACAACTACACTTAATAATTAACATCGTCAAAGAGATGGAGAAGCAGAGAGACGGACAGGGTGAGAAATAGAGATGTAGATACAGTAAGGGAGAGACGGAGGAGAGAGAAAGAGGGGGCAAGAAACAGGGGAAATTAGAGATGAGCCAAAGAAAAATGGCTTCATGCTAAGTAAAAAAAAAAAAAAAAAAGGTCAGTTTAATAGCGGGATGAGAGGTTAAGACTCTGACGATTAGAGCTTATAGTGTAAACAACTGAAAATGTTACATGCCCCTCCACTCTTTGTCCTCTCTCCCTAATTGCCTCATCTTCTCATTCTCTCGTTATCCCTCCCTCTTCAAGAGCCGCAGCCCCCTCCTTGTCTCTCCTGGCCCCCCCCCCAACTCTCTCTCCTCGAGTGCCAACACAGGTAATAAAGGTCAGGCAGGCATTATAAATCAAATCAGATCATATCACCCTGATCTTTCTGGCATCATCCTCCACCCTTGGCTGGATATACGCATGATAAACCCAGCGTGGGGGATCATTTTTATATGCAGCGTTCATTATGTTAAAAGGATCATCCATAGGGACACAGGCCATCTGGATACACGCAGAATATATGGCCTTATTGCTTAAAGTTTGAGATTTTTTTTTATGTGGTACCACTGTCTCAAAAGGCACCCTTATTAACAGGTTAGAAGTTGTAACTTTTATAGCTTTATATATAAGTTATAAACCATTAAGAAGAAAAACCTCTGGGCTACCATGTTGTAAAAAAAATCCCTTTGGCTTGTGTATATTCTCCTCCAGCATGACACTTTGTTTGTCTTTTCCCTTCACTTTAAAATTCAATGGGAAGACTTCTCCAGTGGACCAGTGGAAAGGCTCTGCATAGAATGAGGACAAAACCCCATTTATTAACAGCTTATTAACAATAATTTACTTCTGCAAACTTGATGGATTATTCTAAAATTACTTCACTAATGACATACTAGCATTCATTAACACTCCTTTTTAATGGCTTCTTAACTTAGAGATGGTATATCTTCATCTGCCATGTAAGCTACAGGCTCTATGGATGACAGTGTCCGTTGGATAGGCTGGTTGATCCTTTGGTCCTGACTGAAATATTTCAACAACTACTGAAAGCATTGCCATGCAATTTGGTGCAGATATTCATGCTCCCCAGATAATGAACTCTAATGACTCTAATCTAAAAGGACCGTCATCAAGTTGAAACTTAACTTTATCCAAAAAATTTATACACGATCAAGTATCTTCATGGAAAAAACATGGTAGATGTGTTTTAGAAAACACTTAAAAAACAACCTCCCAGACAGCATGTCTATCAAGCTTATACATACAGTTACAATACATAAATAAAGTAAAGAGACTTGCTCACATTTATAAGTGCAAACATGATTTTAGAAACTGATAAACTCGTGACTCATACAACACTAAAAAAAACAGTTCATCTCCCAATCAAAAACGAATTTTTTCCTCTTACCTGCAGTGTCATTTATCAGTCTAGATAGTTTGATGTGAGCTGTCAAGTGTCTGCCCTCTCTCCAACATAATGGAGCTAGATGGTCTCGGCTTGTGCTGCTCAAAGCTTAAAAAAAAAATACTTTTGAAAACCTCAATAGCGATGTCTTTTTCCAGAAATCATGACCCAATTACTCAAGATTATACACAGACCATGTTGTGAGCAGTTTCATATAGGAACTATTTTCTTCCAAACAAACTACACCCAGCAACCCTATCACTGCGCAAAAGGAAGTGTAAATCTGCTGCTATCTCACCTAGCACCACTGAGCTCACTAACATTACAGCTCAGCCAAGGAAGACACCATTAATTAATGTTTACATCTCATGATCAAGAGCTTTTCATCCATGAGTAGATGCACGCTTCCTTCTGCACAGTAATACAGTTGGCAGGTGTAGTTTGAAAGAAAATAGTTCCTAAATAAAACTGCTCACAACAATATTTATGGATTATCTTGAGTAACCTGGTCATGATTTCTGAAAAGTGACATTGCTGATGAATTTGTCAAACTTATTTTTGGCGCTTTAAGCATCACGAGCCAAGTGCCATATTCTAGAGCAGGCAGACATCTCTGCGGTCGATATCGCCAACACTTGGGAACTCAAAACAATCTAGATTGATAAATTACTCAAAAAGTAAGAGGAAAAGTATGGATTTTTGACTTTGGGGTGAACTGTCCCTTTTGGTACAGTACAAAAGTTTGTCATTTTCTTATAGGCCACCAAGTCTGCAGTTGGTATGTCATGAATATGGGTCTTTTCTGGTGAATTTAAGAGCTACCTTAAAAGACAAAACAAGGGGAATGCTGGAGGAGGCTCAACACCATCCACAACATTTTTATCATAACCTTGTTATTATTAATGACATGTAACTGATCTATAACACTTAAGGTAAACAATTCATCAACTTCAAATAAATAAAACGTATAAATCCAATACTCGACGGTGTTACTGATCTAAAAAATATTAAGTTTGGATGGACATCCTCAAATGGGAATGGCTGTGCATGAATGAGCAACCTGCTCACTAGTTTCCTAATGCTCTTTGCTTAGACCCCCACTTTCACTCTGGTATCCAAACACACAGACTTGATTACATGTAACCTAGTTAAGCTCAAAGTCATGTGCAGTGTCTGTTAGTGCAGTAGAGAGAAGGAGAGAGTGTCTGTACTGAAGGTGGGCCAAGTTAAGTTACTGTCAAGTTGACAAGTCCTCTGGCTCCACCCACTTAGAGTGTGACAGCCTGTAACCATGGAAACACTTGCAGGAATCCTGTTAATTGGCTGAAATGATTCTGACAGCTCACCCTACTTTGAGGAAGACCTCCTTCTATCCATCGTTGTCTCCCTATCACCCACCCTTACACACACACACACACACACACACACACACACACACACACACACACCTCAACCCAATTAAGAGGCAGTTTAGAAAAAGGAACAGAGAGAGAGAGAGATAAACAGGAGGGTGAGACATTGATATTGAGTATAGAGGGATGAGTGAAAGAAGAAAGAGAGGGAGCGTAGAAGAAGAAAGGCATGCAGAGAAAGGTACTTGTATAGGAGTGACAGATACAGCTTTTCTCATCTTTAAACAAAAGGAAACGCTCTGAATGTTTCATGCTCTGCTGAATAAGTTATGTCCTGTGTGTGTGTGTGTGTGTGTGTGTGTGTGCGTGTGTGTGTGTCTGTGTGTCTGTGTGTTTGTGTGTTTGCCCATGCACCTCCCCACAAGTGTACTGTATATGTTTCTGTTACCCCTTTTCCACCAAATCAGCTCTGGTTTTTGAACCGGTTCCGTTCAAGAACATGGTTAAAAAATCAATAAAATTTTGCAATGAACAAATAAAAAAACAACTAATACGCTGTTGCACATTGATGTATATTAAAGCTACGTCACATCATTGGCTACAGAAAATAAATTCACTCTTATGTTACATTACATACAACCTATTTCCACGACTTTTCGAAACTTTCAATGATTTTTTTCTAGTTCCATGAGTTTTCCAGGCCTAGAAAATGTAATTATGAAATTCTATGACTTTTCCAGGTGTTTTATCACCGTGGGAACCCTAATAGTTAAGGGCGGGGCCACTCGAGTGACAGGCTGTCAGCAAGTCATTAGCTGTGTCCCAATTCAGGGTCTGCATCCTTCTAAGGGCGCAGCCTTACACAGTCTACAGAGGTGACTTTTTGCGAAGGCACCTCCAAAAGCTGCATCAACCGTTGTTAAAGCCTAGCCTTCAGAGGATTTCCTGGTTGCATCACCAGATGTTCCCGCCCTTACCCATATCTCACAATTGATTTCTGCTGTCAGGTTCATGCGCGAGAGAGGAAAAATGTTTCTGAAGACTGAGCAGGGGCACGCAAAGAATCTTGGGATATGGAAGGCCCCGAAGGATAATAACGGTGTATCCTCCAAAAAGAGGGAAAAGAAGGGCGCATTTGTGGGCAGCATTTGAAGGAGCAATCAAATTGAGACAGCCTTCGTGCGGCGTTGTGACGTGATTGACCTTCAAATGCAGACCCTGAATTGGGCCACAGCTACTACTACAGGTCGCTGCAGTCTACTTACTTTTTACACAGAGATCGCACCTTAAGGTCGCGACAAAGTCCCTTTCTATGTCCCTTTTACATTTTTACACAGAATCGAACAACAGCGGAATTATGACGCTCCAGCGTGTGATTACAGACTCAATTCCAATATCCCACAATCAAAAGAGCCATGACAGGCATTACATGTTCCACAACAGCGTCAGCCTCCAGTGTGACATAAAACGTGTATCTGCAGCCCTTACCAAACAATAACAATGGCATAACATTGCAGTAAGAATGATTTAAAGTCTGTGTTATATGGCGGCTGATCTAATCCAGCGGAGCTCATTGTTTTCTCTATTTGCAGACATTTACGGCCATTGTTCTTCTTCTCTGAGTTAGCTGCAAAATGCTAATCTCGTGCAGTGGGTCGCACGCATAACACATCACAAAAAATCCCACTTTCTTGCAGGCCCTCCTGTTTTTAAAGGCACCATTTCGGCACTGTTAGTATCTCCTGGAGAGGCTCAAAGGTGAGACAACTCTGCCCCCTTCCCTTCCGTAATCGTACCTTTTATACAGAACGGTGAGGGGGTATAACAACACGATATTCCCGCCCTGAACAGGCAGTGTAAAAGGGGCTTAGGTGTGAGTGTGTTTGCCCACACTCCTCCTCACACACATGTGCATGTTTCTGTGTGTGTTATATATTGTGCTTTAAAGGAGCGTGATAACGCACATGGAGAAGCTCGCTACTTCACAAAGTAAGAACCTTGTTCCACACTTACAGTCTCCTCCCAGAGAAACAGGAAATTACAGAAATCAATGTAGCTTGGAAGGAATACAACAAGAGAATGTTATATAATACCAAGAGCCAATCTTGTTTTTGCTCCAAATAAATTTGTTAGATGTGCTGTGGGGTGGAGAGATCTACAGTATGTTGTAAACATGGCACAAAGGAGGATGACTGTGTTTTTAAGAGGGAGAAGATGGAAGGACAGGAGATAGGAAATGAATTTGTAATATGTACTGAGTGCAGAAAAAGGCAGAAAGGAAGGAGGGGTCACCTCAGGAAAAAATGGGACTTGCAGCTCTTGGGGACTGCCCCCCTCCCAGCGCGCTCACATTAATGTCCCTGTCGAACAACGTCCACCCACATTACTTCCCCCGCAGATCACTCACAGTAACACACACGCACGCACGCACGCACGCACACACACACACATACACACACACACACACACACACACACACATACACTTTAAGTATAAAGTACAGAAACATGAATAAACATAAAATGGGACACATGCCAGTAGCAGCACTGTATGGTCATGCAAACACACAGAAACAAACAAATACTGCAATCGGAAGTAACCAGGCCGTCGGGGCAGAGCTACGCTGTTGCCAAGCAACCAGGTGATTCCTCTAAAGAGCTTCTCCATGGGAGATTCCCTCGTTTGTGTGAGGGCATTCACATGCCTGTGTGTGTGTGTGTGTGTGTGTGTGTGTGTGTTCGCATGTGTGTGTATAAGAGTTAGTGTGTGTTCAGTGAGTTAGTGCTGACACAGTGAGCGTACAGCGTTCTGGGATGCGACCATGGTAGCCGCCCAGCAGGCTACACAGGAGTTTTGTTTATGGCATTTGTAGTTTTTTTTTCCTCTTCCTCTTGGTGTACATTTTATTTATTCAGCAATTATGTATTTATATTTTATAGAGTACACAGAGTGCTGACGATGGCAAATACCCGCAGACGTGCACAGACAAGCGCACAATGACACACACACGCACAAGCAGAGGGACACACACACACACATTGGCACGCACACATAGAGTCATAAGCAGTGGAAAATATTCAATTTGGAAAGCCTTGACAAATCCCTGAGGTGTTGCTGACGTTTATGCATGCTTCGGAGTATTCATAGCTGCTCACACACACAAGACAGCGCTGATAACTGCACGCACTCACACCTTCAAGTCGACAGAAAAAGTGGATAGGGGTTGAGACGGAGAGTGAGAGACGGGGAGGGGAATGGGAGGTGAGATGATGAAGACAGAAGCAGAGCAAGGTTCGGGAGGTGACGTGAGTTCTCACTATTTGCGACTCCTTCTGCTGTATAAATGAAGGCCAGTAACAATGCTACTGACAGGCGACTGTAACCCTGGAGATTCATTAGTGCTTGTCACTATGGAAACCTCCAATCAGGGAAAAATGTTACCAATCTTTTCCTACAGCTAATGGGTCCGAGGAAATACCTGAGGTCTTCCAAAACATACATCCATAAAATATCTGAACCATATATACACACACATGAACACTGGACATGCACAATACTGACCTTCCCGTCTCGCTTGTGTTTAAACATAAAATAAACATCTCGGCGCTAGGTGCCTTTTAGGTACAACGGCTCTGAGAAAGTACAGAGCTGAAACACAAACAGACAATGGGCCTCATGCAGCAACACACTCTTAAATTTCTCTTGTATTTTCTCATAATTGTCTGTTAAGAGAGAAAATAAGAGAAGTCAGCTCCAGATGCCCCAAACGTTCTTAGTCATCCAAATCTGCTTTTCCATGTTGTGGTGAATGATGAATCCCACTTTATCATAAGTAACCTATTAGCATGGTAACGCCCCCTAAACACTGTATAAGGGCAGGTGTGGTGCTGTGTGCCAAAACTCTGACACTGCCCAAGAATTGGAGAGATGCCACCAAGAACTTCCACTGTCGTGATATTGATGCACTGTTAAAAAAAAAAAAAAAGTGATAGTCTGGAGTGTCACTACTGGCTAGGGATGCACAATATTGGATTTGTTGCCGATATCTGAAATGCTGATATACAACAACTGATTTGGCTGATATCGATATATCCATTTTTTCCCAATATAATTATAGTGATCATCAAGTCTCTTCTGTAGTGGAATTAACATCATAATATGATGTTAATTATATTATGCATACTCTTATCGTGATGGCCCACCAGCAGATGGAGACATGAAACACAATGATTTTCGATGTATGTAATATTAATTCATGGTGAAAGTAAGAAAAATACCTCAATTTAGGGTTAATGTTTTGTACACAATCACTTCGCCAATATCTGCTGATGCCGATGTCGTGCCAATATCATTGTGCACCCCTTGTGCTGGTGTTAGAGGGAAATCAAAAACAAATAAGAAAAGACTTGTGAATCCAAGAAATCAATGGGTACTAACAAATTAACAATAAAATGTGGGTACAAACAAAAATAAGAGAAAATTTGTTCGTTTAGCATTTTTGCATGAGGCCCAGCGTCTCTCTCACATTATAAACAGAAGCATTAGCACAGAACACACGTTTGCAGTGCTTCAGGTGCACAGTGAAGGATATGGGTGGCAGACAGCTCGAAGGCACCAGGAACGGGGTGGGCTGGTTTGGGTCAGAGCCAAAAGAACCACTGGTGCTAGAGTGGGGTACGGCAGCTCATCCTTTTCCTCCTCCTCCTCCTCCTCCTCCTCTTCTTCCCCTTCATTCTCTCTCTCCTCTCCCTCAACTGACACATGCACCTTCTCTCCCTCCTCCTCCTCATCCCCTTCCTCCTGCGTTGGTCCTCTGTGCTGCTCATGCAGGTCTGGGTCCTGGGTGCCCGTCATGGCCGTGCTGTGGACAGCCTGAACCTAAAAGAGGGTGCAGGGGCACCAGCAAACTGTTCAGGGCACCCCAACAAATGGATGTATACATGTGTGTGTGTATTTGTATCTGTGTGTGTTTCTGCTGTGTTGCATTGTGGCTGGCACTGCAGCTCCTCCAAACAAACCGGAACTGCGCTGACTGTCAAGCCCGCCATCCTGTCCACGAGACCCTATACCCTCAAGCGAAGCAGCATAGAAAAAAAAAATCCTTTTCTGTTTTTCTCAGAAACAATAAGCGACCTTCAGGAGAAGAATCGCAGCCAGCAGGCAGTCCTGAGCAGGAAACATAAATCTACTAAAACCTAAACAGAATGAACTAATAGGTGTGAGCAAAGGTGCAAACACTGAGTCAGTGCAGACAACAGGAAGCACTTAGACCCCTTCATTATAATCCTACAGCTGTACAATTCAGTGATGACAACAGGCCATTACTGCTGATGCTTTTAATCCAGACTGGCTTTAAACAATCTGGACATACAGAGAGAAAGTAGCTTAGACTGCTTTTTCATATTACTACGAAAGACTAGAGCGGGGCGTATTTTTTTCCATTTACAATCAATTTTCCACCCATGATGATTAGTCTTACTTATAGTCTTTGAGTTATAATTTTTTCCTGAGCTATAATTAACATAAAATTTCACAAAACGCAGTAACATGTTGAGCTACAGCAGCCTGTGGTTAATTCTTACAAGTTCTGACTGGAATTTCTCGGAGCACTGGAATATCATGTAGGAAATGTCAAATTGAATGATAATCTCAGTTTGAATTAAGTCACAAGAGCGGATTCATTTCTTGGCTTTTCTTTTTTTTTTTATTTCATCACATTTTCTGCTTTATTGGGCAGTGCGCAGTGGAGTTTGGCAGGAAAGGATGGGAGTTGGAGCATGTGACACAGTCCACACTGTCTCGAGTACACAGCAAACGCTCCCCACTTGTCCACCGTGTGCTCATTCCACTGCTTATTGATCCCCAGAGATTCCAGCAAATTTATTCCAAAGCTACCAATTTGTTATTAAGTTGAAGGAAGAGCTGGATTATTTGGAAAACGAACATAAAGAAAAATCAGAACAATAGATGTCTGGGCCAACCATGCACCATATATATACTCTGCCTACAGTGTGACAGGACAAGAAGAGAGCTGGCATGCAAGCTCACAGTGTAGAGAGGAGTGTGTGTGTGCGTTTGATGAAAATAATGAGACTGAATCTGCCAGTATCTTTCTTTCCCGTGTATTTTCATTATGGGCACGTCGCCTAGACTGTGCGAGGAGTCCAGGGCCACACAGTTTAAGGCTTTTTGTTGTGATGCAATAGTAGGCCTTGCTGTTGGGCACACATCAATCAGCCAACAAAAAAAATAAAGCCATTCTTCTGCATAGCTAAAAACCTACTGATGAGTCCATTCAAAACACTTTAAAAACTCATTATGAACCCCCTTGCTCATAATAGCCACGCCATGTGGAAATTAAATTATCCTATTGAATCCCAACCAGTCAACAGAACAAAATAAATTCACACCTCCAAGACCTCTAAAAGCCATTAAGTTTTATACTGTAGACTCATCACAAATGCATAAATTGCCTAGAATCTTTACCAACAATTCACAGCAACATCAAGCTCAATAAAACCAGAGCAAACACCAAATATTCAGATATTCAAACATTGTCTTTGCACTCTTTGTGTTACACAGTTGCAATATATCCTCCTCAAGGCCAACCAATATCATATACCGACGACACCTATGAGGCTATAACATTTCCGAGCATTGCACTCAAAGGAAAAACAGTCTAATTAATGCTATATTATGAAACCAAACATCTCAAAATTAGTCTCTTAATTTATGTGGCATTTTGTGATATGTAAAAAATATATATGTCTGGTATAAAGTACAATAAGGTCACGAACAGTATACCACAAGCACTTTATAACTGCACATGAGAATATTATTTTAATTTCTTCCTTTTTTTTATGGAAGACACACCGCCATTGACAAAGAGCGACATCATAGGATCTGGACATTTTCTATTATGCCATGGGCATCCAGAAAACGCAGTGCCCGGGACAGGAGAGCAAAGAAAAAGTAGCCTATATTATATCACAAAAACCAAAAACTTTATCTGCAGTCCTTACCGGGGGAGCAGCGTCCATCCACCAGCGTCATTCACTCTGGGTCCGCCGTGCGCCCTGAGCTCCCGGAGCCCTGGTGCTCCATCTGAGAGCAGCCCGCTGGTCCTCTGCCTCCTCCCCCCTCCCTGCCGATATCCAAACTCAGTCCGTCAGTCGGGAGGATTAAAAAAAAGAAAAAAAAATTAGAGAGGAATGTGGCGCAGAAGTTTTAATAATCGGGAAAAGTAAAGTTAAATAGGGCCAGGCGTCTCCCCCGTGCGTCTGCGTCCCCTCTGCCGCTGGACGCGCTCTGCGGTGTCAGGTACCGGAGTTCAGGCGCACCGGGGAGAGGGAGAGCCGCGTCAAGTCACACAGACACAGGCAGACCGGGAGGACTCGGATTACCTTCAAAATAAGACAGTCTAGTCCCGGAAGCTACATTACAGTACTAAAGCGTCCATAGATTGATCAAATATCGGTTGAAATTGTCACTTGAGCTTACCTTGTGGGCGAATGGTAGAATCTGCTGAATAGCTACAAATGTGAGTTTTTAGCTAGTTTTGCATAGCTGCCATGTCTACTAGTCGACAGATTAATAGTTAAATATGGCATGAAGTTAAGTCTATTCTTTGGGCTTTCTCTCAGCACTTATTTAGTTAGTTTGAATTGGAAAAAAGAGTTACTTAGCAAGTGTTTCGTGAGAAAATAAAATAGAAATCACCGCCTCCAATAAAATGGTTAGGAGGACCTGGTTTCCTTGGCAACCAGAACTAGCTGCAGCTAAGCTAGGCTAAGTTATGTTAAAGGGAACAAGTTATCCAAATTTAATGTTTACCGTAGAGAAAAAGAAACACAATGTTTACCGTCAATAACTACATGTCCGGTGATTTTTCTTCTCATTTCATTCTGGCTTTTAATTTAATTTTTTTAATTGGTATTTTTGAGATCAATTTTTTTTTGCATTTTATTGTCCTCGTAGCTTCCATGCAGTTTGGAGCTGTCCCATCATACAGTTAAGTGAATTTAAAAAATCAAAAATAATAATATCAATCATATGCACTATATCTGCGCCTATGGTTGTTTTATTTTGAAGGTTTTGGCGTGAGAGCTTTATTCTTAATACTGGCTAACTTGACACTGACGGAGCAAGTCAGAGCATGTGACTGATCCCCTCTCCTCCGCCTCACAGTGCACCCCTTCCCAATATCCCTCTTTCTGTTTCTGCCTGGCGGTTATCTCACCAGCCAGCGACCCCGGACAGTGTGTGTGTGTGTGTGTGTGTGTGTGTGTGTGTGTGTGGGCGGGGGGGTGCTCCTGTCACATAAGAAATGATGCTTCACAGTCAGGCTCAGCAAGGATGTCGATTGACTAAACCCAGAGGTGTGGCAGAGCTTCAACAAAATACCTTGAAATCAGCTTATGCCACATCAGGTTTTAGAGAACAAGGAATTACTCGTCCTACTGACCAAAACTGCATCTATCACAGTGGTGGAAGAAGTATCTAGATCCTTTACTTAAGTGAAAGTAGCCAGTGGTGGAATATAAGTAAGTGGCCTACTCAAGTATCCTACATAAGTACAAATGTCAGGTACTTGTACTTAACTTGAGTCTTTTCTTTTCATCCCACTTTATACTTTTACTCCCCTACATAAGATTTTTGCATAAAACCATGAGAAAAGTGTATACAATATTATGTTTTGTTAGAAATTAAATTAACCAATCATTTATACAAGGACAGCTGAAATGATTAGTCAATTAATCAATTGGCTGACTGACAAAAAAAAATGATTGGCAACTATTCTGATAAACAATGAAGTAATTTTCTTGTTTTTTAAATATTTTTTTTTAGTTTTGGGGGAGTTTTTGTATTTTCTGAATTGGGTACATTGGCAGGTATTTTAACAAATTTTTAAATCATTTGCTAGTTTTTCCTTTTTAAACAGTTTGTCATTTTGGGGTGTGTGTGGATACATTTTTTTTATTTTTCATTTCTTTCCGATTTCCTTAATTGGGTACTTTTGTTTTTCCATACTTTGAGAACATTTTCCTGATGATACTTAGTTACGTTTATTTAAGTAACATTTCTTCGCATTCAAGTCCCAAGTCAAGACAGGCAAGTCTCGAGTCAACTCCAAAGGCTGACAAGTCCCAAATCCTAAACTTTGAGTCTCCAGTCCCAAACCAGTCATAATTTGCTTTTCACAAAATGCCATTTTAACATTAGATTAATAACATTTGAGATTAGTAAAGCATTAGCCTGCAATGTTAAAATTAGCCTCTACTCACTGTTTATTTGCAGCTTCAAATGTTGCATGGAAGTTGTGTCTCTGTATGTAATTTTCGATCCACACTTTTTGCATACTGCAATTTGTTTTCTGTTGACCACTCTGTTGGATGCTGTCAGATTGATTCAAACAATGTGGATCATCTGGAGAATTAAGTGTTGACTTGCTGTAAATGAATAGCATTAATGTTGGTTGAACCACGCAATGAATGAAAATTAATTGAATTGTTTTTAAATAACACAATCTTTGGGCATGGGGGGAAGGTCACTGATGTAAAAAGCCAAGTTGATATGCAAGTCTTTTTTGATTTTGTCGAGTCTGAAGTCATCAAATTTGTGACTAGATTCCAAGTCATGTGATTCAAGTCCACACCACTGCTTGTAAATATTTGCATCAACTAGGCGTAAATTGAAGTTGAGATATTTCGTGGCATAAAATGGAAAGACTCAAGTATATTGCAAGTACCTCAAAACTGTAGTAAATGTCCTTTGTTACTTACCACCATGGTTTAATTTAGCCCTTGATTAATTTGCATATCATAAATAACATGTTTTTTTAATGAACCCTCATCAATTAGAAGTGTATTTTTCACAGTGAGACTGAGATGGTAACAACAAGGCACAGAGTGAAAAAGGCAGAATAGGCATCTTTAACGTCTTAAAATAGAGCTGAAACTCAACTTCTGCTCATTTTTCCGGGGGCTCCATCCAATTCCCTGAAGGCCCCCGGGCAGTCCCAGGATCCCACTTTGGGAACTAATATTAGAACTACAGTTTACAGTAGGTCTAAGCAAACAGCTTACAGGGAGCACTAGTCTTAAATGCTCTCCTGCTAATTTTTTAATATCTACATATTGCCTCCAAATAATTTTCTGGGGATGTTTTGTTTAATGTTTGCACTCCATTAGTCAGAAAACAAGAGTCCCACGGTAGCAGCTCTGAGAGGCTATAATGCTCATTACATGCTAGAAAACAAATTTAGAGACATCAAAAATAGACAGACAACTTAGCTATTTTTAGATCCTACTAGCAGGGCAAAATAAATCAAATTTGCTGTACTAAAGGAAAAGCCTTGTTGTTACTTAGCTCAAAAGGGTTTATCCGCCATACTGTGGCCATTTCCGACTCTGCTTGTTAGGCTCAGCACGACATTGTCAAGGTGTGTTCAGACTGAAAGCGATGCAGATTTTAGTGGAGGTCCGACTGCATATGAAGTCAGGTTAGGTGAAAAACTAACACTTATCCCAATAAATGCATAGATAGGCCTACAAGAGGTCAGAAAAAGGGAGAGACCAAAATAAGCATTTAAAGCACATACATTTGTGCAAATAATGCAAGCTAAAAATTGGCTTCATATTGCCTCAAGATAAATCACTTTTTCAGCCTCTGCTGTACCACTTGCATAATTTGAGTTGACATGTAATATGTGTTATTTAACATGTTAATATGCCCACAGTTAGCTTGTATAGAAAATAAGGAGTCTTATATGTAAAATGGTAGCTTATTAGCCTGCTAAAATGATCCTCGCTTATAAGTTGGGGCTTGTAAGCCTGTTAACTTGTTAATATTTAGCATTTAAGTGTAACATGCTAAGTTTTAGCTTGATAGAGTGCTAACGGTAACATGTTAGCGTGCTATGTAAACATTATCTCAATATAAAACTAAGGCTGATGGGCCTGTGGTCATAAGTTTGCAGACAGGAGAATCATAAGACATGCAGATGTTTCCTTACAGGGCACAAGGGGTCATAAAATGGTTTAAAGCTGCAGTGTGTAGGCTTAAGGAGCATCAGTAGGCAGCAATGTTATATAATATTCATAACTATGTTTTCATTAGTTCATCACCGTTTGTATCTACATGAGCGGTCCTCCCCCACAGAGTCCTTCTAAATGTTGCTCTACAGTTAGAACTGACAAATGGAGCACTGGCTCTGGATAAGGACATGCACGTTTTCGTGTTGGCCACTGTAGTCATCCTACACACAATCTGTAGCCTGATGCCACTGAATCCTAAACTGGACCTTTGATGAGTATGAGAGGGACTTTGCGCTCTACTACCATCGTTAAAACACAAAATGAGGGAACAACTTTTGGAAGAATGCGATTCATTTCAGTGATAGCATTGCAGAGACTTGTGGATTGTGATGGCTTAACACTTTGCATTGTCACTTTATGTTTTTATTTGTCTTCATTTGTAAGTTATTTCTATCTTGTCATAACTTTCTAAACGAGGTATCAAATGCAATATCATGGAAGTAATCATCAAACATTTTGAATTAACCCCATACACGTACCTGCACTTCAAGTTTGATATTGAAGATACATGGCATTCTCATACACATGGGCTACTATAGGCAATTTTGGATTTTGTGGATTTGGTAACTCTGTTTATTGATGCTTTAAACTTGCACCATTATTGACAAGTTATACTTGCATTTTTTCCTGCTTTCTATAGAAACTGTTGCAAAAAAAGAAAAAAAAAAAGAACACAGTTCCATCTTATCTTAGGTGTATTACTGTTATCTGTGGGAGGCGTTGATATGAAGTCAGAGGATCATCTGAGTTAATCTGAGTGCCGAAATGTCTGTACCAAACTGTGGGGATATTTTCCTCTGGTTCAAAGAGTTGGATTTTCAAACTGACCATCATATTCACCACTAGTGAGGCTAGAAACTGAGATGAGATTTTTACTCAGAGTAGGGAAACACCGTGCAATACCCAATCAACGCCCACACCAGACAAGACTCCTCGCAGCTATCATAACTGTTACAGCAGCGGCAGAATACATCAAACATTTAGTATATCTCAACAACACAGTTAAAGATATCTAGGACAACACACGCAGACCTCCACGGCTAACATCTCACTCTCCCCGAGAAGAAAACTGATGAGCAGTGTTGGAAGCCTCAGTGTTTCTGTGTGTTTTTGTGTGTGTGTGTGTGTGTGTGTGTGTGTGTGTGTGTGCGTGCGTTTGGTAGTAATCGGTTGTTATTGGGTCTCCCTAGCTGTGTGATTCCACTCCCACTGCCATTCGTTTTCCCTCTCCTTCCAGCTCGTCTCATCCTTCTCACACTTGCTGTCTCGTGTAACTCATGCAAGACTCTTTCTGCTCCACAGAATCATTTCATGCATTTTTTACTCCAGCTCCGTCACTGTGGTGTGTTCAAATGATGGTTTACATTAGTCACTGAAATATACACACACACACACACACACACACACACACACAGAGATACATTCCCTCTGTTATCGGTTGAGGATGGGTATCTAGGCCAAACATTATTATCAGTGTGTGGTAGGCGCCCCTTGGGTGTGTTTCCATGGTGACCATCACATAACATTATATACAGGGAAGTGTTTTATTCCATGCCATTGTCACAAATACACACACACAGTTGGAATTCGATTACAGATCAATAATTTTGATCAATCATTGAAATTGCCATGACAACCACCTTAGGGCACATCCTGATACATGGCGCGAATGCACACATACTGTACATGCACACGTGTGCCAGAACACATGAGCAGTGTGACACTGAGCCCGCCTGCTGCTTTACTTGACCTGGTTACAGTAGTAGCACATGAAGAGGTTATCAGTGCGCACACACACACGGCATGGTCAGCGGTGTCGATGTCAGCTTCTTAAAGTTTCCGTTTTCAGAGCAGGGGGACAGAGGACACAACAGTAATTATCTGTCTCTGTTAATCACTTTTTCCTGCCCCTGAGTCTTTACCTTAATGCTTATTTATATACACAGTGGTAAGTATTTGTGGTAAAACGCTGCAGCCTGCAAATTACAGCATAAATGTTGTTTATACAGGTTATCAATAAAATACTTATAGGTATGGGTGAAGCACAGAAAATAGGGAGTAACAAATTTGCATTTAGATGGGGTCTAAAAAGAAATTACACTGCAAGTATTTTTTAAATTACCTGGCACATATTACATAATTACAGGGTATACCAGGAATCCACAGAAAGTGTAGGAGAAACAGGGTGATAATACTCATATTCTGAGGTATCTTTGGAAAATTTAATTTAAAATTACTTGTAAAAGCACGCAAGCACATAATTCTTGGTCTGTTGGTCCACCATCTTTTGTCCAAACTGAAATTTCTTCTACTTGGTCGATTGCCATTAAATTTTGTAGAGACATTTGTTGTTCCCAGACAAAATGACACTGTCTTTGGTGATCCCCTGACGTTTCCTCTAGCGCCACCATAAGGTTCAATTTTGTGGTTTCAGGTGAAATGTCTCAACAACTGTTGGATGGATTAACTTGAAAATTTGGTCCAAACGTTCATGTCCGCCCTCAGGATTAAGTGTAACTTTGGAAATGCCAGAACTTTTCATCTAGTGCCATAATCGTGTCTAAATTTTAATTTGAAGTTTAGTTTTTGTTAAAATACCTGCAAAGCTAATGTCATTCCAATCAGCCTCAAGTGTACTTTGTGCTCAGTGCTAATTAAAAAATGTTATCATGCTAATGCACTAAACTAGAATACTGATGTGTTAACTTCACACCTGCTAAACATTAGCATGTAAGCACTGTCATTGTGAGCACATTTACATGTTGATGTTAGCATTTACCTCAAAGCAGGCCTGTCCAAAGTCTGGCCCAGAGGCCAATTGTGGCCTTTGGACCAGATTTAAACGGCCCTCGGCTTGACTTTAAAAATAAACTATATGTGGCCCGCCACACAATATTGGCTAATCAAGCATGATCACTTTGCATTTTTTCCCTTCAACTAAAAATGGCAAGACTATAATACAGCTTGAAGGCATGCATCAATAGGAACTAATGTGTTTTCATCAACAAACAGTAAACAAGCAAACTGAATCGCTCCCTAACAGCCGACATTTCCAACTAACTGCCAACATGATCACAGCAAAGACATGTGAAGTGAACAGAGAACAATACATTTTCACTAAAAGATGAAAAAGTGTCGGTTGTCTTGTTTGTTTATGGGTTTTTTAAAATGACCTATTTTATGCAAGAAGCAGTTGGCCCACATGTATTTTTACACTATATAATCTTGCCCCCATTCAAAAAGGTCCAGACACCCCTGGCTCAAAGCATTGCTCCGTCTAAGTCCAGAATAACAGAGCTGAAACCACGGCTGTAGAGTCTCACTCGTTTCACACATTCAGTTGCCAGTTCATTGGGTCCAGCTAGCTAAAACCAATGCAGTCTAATTCAGCGGTCCTGCAATAAATCCTACATGAAGGCAATGGTGCCTCCAGACATTTTTCATAGGGGTGGCCAGATGGGTCCACTGAAAGTCTTTGGGGTGACACACCAAAAGTAAAAGCCATAGCTGTATTTCAGGAATTTGCTGATGTTGTTGTAGTATATAGACTATCTGAAATCCACGTCAATATGGAGAGTTAAGAGAGTTTTTTACATTCACAGTTAATGTAAGTAATTATATGATGTGCAAAGACGTGTACCAGCACAGTTAATATTTTAGTTCATGTGTCAGTCAGTGTTTTTCAAATAGGCTGTTTTTTTCCTTTAAGAGACAATATACCGCTTTAATTTGAAGGAGTAAATTGATTGTAAGGAACAAAAATGAATGAAAACAAGCGATTACGTAATGTTCAGTTTTTGTGGAAAGTGTTTGAAGGAGGAACTGATTTAACTTTATAATCACTTAGGGAGGCTGACGTTTGTGGTGAACTTGAGTTGTTCTCCATCACACTGAGAGGTGTCTGTAATACTTAGTCTTATCTACCTTAATTGATATAAATGACGAGTCTGCCATGTTACTCACCAATATTACCATACCCTTTAAATACTTGATTTGTACTGTTTAAAATACAGTTCCCCTTATTTCCCCACTGTGTCTTGTGTCTTATCTGTTTTATTTGTACCTAAATGTGTCTCTGTATGGGTAACCAGTATTTTTTTGATAAGTACAAAATATTTACACTGTAATCTGCAGTGTGTAATCTACTACCTTACTAAACTGTAATCACAGTAAGACTTTAACGTACAAAGAAAAGTTACTGTAACAAATCGAAGTCGTAAATATCTTTTTCACCAGCACAATAAGCTACTCAGATTGTTGCTGTATTTTAGATAAACAACTGGAGAGATCCTGCCATGCATTAACATCACTGACTCATCCCTTTTATCAGTTCGAGCAATCACAGAAATCTATCAGACAATACATTTACACATCCCTCTCTCCTCTCTCTCTGTCTGTCTCTGTCGGCTTTTCCTGTACCGTGTCTGCAAAGCATAAATGCACAGTGGTCCGTACAAATGCATGAGCAATCATGCACACACAGCCAGCATCTTCCTCAGACATTACATTTATGACAGGATAAGAAAGAGTTAGCTTGTGAGTGAGTCAGTGGAGACGCATCTTTTCTGACAATCGGCAGAAGTGAAGTTGCTAAGCAACCTTTGGCCTTGATGACAGGAAATGATGCCACGCTTGTAAGGCAAAACACAAGCAGACACACGAATACACACGGGCAGATAACAGGTGCACACATGCGCACACACGTGTGGGCACGCGGACACATGCATGCAGAGTTAACCTTGTGGGACGGTAGACGAGAGGGACAACGTGGTGTGATGATAATCTGAGCAGGGGGTTAAAACAAACAATATCTTAATCTTCTCTAATGGTCTCACTGATCTCAGAGTCCATTAAGCATGACCTTACAGAAACACACACACACACGCACGCACGCACAATGAAGGGACTAAGCTGAGAATGTGCTCTTATGTCCTGCTGTTTGGGGAAAAATACATCTGCTGTCCTCTCATTTCACAGTGTTCCCTCAACCTTTGTGTGAACCCCTTCTCCTGCCGTCAGCCTGTTTCCTCTGTGATCCAACAGTCACGCCATCTCCCCAACTAGGTACACACTCCTACAAAAATCACATACACACACACACACAAAAAGCTTATTGCTGTGTGCTCTGAGAGAGAGAAAGGTAGTGACATGTGGGGTTGTATTTTGGAGATGAGGAATATGAGAAATTTTCTTGTTAATCTGTCTCGGTTTGTGCGAAGTTGTAGGACTTACAGCTCCACACAGTGTTCAGTCTGTCTCACTGCACTCGCTTTCTTGTGGGAAGTTTTACTTTAATTATTCATGTTCGTAAAGAAATGAGCTGCCAAAGACCATAAAAATCACCATTGTGTCTTAGGGAAGTGCTTTCGAAGACATACTCAGTCCTCTGAAAAATCCTGACATCTCCAAATATATCTAATACTCTGTGTGCTGCAGTAAGTCTTTGTCCTTTTATCACCGATACTGTATGTCTGCCTTCTGCTTTCTTACTGCAAATATCAGGAGTAGCATATGATGTCAATCTTGCTACTAATTTATACTCATCTTTTTAATTGCTTTATATCATTATGATTTTAGTTTTAAAACCCTTTTTTTTTTTTTTTACTATTTTAGGCACCATTTTTCTACGTTTGACTCCTTAATTAGACAAAATATTGAGATATTTAAATTTTAAAAATATAAATGCTCTGATGTTGTGTTTACACATTATTAGAGCACAGAGGAAACTTGTGTCATCTACACATAATCGAAAGCCCAAGTAATTATACTCAGGTCTTAGCTAGTAAGGGGTATTCAGATTTCGATAATTCAGTAATGGTGCAGAGTACACAAAAAGCAGAAGACTGTCTTTAGATCAAAAATTCAGATGAAAGTCACACTAAAATTCACGAGTGCTCTTGTAAAATTATGCTGAGGTCAAGAGAGTGCAACAAAAATGTATTAGCGGGCATACTTCTGTATGAGCGTGTGCTCTTCCGTGGTAATCCCATTGTCAACATAGTCATGGTAAAAAAAAAAAAAAAAACGGATCATGGTTTAACAACTTTACCAACATGTTACTGAGCTGTTCGATACACTGTTGTAAACTCTATATTTAAGAAAGGACGATTACACTATTATGTTGGGCTCTTGCAAAGTAAGTCTTATTTCATACAGTGCTACGGCCATTATTATGTGCAACATTTAAGTAGCTTATACTCACTGTTGTGAGCCGAACAGTGAGATGTTTGCCAGAAAAGTTGAGGTTCGTGTGAACTCTGAGGTCATTTTTATTCTAGCGTGTTGCTTTTAATGCTGCAAGACTGTAACTCACTTACAGTCCAGTTTGACTCAAGTACACTACACATCATGAATTCAGGGTTACACAGTTTTTTCAGTTATAGTTTCAACAGAAAATCTTTACTTGATTTTTTTCAGTGTGGGTTGTGATCTTTTTACTGCAACGCCATATAATCTTTTTTTTTTTTTAAATCACTGGCACCTTCTATCTATGTCTACATGAAAAGCTCTTATTACAAACACCTGAAATATTATAATGATGCCCTTGAAAAGTCCAAATGATCATCTTTGTCATTTTAGTGCAGTCACATAATCTTCATCCGCGTGGTCATTACACAACATGGCGTTCAATCACAGATGAAACACAACAGACATTTTCATGAGGTCAAAACATTTTAATTAAAAAAAAAGAAAGAACTCATTTGTAAGAACAGCAGTCCTCCAATTTGTCCCACTTCCGTCACATTTCACTTTCACACCGACAGACACACATCCACTCACTCAGACAACGTGATAGACAGCTACTGCACCTTTGGGAACAAAAACGTGCCAACTGATTAAACATTATTAATAAACACATCCTAGACTCATACAATCCAGTGTAGCATGGATGCAAAAAGGTTTGTTTTAACTTAAAAGGGCCATACTGGTGGTTTTGCACATTTTAACACATTCACAAAGTATATAATGCTAACCATTTTCAAATACAGCTATTTCGTCTATGTGAAGTTGGGTTAAAAGAAAAAAACGTGCAGCAAGTTAACCTTGCTTTGATAGGTAATCTATCCAAGTACATTTTGTTGCCTTAATTTTAAATGTGCATCAATTTCGAGCAAAAAGAGACTGCACTGGCAAGACCTGACAGCAACGTCTGCCTTAAAATGAGATTATCAACCTTGAAAATGTAAGCAGTGATAGAGAAATAAATGATTTGAATATCTTGTGCTAAAACATGCAAAACCGCTGGTACAGTCCATAAAGAAAGCGCTTACAATGGCCTTCACAGCAATGAAGGTTATTCAGCTTTTAATCCTTGAACAGCACACAGGGATGTGAGCAAAACAAACTAAGAGAAAATTATTATGTGAAGCAACAGTTCATCTCTATTTACAAATTAATCAGAGGCAGAGAAGCAGCAATTCCTCCTCTACGAAGAAGCAATCACATCCCTGAGTACAGTGTTCGTTATTCCTATCGTTTAGATTCGCTGCTGCGTGGTCACTTATTATCATCGAGTTCTTACTGGCCGGCTTTAGGTCGATCACAACGGTGCCTGCACAGCATCACTCCCGAGTTTTTCCCGAACTAAAGTCACAAAGAAGAGGCTCACAATGAACACAAAGGAAACCTCAGCAGCGGTCACAATGCTGCAGTCCAGGCACAGCTAAGTACCGTTGGTAAGCTGGCGACCTGCAGTGATATTAAGTGACCGACAGCCGGAGAGCCCTCCAGTGTCGTGGACAGTCAAAGACTCGTTTGATCCGTCGACGTTAACTCAGAGGGGCACATGGAGCAGCAGGCCAGTGTTAACTGGTATTTCTAAATACATTGTTATCTCCTCATTAACAAAGAAGGTTACAGATGCAGTTTTTGCTTAGCCCTTGTTAGCATAGAGCCGCTTCCTCCGCTTTCTCTATTTTCTCTGCTTTCTCCACCTTCTCCTCTTTCTCCTCCTCTTCGTCCACATCTTTGTCTTTGTTCTTTTTGTGTTTCTTTTTCTTGTGTTTGTGCTTGTGCTGCTTTTGTTCTCCTTCTTTGTCCTGGCCGCTGTGTTTCTTGTGCTTCTTGTGTTTTTTATGTTTCTTGTGTTTCTTCTTCTTCTTATCCGCCGTGGTGGACGCCGAGCCGCTGTGGTTGGTCGGGGTTGGGCTGGAGGGCTGGCTGAGAGACAGACTGCCGCTGCCGCTTCTTCCTCCCTCCGGCTCTGAGCCTTCGCCTTCACTGTAGTCGGGGACGAAGGCCGCCTCATCCGTCTCTCGACCCAGGTCAGAGCACAAACGCTGTCTCCTGGGCTCCGGGCCACGATTCTCCTCTCGTCCTCCTCCGCCTCTGCCTTCTGCAGCTCTCTCCTCCTTCCCTGTCACTCCCCGGCCTTCATCTCTTCCTCCACCTCTCCCCTCCTCTCTCACAAGTTTTATTTTGGTTGGTTTGTCAGAATTTGTCTGTGCCGTCCTGCCACCTTTACCCTCTTCCTTCGGGGCTCTCCCCTTCTTCTCTTCTCTCACCGCACCTCTTTTCTCCTCCTTTGTGGCGTCCCGTCCTTCAGCCCTGACAAGTTTAGGTGCCTCAGACTGCCCCTCCCTTCCTCGGCCCCTTTGTGGCACTGGTGAGGGCTCCTTGGGTGCACTGAGTCCGTTTTCCTGGCCTTCTTCGTCATCTTCTCTCTCCCACTTGGAGCGAGGCGGGGGCTGAATGAGCGGCTGCTCCTCCCTGGCCGGGCTGGTTGCTGGGCTGACGCTCGGGCTGCGGTCACGGCTGTTCACAGGGCTGGATGGAGGCTGCTCTGCAGGTTTAGAGGGAACACTCTTCGGATCTTTGTCTGAGTCTCGCTTTGTTTCTTGAGATGACCTAGTGTTAAAGGAAAAACAGACATGTTTGAAAGAGTGCTCTGCTGAATTGAAGTCCTAAAACACTGTCAGGCTAACAATGAACAGATATGAACAAAAATGATCAAAGTTGATGCAGCAGAAACAGAGAGATCACCTTTTTTTATTCCACGCATTCCTCTCCACATTCAAATTCACTTCACATTCTTCTTCCTTGTGAAAAGCTGCTGCCTACATTTCCAGAAGTGCGACTGCGCCGCTGACAGCTCAGTTGGAGCATTGAGTGCTTAATGTTCAAAGCAGTTATTGTAGCCTTGGCCCGCTAGCCTCCAGCAGCGAAGAGGAGCAGGCTACGGAGGTCTGGTGAGCTTAAGTCTCCAACCGAAAAGCCCAAAAGGGCTTTACACAACTTTTTACACATATTTTGTGTAAAATCTGCGAAGTTCCCATTTTAGGTGATCGAGGAACATGACTTTGTTTTGAGCAATCTTTTCACATAAAAGCCAATAAGGCTGTGTATACAAAAACATTTTTGCAAGGGCTGCAAATGATTGTTCTCATTACCAAATAATTGGCTGATTATGTGCTTGATAAATTGTTTGGTTTATAAAATGTCAGAAAATTATGAATAATAACCAAAATCCCAAGTAGCATCTTTAAATGGCTTGTCTGCACTTGTTAAATTGCTTTCCATCAAAAGATACTCAACTCTCATTATCACATAACACAAAGAAAAGTTTCAAAACCGAGAAAAAATCGGAGAAGTTGAACCAAAGAAACTTTGGGCATTTAATCTATCACCAGCGTTTCTGATTAACTCTGTCAGTCAGTTATTTCAAATATAATCTTTAAGTATGTGCAGGTTTATTTCCTGCTGCACTGCTCAATAATCAACAGCTGACAAAAAATAAGATGGAAAGCTACTCTATTTCTAACAGTGATGGCTATCATTTACATTAGGATTAGGATTTTTGATACAGATATTGATATTGCTTAGGAATAACAATATTTATCTTTGCCCTTATTGATAGCACTAACTTTAATTTTGGTCCAAAAAATAAAGAGAGGACATGAAGGATTAAACAGTTATTACAGTAGGGTAAGAGCCGTGGTCATCTCCCAACAGTTAAAACATGAACAAAAATAAGCAAATCAACAATCGTTACTTCCGGTTGTCAGGGCAGCTCACACTGGGTGCATTTGTAAATAAAGCGCCAGCGCGCAGTGACACAAACTAGTCCGTTCATAAATTCAGAGCACTGTTGTGCAGTCAGAGCAATGTTGTCTATGGGATTGTTTAGGACCATAAATTAGAGGTGCTTAAAACTGACACCAACTGTGCTCTTGAGGTATTTTTACCGCTAAGGAGCGTAACTTTGTCTTTTTAAGGTTGACACAGGTGCATTGTTGGTTTGGCAAATCTAATCAGCATCAGAGCAGCGAGGCAGCAACAAAGACGTAGTTGTAGCAGCTGCTTTGGTAAAGTAGTCAAACACTCAGCTTTACTTCAGCAGAATGTTGTACACGCTTTACACACAACTACCTTTACATATATTACATTTAGCTGCATTTTTATTAAATGAAACACAGACAGCCCACACGTTGTTGCCCTGTCAGCCGTGACTTGAGGGCACAAAATGTAAACATGCAGTTCTATAATGTCAAATACATGCTGCCTGACGCCAGCAGCTTTGTAACTGTTAGTGGACAGTAAGAAAAGACGCTTTTTTAGAATGAAAGTTTCATAAATACTGACAGCAGCTCCGTTTTTCCAGGAGCTTATCAATATTTTCATACTGATGACTCAGGAACTGGCACCAATTATGTTCCGTTTCTTGATACTCCCCCATGATTTCAAAGCACTGCCACTCATATAAACTGTGATTCTGTATTTATCCTGAAGAAGTGGTGGTTTACAGCAAGGTATTCAAATTGCACATAAATCACAGAATGTGCCAATAACAATAACAACAAACCAGCAAAAAATATTCAAGGATTTAAACGACACAATGCACACGTTAAATATTTAAAAATGAACAATCAAATAGTCTCTTATAGTAAGTAACCTCTTACAGCAGAGGCTCATTAGACTCACCGACTGGAGCTGACGGTGTGGCTCGTCAGGGCCTTTCGGCTGATCCTTGGTCTGCTCCTCACAACAGACTCTTCACAGTCTTTGCCTGCTGGAAGAGAAGGAGGGAGGAGGGAAGGATACACAGGTTTAATCAATGCCTAATTAGATGGCACAAGATAAAAATCAAAGTTATCGCTTCACACGCGCCTGCACACATAAAGAGATTCAAATTACCTTCTCTGTGAGCAGCAGCTGGTTTCTCTCCTGAGGGGACACTCTTCTCTGTTCTGTCCTTGGACACGCTCCTGGGAAACAAGAATAAGATATAATTACACATATTAACAACTGTGTTTACAGAGCCACCATATATAATCACTATATTATGGATATGGGAGGTGGTTTGACAAGCAGCAGGGAAAAACAGACCTGGAAGATAATAGAGATGGAACAGTTTTGTGTGGCATGATGAGCCTGACAATGTTGCTCCCATTCTGTCGTTTATTTTGTAAACCAAGTGCACCCTTTCCCAGTTCTCGGCCCATCCCCCCCAAAGTCCAAACAGAAGTTTCAGCACGGATTGAAAGCAGAGAGCTGCAGCGCACTGCCTCTCTGATTGTTTGGAAACTTTGCCGTCTAATTTTGGTTCCAGACAGTGAGTGTGAGCAGCGAGAGCGAGAGCGAGCACGAGCGAGGCTGTCTGTCAAAGAATAAATGCTTCAACTCCTCAAGACTCGAGACACGTTCCCATGTCTAGCTCGCCAGCTGCTGATTAAAGTGACAGAAATTAGCCCCAAAGTTAGCAAGCTAAGTTAGCTTTGCACTGGACGCAGGCCAGGGTCCCTTAAGGTGGACTGTTAAGGTGGACCAGCTTTTCTCATTGTAATGACACTCCCAGCTGCTCCTAAACAGATAATGGAGAAATGTCTGTGTGCTGAGTCTCTCCTGAGTTAGTGAATCAATTATTGATCCCAATTCAAAATTTATTTAGCTGTTATTGATACAGTAACTGTTATGTACTGTTAAATTATATTAGTTGGGTTAGGTTTTATTATTATGTGAACGTGAAAAAACTACAGTAATGTGCAAGATGTTACAGTCGTGGCTGCACCACAAAGCTTTTACTTTTTTTCCACTTCACTTGTATTAAAGGTTAAAGGACATCCAGTGTTAAAAGTAAACGCCAGTTAATGTTCAATAACTGCATGATGTACTGAAGGCCAGTGAACAATCATGTTAAATAATCGTGATTTCAACATCAATCAAAATTATCGTGACTATCATTTTTGCTATAATCGAGCAGCCCTACCTGGGAGGTTTTGCAGATCGTTCCGACCCTTCTCCTCTCTCCTTGGATGATGTGCTTGGCTTCTCCTGAGGGTCCGGCACGCTCCTGGAGATGGCCGATTTCTCTGCGATGGTCATTTTATCCAGAGAGACAGACCTCCCTCCTGAACTTCCACTACTGGAGCTCTTTCGCTCTGTCCTCGCTGGCCTCTCTCCTTCAACGTCTCGCTCTACTGTAACTGCTATCTTCTGAGAGCCTGAGGCCCTCTCCCTCTCCCTCTCCCTATCAGACGTCGTGCCCCTGTCTCTGTCTCGGTCTCGATCTGATGCTGAAGCTCTGTCTCGCTCTCTGTCCTGTCCTGAGTTTCTGCTCTGCTCTCTGTCTCTGTCTCTGTCTGAGCCCTGCAGTCTCTCTCCAGCACTTCCCGGTCTCTCTCTGGAGACTCCCCTCTCGCTAGATGCTGACTGCTCCTTTCTTCCACCTTCTGCTGTACTGCTGGGTCGGTCTCCTTCGGAGCTGTTAGCAGCAGTCGATCGGTCTGAGGTGGAGGTGGTTTTGTCAGGACCAGACGGCGCTCTGTCTGAGGGCGCTGTCTCAGTGCTGCCTTTTCTCCCCAGATCTCTGTTCAACTTTATCCTCCTCTGGGTAGGCTTCACCTGTGGAAAAAAGCACAAAAAATATTACAAGGGTGAACAAATAAAAAACGATTCGGCATTTTTATGGCAATGAGAACTTCAGAATTGATAAGTTGATTAATGGCTATGTTTAATCAACATCAATATAGATTTATGGGTCAAGGATTACTGGGAAAAATATGTCTGAATGTCAACATGCACTAAAACAAATTGTGATGAGACATTTTTACCTTTTTGTCTTCATTTACTTTTTCCACTTAATACACTAGTGTCTAATTAACTGGAAAAATAAAACTGAATTTAATGTGTTAATGAATTTTAATGACAACTAAAGCTTGTTTTGTCCATGCGAGAGTCCAAAACCAAAACAAATTCCACATACAAGAAATGAAAAGAAACAGCAAATATTCTCCTTTGAGAAGCTGGAACCAGCATTTTTGACATTTAACCTTCTGAAGCCTGGATCATCATCACTTTCCTCATGCTGCACCCAGACACCTTTCACACGAATTTAAACCTTTAAACACTGAGCATATTAGTTTGATTTCTGCTTCAGAAATATGGGGGGGGGGGGGCAATAAGCAACTTTGCAGGAAATGTTTATAGACTGAGTGTGATTAGAATAACTTATTTAGAGTTATGTTTCAGAATCATTATTATTTCAAAAGTACTTTTTCGGGTCATTTCCTAGTTTATGTTTTACTTTTCTTTTTTCCGTTTTTCCAGGTAATTTTTTCTAACCTTTTACTAATTTGCTAATTTTTGGGTCAAATTGTTCATTGCCTTCTTCCCACCTTTTGGAAGAATTCAGGACAATTTACTCAGGTTTAACTTAAATAATTACTTGATTAATAAAATCATCGACTGGTTGATGAACTGTTTTTTTAAGCTGTTACCAAAATAAACTGACGCCCTTGTGGTGATGTGAAATTAAATACAAGAAGAGAAATACATAATTGAACTAATGTGAAAAAAAATCACATGGTGAACTTATTTAATACACACATCTGTAAACACCCTCTGTAAAAACACACATCTTTGTATCCTGGTGCTTCTGAGGACGAGCAACAGACCCACCTGAAGGTCCATTAGAGGTCTGATGGGTCCTCGGTCTGATCCTCGGTCTGATCCTCGGTCTGGTCCTCGGTCTGGTCCTCGGTCTGATCCTCGGTCTGATCCTCGGTCTGGTCCTCGGTCTGATACTCGGTCTGGTCCTCGATCTGGTCCTCGATCTGGTCCTCGATCTGCGTCTCCCCGGCCCATCTCTCGGCTCACTGGTAGGGGGAGAAGACCAGGCCTGTCTGAGGGGGGTGGGAGTCTGTGGAGCGGGGGCTGATGAGACATGTGAGAGTGGGACATGATATCACCTCCACCCCCAAGCCCATCTATTCTCCTCAGCTTTCCAGGAGGAGGTCCCAGTAGAGATCGGCCCTCTTCCATCCTCCTCCGACCATCGGGGGAGGGAGGCCGGTGGAGGAGTGGGAGTCCGTGTGGATGGGGGAGGGGGAGGAGACCACCACCCTGTGGAAGATCTCTTCGCCCTCTGATGTCGTGGCCGGGTCGAGGGCCGTCGTGAAGAGAGGGGTGATGTACAGGCAAGTTCTGGGAAGGCAGTGGAGGCGTCTTCAGCAGGGCGGGTCTCACAGCAGAGCTTTTACTCTTTTCCTTCTTAGGGGTAGTTGAGTTGGGAGCATCTTCTGGTTTGGTCTTAACAGTCTTTAATGGTTTAGTGGCAGAGGAGGAGGAGTCTTTCTTTTTGGTCACCACTACTTCTCCAGCCTTTTTCTTCACCTTTTCACTCTTCACCTTCACGCCCTCTGTCTTAACTTTAGCTTTGACCTTTTGACCTTTCTCTTTCTTAGTCTTATCAGACGGAGTCTTCGATGTTGACTTGGTTGAGGGTTTAGCAGGTGCAGCAGTGCTTTTAGACGATGGAGCTTTAGAGGTTGCAGCTCCACCTGAAGTCTTTGAAGACATGGGAGGCGTTTTAGAGTGTGAAGGAACTTCGTCCATTGGTTCGTCTCGGACAGGCGTAGCATCTCCTCTGTCTACTGACTGATGTGACGGCTCTGGTTCCTCCCCAGTCCTCTTCCTCTTAACTTTCTTTGTCTTTGTGACTTTCGTGCTGGTCTTGGTCCCTGTTGAGGAGGAGGATGGAGGATGGTGAGGAGGAGCACCTCGCTCTTCTCTTCCTCTTCTTCCTCTCCCCTGGGGGGAGTAATCTCTAGGTAGCGGAGACATTCTGTCCCTCTCCCTGTCTCTGCTGCCTCGGCCTCTGTGATGCAACGGGGGATGTTGGTTGTCATAGTCTTTGTAGTACTTGTTGTACCAGTCTGCATATTCTTTCTCCCACTGTCGATACCTTTCTCTTTCCCAACGATCGTTGCCTCCAGGACTTGAACCCTTCAGTTCATATGGTGGTAGCTCCCGAGGAGGTGGTTTTCGTCCACCAGGGCTTCGGCTTCGGAAGCCAACAGGGCCAGGGGAGCGAGACCGTGACCTTGACCTGTAGGGTCCTGTTCCCTCCGCTCCCTCCCACCCTCCTGGCCGGTACGGGGGAGGAGAACGTGGCGAGCCAGAGCGCCGATATCCATAAGACCTTGAACGAGAGCGGGACCTTGACCTTGAGCGTCCATAGCTGCGTCCATTGCGTCTGGAATAAGGGGAGCGGGGATAAGACCTGCCGTGGGAGCGTGAACGGGACCGGGATCGACTGGGGGAATAAGAGTAAGACCTGGATCTTGATCTGGATCTGGAGCGAGAGTAAGGAGAACGGCTGAATGGAGAGCGACTGTATGAGCGGGATCTAGAAAAGGAAAGAGACAAGGAAACAAGAGGGAGAAGGAAACCAGATTATGTAAAGAACATAACAAATGGCTGTAAGAATTATGCATATGGAAATTGTGTATAAACTAAAACCAATGTTGACAGGCTTTCTTAATTACGTTACCTTGAATAGGACGGTCGTCGTCTCTTTGGTGCATTTCTGTACTTCATAAGCTCTTTGTGGAAGTCTTTAGTAAATTCATCCAGTTTGGATTGAACTCTGTGGATACAAAGAAAAATACTGGAATTTAGTCGACTGACATTGCTTCAAGTCATGCAGTCTTTTTTTTTTTTTTCTAGCCAGTATGCTGTGCAGTGTACTTCTGGTGACATCTTGATCACAAGATTTTGATGCCAAATGAGCGCTCTCGACTTTCTCGCTATTCTTTGGAGCTATGGACATGAAGCAGACAGTGGCACAAAGGAGGAGACACTTTAGGCTTGGAAGTGATAAATTTTCAGCTCACAGCAACTAAATAAGATACAGTCTCTGGCTTTTGTTTGATATCAAGTGATGGCAAAAAATGTTGTTGCACATTTACGACCTGCATCGTTAGCTTGTTTGCTATAGGCTATTACATGAATGTGGCTGTCATACTGAATGTCCCGTGGAGCCCGATAAACTTTGTATGGAAAACAAAATGATTCGTTGAATATTTGTATTGAACAGCCAGAGTCGGGTACAGCCCCACTGAATTCACAAACCCACCCCGAGTGATGTTAATATTCTTCTGCATACATAAACATTTACAATAAGCAGTTTTGAAGACCCAAAATTAAACCACTTACTTGTCTTGTCTGTGGTGCCGCTGTCTGTAGAAATCTTCTTTAGAGAGAGGAGGCTGAGAAAGAGGGGGGAGAGGCATAAGAGGGGGCTGGGTGCCGGGGGCAACCCAGGGAGGGTTGATCCCTGGTGGTCCAGGGGCATAAACAGGCTGGGGTTGGTAACTGATGGCAGGAGGGATAAGGCTAGGGCCAGAGGTGTACGGAGGGGGGTAGGGCTGTGGCGGAGGTGGGTACAGGGACGGAGCTGGGTACACTGGAGCAACAGGTGCAGGAGGTGGAGCTGTCTGGAGGTGAGTGGAGGGATGCTCTCCTCGACTTCTGTAAAACCTGATGCAAAGAGAGGAACACAAACCATTGTGGGACTGATATGTTACCAGGGGTGCAAACTCATCAGGGGGCGAAAAGGGTGTCAAATATGCAAACACTCTAAGAGGATCTGGGAACAAGCCGCCCCAGGTAGATTTTTTTTTTCAGTTTTGAAATGTGGATATCAAGTCAATTTCAGCATGAAGACATAGAGAGAAACACCCTCTACTTAATGTAATCTTACAGCTACAAAAGAACTGTAATGGGAAATCAGTTCAGGGCAGGTTAAAAAAAAAATAACCAAGAGAGTACAGAGCTGGATCTCAAAATGTATCAAAGTATTTTGTAGCTAGTGAAAAAAATGTATCATTTTTACTTAACAGAGCTTGAATGATTAGTGGTCTTTTAGTTTTTATATTTCATTTTATTTTTTAATTTATTGCTTTTGGGTGATTTACTTGAAGTTTGCTTGATTGAGTTTGCTGTTTACTTTTCTTCATTAAATAGATTTTTCCCTACTGAGGTGAGATTCCTCATACGCCCCTGGGGGTTTCTTAATCTCACCTGCACAACAGTGTCGTCTTTTGTTGTCATATTTCTGTTTTCTGTTCTCTTATGTGCAAAAATGCTGTTTGGTCAATCACAAGAAAGAGCTTAGATTTAACTTTTTTATCACCCAGTAGTCATTTTTACTTAACAGAGCTTGAATGCATCATAATGTAATTCTGTAAAAGCAGAGTTGCTAGGAAAAAGGGCTAAAATTTGCTATATTAAAACAACTCAACCTAATCAGGGTAATAAACAGTCCCATGCTTGACACATTGTCATGTATAATGTTACTGTAAGAGATTCTTGCCATGCAGGCAGACAAAAACTGACCTCATTTACTCAAAATGACTCTGTCCTCGCAGTCCCAGACCCCCACTACCAGCCCCCTTTTTCAAAACCACATCGGATCTACACAGATCTCACAAACGACCTATTGTGTATTGAAAAGGGCGATTTTCGCTGAAAGGTGACAAGCGTGCACCTCTATATTACAAGGTAAACTTTAAATAGATAAGATATTCCCACAGATAGATCCTTACCGGTCCCAGGGTCTGCCTCCTCCTCTGTGAGAGTGGTGTGGCCGTGACTGGTGACCTGACAGAGCAGAGACAGTTTGTTAGTTACAGAATGTCCGTCCTTCAAGCGCACTTAATCTCTTTAAGTGACCCTAATCGAACCTCTTACCTGATGAATGAGGGGGCCTTACAGGTGGCGGGGGGCCAATAACACTTAAATGGTAGTTCTGTGAAAGAAATAAAAGTCAGAAAAACTCTGAGTTAGTGGCTGATGCATCAGCTTATGAAGATTTTGATTAATACAAATGTCCAACAGTAAGTTCCGTTTCTCAGGTTCAGGGATGTACTAAGAATAGTCAAAAGTCAGTATGTTTCGGGGTAGTCTCTAGCTCACTGGGTGGAGAGTGTGTCTTTCATAAAGTACCCCAGGAATTAGTCCTAAAACCAGTAAATAAGTTACCATTTTGCACTGCTGGTTCCTTCATCTAGAAGTCAATAAAACAGGTCAGTAAATACCCCACTAATGAACTTTACGTGAGTGATGTGTCTTAAAAAAGGCAGGTGATAACACGTGGTTAAATGAGACTATAGAACGTAATCAAACTGAACCCCGCCACACACATGGCAACATTATATCGAGCAAACCATATCGTGGTCTGTTTGTAGCCTAGTGTTAGCTTTTTACCTCTGGTGAGGATTAGCTTGTTGTTCCACAGGCTTTTAGTCATCTCTGGGGCACTCTTCAGGCTAAGTCTATATTAATGTTTTCTTTTTTTTCGGGATGGCGACAGCTCTCAGTGTTGTTAGTCAATTAAAAAATGTTTTAGTCATGTTGAATCTTTGTTGCAGTAAATGCTGTTATAGTCACTGAGACAGAGATCAAGCAATACAATTCAGGTGTTAAGGGCGGACTCACCTGTGATCCACTTTCTGAAGCTCCTGATGACTCTGGTGTCACAGAAGGTTCTGGATCTGTCTCACTAAAACATAAGCAAACACACTATGATGAGTAAAAATGGCTCTTCGTTTCAAACGTCACTTCCTCAGTATGTGGTTTCATGTAGCTGCACGGACTGTGGACTAAACTTACCCCGGAGGGGGTGGTTCACCGTGGCTGGCGGAGTGCATTGGAGAATGGTGGTCAACAACAGGTGTGGGGGCTGGTGAACCAGCTTGTTCCTCAGCAACAGCATGAGGAGGGGTGGGAGCAGAGGGAGCAGCAGGAGCAGGTGCAGGAGCAGGGGGCAGGGCCTGTGCCGGAGGGGCAGCGGAGGGTGCACTTGTAGAAGGAGGGGGAGTGACATTGGCCAGCAGTGGGTCCTGCTGTCTTGAGTGCAGAGGCCTGACCAACTGAGGGCGCGGTGGAGGCGGCGCTGCATTCTGGACCTGCTTACGCACACGTTTGGTGTATCCCGTCTCGTTCTTAAAGTTGTTCACAGCCTGCATGATGAAAAACAGGTGATAATATTGTTTATAAATTCAAGGTTCCCACACACATCTACAAACTCTTCCATAACATTTCCATAATATTCAATCCCATTTCCACAACTTCACTGATGTAGTTTAAAAAAGGTCGGCCTATGCAGGAATAAAGCCATACATTACTGAACGGGCACTTCCCAGGCATTTGCAGAAAAGCGAACTGTTGGGACTTACTAATTTTAATCTCTCATTAAAAATTTCTGCCATGCATGTGCATGCCAACAGATCAGACCAGAGGATCCTATGGATGCAATACGACATGTGTTTGAGTTTTAATTTTTGCACGCATTTAATTTTGCAAGACAAAAATTTTATGGAAATGTCTGATAATGTTGAGCCGCTCAGCACAGCAGTAGATTTTAAATTAGTAATACAAGGAATGTATGTATGTATGTATGTATGTATGTATGTAATGTGACATATTTTGAACAATGATTCTGCTTTGATTTTAAGTAAAATAAAAAAGCAACACATCAAAATGCATGCATTTGAGGGGGGTTACCTGTCGGAGAAACTTGTTGGCAATGAGGTTATCAGGTGAGACATCTGATTGTTTGCATGTGAAGCAGATGTGCTCCTCTGAGTCCAACAAGGCGGTCCTGATACCTGAAAATAAATGGTTCTTTATTAGAATAAAGGTCACATTCATTTGACAGACAAAAAAAAGTTTCTTCATGATAAACGACTTCTATAAAAACAACCTTTCCCTAAGCCTGCCCAGGTTACATATTTGAGAGCATACTTATTTTCTTTAGCAAGAATGATTTTTGACTTTCCCAGTGATGGAGCGTGAAATCACTCCAATACACTGTGGGACATAAAAATTAGAGTTTCAACAACTTCTCAAAACACAGCATGTCCTGGGGCTGCAGTGCTCCAGAGAGACTGCTTTTGATTATGGTATTTCTACCATTTGCACAGTAGTTTTCCCTAAACGAAAGCTCAATGTTTGTGCAAAACATAAGAAAACACCTTTATGAAGTGGGCCCAAAACACAGACAGTAATATATTTTTGCTCATTTCATGTTTGACAAGACTAGTTTTGACTCTATGTTTTATTACTAATGCATAATATGAGTAAGAACTTACAGTCATCGCAGTAACTGTTTCCACAACAGGGTATAACCACGGCATCCGTCATCAGGTCATTGCAGATCGGACACAAGAGTTCATCTGGGATTGGGTCTGTGTCGTCCTCAGATGATGACTGGTCATGTGGAACAAACGGTGGCCGCTCCTTCTTTCCTTGTGCGTATGCCTCCCTGTATTAAGAGATTTGTTTTGACGACTGTGTTACTAGCAAAAACACAGCAACAGCGGTACAACTATGTTTGTGGACACAGTTATAAAAACAAATGTGACACCAATTAAAGCTTCACACAAACAAACAAAACTTGTGCATTTGTGAATGTTCTTAGTTTACACATACGCATCTATAGCAGGTATGGCATATTCTCCAGTGCTGGTTAACATGGCCCCCTTGGTGCCTGGCTCTGCTTTCACCATGAAGCTCTGGGGAATACCCTTACTAATCCTTACTGGCTTGGGGCCCTCCACACTCTTATCCTGGACCTAAAAGTTAAAACCAAAGAAATAAATTACACTGCAATGTATTGAAAATAAACACCAAAGACTATGAAAATCAAATGATACATGATAATTACCATCAGCATGGGGCACTGCCGAATGTAGTGACCAGCCTTTCCACAACGAAAACAGGTATAGTGAGCAGGTGGAGGTCCGACTGCTTTCTTTGAGTAACTATAGAGAAAAGTTCAGTACATTTTTTAAAACATTTTAGACAACTAAAGAATGATGATGTATGCTTCATGAGCTTAAAACATGACACAAAAATCTGACTTTAATCACATATAAAAAGATGTGTGTATACTAACTGTATCGGGTCATATTCATGATTGGACTGAGACATCATGGCTTTAATCTTGTCTTCCTCTGATGCATTAGCGTCAACCAAGTTAGCAGTCTAAAACACATAATGGAGAGAGGGGAAAAAAAACATAAAAAAGAAGGACGTCAACTTCACAAGATGAAAGGAAACTATTCAACTTTGGAAATATTTTCTGAAAGTACAGTCAGCATGTACACAAACAGTACCTTGGCGAGTTGGGCGAGAGACAAAGACGGAGAAGAATCAGTCTGCAGGAGAATCAGAGTAGAGATATTAAAGGTGTTAACATAAAATCTAATAGACATACAGTGGAAGATAAGAACCCAGATAGTTCCCCACCACATCTGTGTCCAGTCCCTCAGAGTCTCCATCTAAGTCTTTGCACCGAAATTAAAGGCTTTGCTGATGACTCAGTGCACAAAATAATGCACGTTAGCAATTAAATCAAAGCCTGGTTTAGTGGGCTTGTACACAATGTCCATCTCTCTACTAACAACGCTGAGTCACAAGTTAGCGCTGAGTCACAAGTCTGATAAGTTCTTTTGGAAAAATCTAAAAAAAAAAAAAAAAAAACATTGTGAAATCCCCATTTTCATTATGTTGAAGATCCAAAAGAAATTAGCCAAACATAAGAGCGCAATCTACAAATAAGTTGACTTTTAAAGTAATAAAAGTTTTGTCTTCATTAAGTAACTCTACATTTAAAAAAACAAATCCTTGCTAAAAATAGTATCTATTCACTGGCCAGGTGAAATAGTATTGCAGCTCATAAACAAAATGCAACTTTTGTCTCTTTACTGTAGTTCTCAAGTTTCTTAAAGACTGACTGTTGCAAATGCAAGTTTATCTTGAAAATTCTTAATGATAAACATTTATGATTTCTACTGTCAGAGAACTTCAACACTGTTAAACTGCTTTAAAAAAATAAGTGGAATCAACATTTAACAGTAAAGCAAACTTGTACTCCAACTACTCCCTCTATATACTTCTTACATGTCTAGACCTGCTTACATCCTGCACTCATAAACTTGTTGTTAAAGTTGTAACTGGTAAAGACCAAAGTATCTGCTTTAACATTTCAAGTGCCCTTCACTTTTTGGGCTCCATCAGCAAAAATAAAAATATAAACTACTGGCACATCCCTCTGTAAAGATCCTTAAGCTTTCCCTGCTACAGTACAGAGGGGGCAGTTTTCTCAAAGGAACACTTGACATTTAATTTAAGCATGCAGTTCAGCGTGCACTTCACCAGGCCACAGTGATTTAGGTTTTAGCACCGGCTTGTCAAAAGAGGTTGTTACAGCTGTTACAAGCTGTCATCAACACAAGTTCAAGACTGCTTTCCATAAACTAATGAGCTTGCAGAGAGCAGTGCCAAAATGTTTCAGTAAGAAGACACTGTAAAGTGTCAAATATGTACAGCTGATAAGACACAAATGTAGAAATGCTTCCCAAAAGTGGAAATAGACACTTTTTTTTGCTTTAACTTATTGTTACGAAGTAATAGTTAATTGTACAATGTAAATGGCTATAGAATAATGACACCATCGGGGTTTTTTCACTATGCAAATCTGTCTGCCACAGGGTTCGATCTTACGGCACTAAGGAGGTGCTCTTCTCTGGGAGCTATCGTAGCTATTCCCAATTACCAAAGGGTATCAATAGCCCATTTTACACTGCCTGTTCAGGGCAGGAATATCACGCCAATATGCTGCCTCCCATTCTGTGTATAAGGTATGAGCATTGAATGGTTGGACAGAATTGTCTCTCCTTCAAGCCACCACAGAGGTAGAAAAGAGCCGAAAAAGTGTCCGTATAGGCAGGACAGCCGGCATGAAAGGATAATGGCGTCACCGGTGAGATGTTTTGACACCATGTTATGCGTGGGACACACCACAGGAAAGCAGGTACCTCAAAGAAGAACAACGGCTGTAAATGTCCGCAATTTGGGATAACAATGAGATTTAGAAAAACCTTATCTTCCGAGCAGAGAAGGTTCAATCACCATATAACAATGACAGATTGTGATTGCCATGTGAGGCCACTGTTGTAATTTGGAAAGTGCTGCAGGTGTGTATGTTTTATGTCACACTAGAGGCCGATGCTGCTGTGTTACACCTTGTGCCTCTATTGATAATGTGGTGCTGTCTATAATCTCACACTGCAGCAGAGTGATGCCATGATCATTTGGTTTTGTGTAAAACAGGAAGGAGCATGAAGAAAGGAATTAGAGGCCTGATACTATCTCTGTGTAAAAAGGGCTAATGACAGTTCTTTGCAGCTACTATCCCAGTAGTGGAAATGGCAGATGGTAGAACAACTGAAAGTAAATGCTACACAAATGTGTAAAATGGTAGACGCTAGGCTCAAATGAAAACAGAACATGATCCTGTTGTCTTTGTGACAGGAGGGGGGTTGAAAGATGTCTGTTTCCATTTTTAAAAAAGTGCCTGATGGATAAAAAATAAACTACCACAAGCTGTCAAGTGTTCCTTCAAACTGTTCCCTAAAACAGCCCCTGCACTACTAAGGAGTAAAGGGGGAAAGCAAGTGGAGGGATGTTTTTAAAGCTGCTCAGGATTCAATGAACCGCGAGAACAGAGCCTCATGCACGGACACAAAAAAAGTCATCTTTTACAAGGACAAACAAAATAGCTGCTCTGCCTAATTCTTCTGAAAATTTTCTAAGTGAAAAAAAAAAAAAAGACTGGGCAGGGCTGGTTGTCCATGATATGCAGGGCTTGGAGCAAAGACTCGGTATTGCTGGCAGAGTGCTGTGGAGGGAACACACAGGGATCTGGTGCAAGCGGTTCTGACACCGAACCACTGAACAACTTTATTGACAGGTTCTGCAGCTTACAGCTTACAGGACACACTACACCGGCATACTTCTCACTGCAGCAACCATGGAAGGCCTCCAGAGATTGACAAGATGTTCACTTACTTTGTGATCATGTCACATCATTATACGCCAGTGGCCGAGTCACAGCATCTTAAGTATCAAAACTAGCGTCTCACTAATCCCCCCAACCACAGTTGTAAAAATACACTTTGAACTAGTACCTGCATCTTTGTAAAACAGACACTTAGCAATCGGAAAAGGCATTTAACTCATCAAGGTGAAATGTGTAAGCCTTTGAGGTTTAGGGGTTATGTGCAGTCCATACTCAGTGCAGAATAGAACATCTTCATGGTGAAATTGTACAAGACAAAACAATTGACATTGGAAAATGTTAACAGATTTAAGTATATTAATGTTTAGCAGGGTCATATTTCAGAATTAAAACCACTGGCGAGTCTCTTCCACTCACACAACTGTAGTCTTGTAATTGTAATCAAAGTTAATTACAGTAAATCCCAGCCACACTTTACTTCATTGGGTTCTAAACCACATAAAATTTAAATATTTTCACAGAAAATAAAATGACAATGAATTATCAATACAAAAATACCATATTTTCTGTTTACAAACCCCTTTAAAAATACATTTGCCTGACCTGAAGCAGGCTACAAAAGCATTTCATTATGAAATACAGTCATTAACAGTTAAAATTATTTCTCAATCACTTATAAAGTGGCAACAGTTCAACATTTGGTCAGTTCAGAGCATTCAAAAACAAAAGTGGCTAGTCTGTTGTTTCTCATCTCAACCTCATCTCATTCAGCAATTTTTAATCTGCTTATTTCGAAACAGAAACCCAGGGTTTTTAGAGAGAAACAACAAACTATGACTGCGGTGACTCCAGGAAACCCTCCCAAAAAGACATCAAATAACACATAGAGGTTGAGATCTCAACACAAATGTAGCCAACACACAGTGAACAGAGGATACACACGACTCAATCATCGCTGACAGAATGTTCTCAAGAGAGGTGACTAAAGCCAGAAAGAGGGGGAGAGGGAGAGAGGTGAGAGGAGGAGGAGGAGGAGAAGAGTGTGTTGATTTTGGGTTTGTTTTACATACGGGTCTAGAAGATCCCACCACAGCTGTGTCAGAACGATCTCTGCAGAAAAACAGCACAGAAAGAAACCGTTTGTTAACGTAACTGAAGAACAAATTACCAACTACAGGATTTAGCTTTCCACTATAATTGTTTTATAGAAAGACGTAGAAGAACACTTAATGCTAACTTTAAATTATAAGTGACCGCACTGCTTAATTATGATCCCAGTAATGCCATTGTATAGATAGATAGATAGATAGATATACTTTATTGATCTCAAAACTGAGAAATTGGGATATTATGGGTATATAATAACTGTAGAATTTAAATATACTTACACAATGAACGTCCTGCCAGCAGGTTTGACTCCGCCAAGCGGAGTGCGGCGGACGATCACAGAAGAGTGTTTCGGGATGTGGGCTTCATCATCTGTGTATTCTACAAAACATGAGAGACATATTATAACAAAACATAAAACACCATTTAGTAGAAAACATTGCACAGTAACTTAGTTTTGGACAACAAAACAGATGTATAAAGAAAAGGAAACATGTACAAAAGACAATAATAAATAAAAATGAAAAACACAAGAATAAAGGTCAGATTGTATAATTTACACATTTCTCTTTAATATTTTCAAATCTAAATTAAAAAATAAAAAGTGACAGACACACATATTACATTTAACTGTCATTTTGCATTTTAACATTTCAAAAGAAACTGGTAATTCACAAACTATCTGCAGACATTTGGAAATGTGTGCTTTTGTTAATTTTCTGTTCTTCTATTACTGTAATCAGATATCTATAGGCCATTGGACAATTGGGCAGACAAAACAAGGAACCTGAAGACACCATCTTGGGCTCTGAGTGATACAATAAGCATTTAACCGTATTTTCTGACTTATTTTAGACCAAATAATTAATCAAGAACACAACTGACAGATTCATTAATAATTAAAATAGCTTTTTGTCACAGTTTTTAAGTAGCATATCACACAATGCATATCTTAAAAATAAATGTCCCACCAGTTCTACTCTATTTTATTCACCAGGTCTATTCTAACCTGAGCAAATTGCTAAATTTCTTTGAAACACAAGGGAAGAAAGCAATGAGCAATGAAACATGAAATGACAAAATTTGCAAGAAATTTGGAAATATAAATGATGATTTAAAAAAAAGGAAAAACACGTAAAACAAAAAAACAAGAAAAATGGAAAGGAAAAGTGCTTAAAAATTAAAGAAATTCTGTAAAATAATTTTAAATATCGCTGCTGCCAAGCCCAAACCTAGTATATTCACATTTCACTATTTTCATAAATTACACTGCGTTTTTATAAATAGCAATTTTGGAGGTGTGAGGTTTTTGACCCATAACAGTAATAGTATGAATGTTATGATAATAATATGTACATTCCCCTCCTAGCTTTTGGTCTTTCCCGTACTATTTTAAAACAATAATAATAATTAATATAATTATTGTTATTACAATTTGTGGTTCATTTCTCGCCAAATTGCGTCTTGCCTTTTCCCTTTGTTTTTGAAAGAAATCACACCAATTTGCTCAGGGTTCAAAGGTTGAAATGCTTGTGAGAGGCATCTGAAAGCTGCACTCTAAAAAGTAATGTCACTCCAGGTTTCATCTCAGGGAGATGAAAATTTACACCAGTCATCTACTTCAACAGCCCAAAACAATGGACGACATGTTTGTGACTGATTCTGTAACGTGTCAGCTGATCACATACCTTCTCGAGTCTGCGCATTGGTGATCTGCAGGTCGCAGTCTGTGGCCTTGAGGCGCTCTCGGGCCATAATCTGCCTTTTAAGCTCGCTGAGGGTGATATGCAGCCCATCGAAAGTGACTGTGTTGTAGTCCAGTTTGGAAGAAAACTTATAGTGAACACACGACATTTTAACAGGTCTAAGCACTTAAGTCAATCAAGCACAAGAAAAAAACCCCAACAGGCTTGGTATGATAACAAAATAAAACAGCGTCAACACTGAACACAGCTAAATCTGGTGACTTTAATAGTGTAAACCCTCTTTATATTCACTGTAGACAAAGGAGGTACTAAAATGGGGAAGGGTTCAGCTCGCAGATGACGAAAGAGTCCTTGTTATTGCCAAAGAAAAATAACCGAGATATGAAGCCAGAGCGCCGTTGAGGGGCGCCGTGTGCCTTGTGAGTCCTTTAGAGTCCGAGAAAACATAACAGGATGCCAAATCCAAGAGAGTCCATGCAGCACAAAGTAAATCTACAACAAAGTCCGCAGTGAATTGTCTCTGGTGGAAAGCCCGGGCCGCTGCGCTACAAGCCGCTGGTGTAGCTCGCAGCGGGCCTGGGTTTCCCGAGCATCAGTCCTCGAGTGCCTCTCCTTTTAGGGTCAGTTCTTATTTGTCAAGTCAGGACAAACCCTACCTCAAAAAGTCCACAAAACTGCGTGAAAGCCTCCGAAACGAGTCCACAAATTATGTCGTTGTTAGAAAAGATTATTCTGAAATCAACCGTCTAAATGTTAAACTAGCTGGTTAACTAATGCCAAGGCTAACATGCTACACCTCGAGATTAGCTAACGTTCCCTCGCCACTCAGCATGACAACAAAAGCTAACAGCTAACGGCGCTATGCTAACAATGTTGCCCAATTTAGCTGTCGAATAAACTAACAAATCAACTAGTTAGGCAGTCGGAGCGCAAAGTTTCCTCTTCAGTACACGGTTATTTCCCACCACGCAAGGCTGAACGTTTTTCATCCGGATGAATCTTCAACATAAATCCATAAAATCCATTTCGGTGATCCAAACTGCTAGTTCTCTCCTCGCTGTTTCATCAAAATGGCGCAGGACGGAACCGGATGAAGCTAGGGTTCTTCCAAAGAGTACGTATGAAGCCAAGAGGACTACCTCCAACTGCGGTCTATTTCAAAATGGAAGCCCGCGTTCGTCAGGACAAGAAAAAAATCATGGATGTATAATCGAAAAAATAGATGCAAACTTTGGCAAAAACACCCACGATAAGTCAGATTCAGTATTTATAACGTTTTGTCTTTTTTGTTTTTTGGCTTAAACGGGTTTTCATGACAGCAGATGCTGATTTGTCACTGTGTTTAGCAGACCCTATGCTAGCCTTTCTGGAGTGTTTCAAAATAGATGGGAAATATCTTTTTTCCATGTGTTCTTTGGTTGTCGGAGTGAGGCGAATTACACCGAAAATAGAGTCATACATTATTAGCGCAGAAGAGAATCTAGGATAAATGTGCGCTCCAAACTAGTAAAGCTCACCTACATAAGAAAGAGATCACTACATAACGCTTACCTTGTTGCTGTGGCAACCGGACATCCTCGTGGAGGAGTTCAATGTAGATCTACTGCTTCTGTGAAATAGGAAATGTGGTAGTTTAAATCATTGCAACGTCATCTATAGTGAATGTGAAAGTTTTGTCATGTCTGGTGTGGCGTTCACACAAAATCATCAAAAGATTGTTTTACAGGTAGCATGGCCGAGCGGTCCAAGGCGCTGGATTAAGGCTCCAGTCTCTTCGGGGGCGTGGGTTCGAATCCCACTGCTGCCAGGATTTTGACATGAATATACCAATGAAAGAGATTGTATAGTTAGTGTAAATTGTACAAAACAACGTTTAAGCACATACGATGAAGAATACGCAATAAAGTGTTCTGAATTCCTGTGGAATCAAGACACCATCAAGGAGGAATTGACTTTGAAAGTGAAGATCTACTCTCTGCTTCTGTGGAATAGAAAGTTGGGTAGTTTATATGATGATGTTATCATTTGTAATGTGGCTATTACAGAAAATCATAATTAAAGCCTAACTTAAAAAAGCTGCACTCATCTATTTTTCAAAGGATCAAATGTACAATATCATAGATGTCCATAATAATGTTTAATAATCCATATAAATGATATCCAAGGAGCTGTCTAGATTTCAATGTCAGTGGTAGCATGGCCGAGCGGTCCAAGGCGCTGGATTAAGGCTCCAGTCTCTTCGGGGGCGTGGGTTCGAATCCCACTGCTGCCAGGATTTTGACAGGAATATATCTCTGAAAGAGTTTGCAGAGTACTTTCTACAGAACAATGTTCAAGTACACATGAGAAAGATTACTCAGTAAAAGGTCTGTTATTCCTGTGATACCCAGACACTGTCAAAGAGGAATTAAAAGTATATGTACTCTCTGCTTCGGTGGAACAGATAGTTGGGTAGTTTATACCATCACTGTGTTGTCTGTAGTAGATATGATGATGTTATCATGTCTAGTGTGGGTATTACAGAAAATCACAATTAAAGCCTAAATTAAAAAAGCTGCACTTATCTATTTTTCAAAGGATGAAATGTACAATATCATAGATGTCCATACAGACAAACCCCCACAGAATCATGACCCCTCTCTGCCATTCACCTCAGTTAGCATCATATAGTCTTTTAGCTCGTTGTTTTGGCGCCACAGCCTTATAACCTTTTTTTTGGTACGATCATATTGCTTTCATCAACAACAACTTTCATCAACTGACAGACCCACTGTACACTACCTGCCCAGCTAATAATAGTAAATAACAATAAACATAATAATGGCAAATTTGTTTAATAATCCATATAAATGAAATCCAAGGAGCTGTCTAAACATCAACATCAGTGGTAGCATGGCCGAGCGGTCCAAGGCGCTGGATTAAGGCTCCAGTCTCTTCGGGGGCGTGGGTTCGAATCCCACTGCTGCCAGGATTTTGACATGAATATACCAATGAAAGAGATTGCATAGTTAGTGTAAATTGTACAAAACAACGTTTAAGCACATATAATGAAGAATACGTAATAAAGTGTGCTTAATTCCTGTGGAATCAAGGCGTTGCAAGGAGGAATAAAGTGAAGGTCTACTCTCTGCTTCTGTGGAATAGAAAGTTGGGTAGTTTGTCTGATGATGTTATCGTTTCTAATGTTGGTTTTACAGAATGTACAATATCATAGATGTCCATACAGACAAACGTCCAGAAAATCATGACCCCTCTCTGCCATTCACCACAGTTAGCATCATATAGTCTTTTAGCTCGTTGTTTTGGAGTCACAGCCTTATAACCCTTTTTAGGTACGATCATATTGCTTTCATCAATACTATTTCCAGACACAGCTGGCAGCTGTTTTCAGTGAAAAAGCTCTGACAAACCCACTGTACACTACCTGCCCAGCTAATAATAGTAAATAACAATAAACATAATAATGGCAAATTTGTTTAATAATCCATATAAATGAAATCCAAGGAGCTGTCTAAACATCAATGTCAGTGGTAGCATGGCCGAGCGGTCCAAGGCGCTGGATTAAGGCTCCAGTCTCTTCGGGGGCGTGGGTTCGAATCCCACTGCTGCCAGGATTTTGACATGAAAGGGATTGCATAATCAGTGGCCTTTCTACAGACCAAAGTTCAAGTACATATGAGAAAGATTACTCAGTAAAAGGTGTGTTATTCCTGTGGTACCCAGACACTGTCAAAGAGGAATTAAAAGTATATGTACTCTCTGCTTCGGTGGAACAGAAAGTTGGGTAGTTTATACCATTGCCATGTCATCTGTTGTAGATATGATGATGTTATCATGTCTGGTGTGGGCGTTACAGAAAGTCTTAATTAAAGTCTAAGTTAAAAAAATTAGGTCAAAGTTATACTAATCTATTTTCAAAGGATCAAATGTACAATATCAAAAGCTTTGACAACCCACTGTATACTACCTGCCTAGCACTAAACAGAAGACAGGAATAATGATATTAAACAAACATAACAGTAAAAAATAATAAACATAATGGTGGCAAATTTGTTTAATAATCCATACAAATCGAATCGAAGAAGCTGTCCCAGCAGTACTGGATGGACACAAGTGGACAGCCAAGACACATTGCTGTTCACATGTTAATATCAGGTGTAAAGAGGGCATAAGTGTAGCCTATAGAAACTGTGGAAAAGGAAATAAATGTTGATGTTTTAAACAGGTGTGCCAAAAACTAAGGTAGTTTTTACATATGGTATGGGAACTACCATATAGGCCTACTGTTGCTGAGTAATGACTTGTTTGGTCACAACAGAAAATCACAATTATGACTTACTAAGTCATAAGCAAAAATGTCATCCATGGGGCATTGTACTGCAGTGTATCAAATGAGTGCATGCAACAGGGTGCCCCAGGGATGACATTTTTCTGTAGGCCAACTTGGACGGTAATGGTTCCCTCATCAAAAAGCCTAGGGGATTTTTCCATTGAATTTTGGATCATTGCAGAAAATAAGTTCTAGCTATTACTAGGTTAAGTAAAAGTACTGTATGGTCATGTTACCACCACTATGAAGCTGTGAAGACGTGTTCAGCACGGAGGTGCAGAACACAGATTTCCAGATTTAAGGACTCATTACTGGTGTACTTTATGTGACGGGTCTGTACCAGTAGTGCTTAAACTGTGGTATGTGTACCACTGGTGGTACTGAGCTCCCTCCTGTGGTATGCTCAGGAACTTTAAAGTATAAAAAAGCAAAGACTTCTGAGGTAGTGGCACTTAGCAGTCCAATGTGCTGGAATAAGACTCCAGTCTCTTTGGTTGCATCACATTGAGTCCCATTGGGATTTTAGCATGTACTGAAATAAGAGCAAAATCAATAACTTTTTATCATACAGAGAAAGAAAACTTTCCAAGTGTGGCTAATACACACTGTGAAATAGTAAACGCATGTGAACCCATTTAAAATGTTTGATGAAAACCGTGTGCTGGATTGTACAGTACAGATATGGCAGCTGTAGTTTGTGCAATGGTGCAGATTTTCTTGTGTGGTCGAAAGATGACGGCTCTGAAAGCATATTTATCAAAACTGCCTTGAATGTTCGCCTGAATGATGCTGCTGCTGCCATGGTAACACATCAGTCTGCCTGCTGTTCTGCTGTAGGTCTGTTAAGCTGTTTGTTCTGTTATCATCTCTAACAACGGACTGATGCACGTTCATACACAAAAGACAAGAGGACTGGGGGGGGGGGGGGGGGGTTGCTAACTTGTTTGTTTTTATGTTTGTAGTTCACTTTTGGAAATTTGCTTCTCTGCCCACTTATGCAAGGACAGATACTTGAATATTTTCCCTCAAACAGATGTGCGATGTGCCCTGTGCAGTACAAAAGCAACAACACTACACCTTGAACCGCGCTGCTTTCTTTCCAAAGCACATTTTGTGTTAATTCATAAGCTTTATTGGATGTAAACAGAGACTGGGTGACATAATGAGGGCAGAACCTTTTGTTACACTTATGCTCACTTGCTTATGCAATACACAAGAACAGACACAGTGAGAGACAGATACAGAGGTCTAATGCTTTTAATGGGGTTTCAATTTTAAGCTTAGGTCCACAAAAACGAGGACAGGAGCAGGACGTATTTAGTTGTCATTCATGTTTGTTTGTTTGTTTGTATGTGTGTGTTTCGTGTATTATATAGCCCCTTTATACAGAAATCTTGCTATAGGGCTGTTATGAAGTCCTTGATTATGCTGTCTTTGCATTATTACACGGAACAAAGAAAGGCTGCATAATGCCTCTCCAGTATGGGATTTTAGATTGCGTGTCAGCATCACAGAATCAAAAGAGGCATGACATGTAACACAACAGCTTCGGCCTCTAGTGTGACATAAAACATATACGTCGGCAGCGCTTTAGAAACAATAACTACTGTATGACATTAACAGGACAATAACAATAATTTATCATCTCTGTTTTATAGTGGCTGATCTTGTCCTTTGCTCAGAGGGTAAGGAGTTACCAGACATGATTGTTTTCCTAATTTGTGGATTTGTTAGCTGCTATTTTAATCTCCCACGGTGCATCATAAGCATAACACATCATCAAAATGTCACACCCATGCCGCCAATGATCTTGTCCTGCTGACTGTCTCTGTTTAAACATTGTTTCAGTGCTGTTACTACTTCCACTTCTGCTTTTTCTGCTTTCAAGGCGAGAAAACTCTGTCCCCCCATTCTGCGATTGTAGGTTTTATGCAGAACCACTAGGTGGCATAACAGTGTGAAACTCCAGCCCGTTCTCATTCCGAACTCTTAAAATACAACCTTTTTGACAGTGCTCTTGGCATAAGATTGCAACGCCAAAAGCCACCTTTCACATTCACGTGAAACGCCGTTCGACATTACATGAGAATGGGGCTGGACAGAACTGTTCACTATATAATTATATGCTGGCAGGCGGCAGGTGGCAGGGCGGCACCTGCTGCATCCTAATGGAACACGGTAAGATGGTGTCAGATTGAAATGCTATGGGTAACAATATTATACATGGAGTGAGACTGGTGTCCGCTTCCTGTCCGGATGTGATTTTTTTTCTACACTCTGCCATGTGCCTCTTTACCATAATTCTAACCATCAGTGCCCTTGTTGCCTAAACCTGACCATCCATGCAAGCATATGTGTTGGCTGACATTTTGGCATTGGTAGGCATGTGTTGAAGGACATCTAAAACATAAAATGTAGACGCAGAAGCGCACTGCAAAGTGACAAATTGGGATGAGAATGTGTTGGAAACTCCCGCCTTGCAAAGGCAGAGTAAAAGGGGCTTAATTAATAGTTTCTTAATCTGATGAACAGCTCCTCCACTCTGTCGCTCGCTGACTGTCTGTCTCATAAACACGTTCCTATTACTAAACACATTCATTCACACACACTCTACAGACACACTGCAGACACAGCTACTGTGATGACATAAGAGAATGGCAAACAAAAAGCACAAAAATATGCATTTTTCAAGCCAAATGCCAATCATTCTCTGATTCTTGCTTCTCAAACACAAGGTTTGCTTCATTTCTTTGTGTTAAATCACAGTAAATATCTTTGGGCTTTGGATTGCTGGTCAGACAAAACAAGCAATTTGGAGACATTACCTTGGGCTAGGGGAAATTTGTTCACTATTTTCTGACAGGCAAGTTGTTGCAGCCCCATTCCAGTCTCCAAAGTATTCTCTCTTCCTTAACCAAGAAAGTGAGAGGACTTCCTTTCATTTAATGTTCTCGTCTTACAGAAGTTCCTCTTGTGTTTAATCTTCATACATCCTCACTTTCACTGCCTCTCCTCTCACACAGGCGTGGTCCTTCTGTTGGCAGCACAGTTTCCAGGCAGCATCTCTGTGTTGTTGTGAGCAGCTGCAGTCGTTAAGTCATCCACAGCCATGTCAATCTTACCGTCCTTGAGAGGCGAGGTTAAGGTGTAGAGCATGAACTCTGAGCCCACTGTCACTGGTGTTGGCAAACCTGCCATGACTTTGGATTCGGCCGAGAGGGACGGCTCTCTGTCTCGCACCAAGGAGGCTCGAAAGGAGTGTGAGGTCGAGTCCCCTCCGCTGTGGTTGCTCCTGTAGCTGTACCGGCGGCTGCGGTTATGGTAGTAGCGGTTGCGGTAGTAAGATGAGTTGCGGGAGATGGGCGGCTTAATGAGGGATGGTCGGCCCTTAGTACGAAGCTGTCTGTGTTTTTCTATGAACACGTGCACTGCAAGGACGCCAACCATCTCAGCCAGCACGAAGGACAAAGCTCCAAAATAAAAAGACCAGCCGTAGGAGTAGCTCTTCTTGTTGTCGCTCTGGCTGGGGTCACCTGAGTTGGCTGATATGTACACGATGATGCCAATAATGTTACTGAGACCTGGAAGAGTTTACAGAGATGGAGAGAGTCAGAGGGATGATAATACTGTGAAGCTGTGTATTGACATCAAATTGGTGTGTGATTCTGACCTGCAGAGACAAAGAGTATACCCGCGCTGAGGATGACGTTGTAACGGGACTTGTAGAACTCGCTGGCAGCAACACACACTCCTCCAAGAAATAATAATCCCACACTGAGGATGGGGAAGAGGCTGGAGGCTCGTACTGCTCCTGAGGAGGGAAGAGAAACAGGGTATATATGTTGTAAAACTTCAAATAAAAACTTAGTCCCAATTAGACATCCAGTCCCCTTTAGAGGCCCAGTCTAGTTGCCATGCAGTTTATTTTTATGGAAGTTCTTTGGATGTATAAAACTGGGTTTTGGATACCTGCTGGAGCTATCAGTAGTTAGCTTCTTTGCTTAAATCACTGAACTCAGTGGTCTTATATTTGGGACAGGCATCTATATGGGCCAGGCTTTAATTTCCTTTCACACAAAAGATGGGAAATACCATAAAACTTCAAATAAAAGCCTAGTCCCAACTGAATGCCCACTCTCTTTTACTGGACAGGTTTGGCTATACATTTTGACGAATTGACGCCTATTAACTGAAGTGTTACGGTAACAGACTTCCATTATAGTTGTTGGATCTCACAGTTACATGTGTATTTGTTACCCACTTAGTAAATACTCGGCAGCATCCTGCTCATAGTCGGCATCCTCAGCAAAGTGATCAATGTCTTTGCAAACGCCCCGAAATGTCCCTGCAAAAAATAAAGCAAAAGAAGCATATTACATCCATTTAATGACTCTGATTCTGTATCATTTCATAACATGATATGCAAACTGCATGTTTTACAGAAGTCACAGCGTCTTTGACCCACTAAACTGTACATGCTCTCTAACAGTGACTTGCATAATGATAAATGTGATGCTAACCATCTGATGGGATGTACTGTATTGATTTTTTTTTTTGTTGCCTTTTTTTACAATTCAGCTCCAAGCTCAATAGAGATATTTTGCTTTGGATATGAGGCACACTCAGATATCAGACTCGAGCCCAGAGAATTTGTGGGAAATAATATTCTGTTATACTCTCAGGGTTCCTAAAACTTTTTCTCTTAGAGGGCCGAAACTGAAACTTCATGGTGGACTACGGGCATAGAACAGACACCTATTCTACTGTTAAGATTCAAAATGGTACTAGGATCCTATTTCCCTTCACCGAAATGCCTTGAAGTGTCTCTCCCTTTCCATTTTTTTTCTCATCTCACTCGTGCCAGACTGACTTTTTGTGCAGATTAAGAAAAATAATTCATAGTAACTAGGGATCCTACATATTTAGCCCTTTGAAACCTGGAACTAAAATGAAATTGGTTTGATCTCTCTCAAAAACATGGTAAGAAGGAAATGAGCAACATAGCAAGACATATTCCAAGAATTCCTTCTAACTTCCAAAAAAAGTTAGAAGGAAATTAGCAGAAAATAAGCAAAAAAAAGATAAGTAAAAAACAAAACAAGGCGCTGAAAATTGTAGACACAAGTTTCGAGAAGTTTAACCAAAGACTGATGATCTTTCACAGATTGTTTTAAATGTGGGTGATTTTTAAAGGCCTGAAGTAGTCAGAGTATTCACTAATTCACAAGAATAATTTAGAAAAAATGACAAAAGCGATTAAAACAACACAACATTTGTAACCAAAATATTATATATTTTTCCCTATCTCATCCTCTAACTCATCTTAGGGCCCTTATGTTTTTATTTTGGGACTTTATTTGGGGATCACTTCTATCAACAGTTTGACTGAAGAGCAGATATTCTACTTGATATTCTACCGAGCTGCCATATTTGATTAGTTAAGGCTGCAAATGTTGCCAAACACGGTGTTTGGATCGTTACGGTGTCTTTACAACATCTTCAGAGACGAGGAGAGGTCAAACACAGAAAAATGAAAAAATTTAATAACACTGATGCAGTCCAGACTAGCTGCCATTTCAAGTGTTTTCAGTGTCCTTCATGCTGTCGAGTATTCAGCATATTAAAACACCGCACAGCTCAGAGAATATCTCCTGGCACTACATGTGGGCAAGAATACAAAACATAAAATATAACACAGTATAGTCCCACCAGTCATTGGCAAACATGACTGGTGGGAATGATCACTATCACAGGCCTGATATACGTTTTTAACGTGAACTTTGATCCGCTAAAGATTTAAATATCAGCTGCACACGTGTCCTGCTCTCAGTAACCTCTGGCCCAGCAGCAGTGCCTTTCAACATTCACACACGCAGAGATATATTGATAAATGTGTCCCTATGTGCTGCACTGATTGACCAGTATTGATGATGGGACTCAGTTGCCATGGTTACCGAAACAAAACTCATTCAGTAACTCGGTCGTGGTGATCGGGTCAGAGAGAAAAGCCACTGAGAGAGCATTTATTCAAATTATTGTCAGATACAAAGAGAGATGAGGTAACATGTTTTGCATATTTTCCCTCTCTTAATGAGAACAGACATTTTCTGAAGACTTGTATTATGCAGCGTGTTTGTCCGCCAACTTAGTGTCATTAGTCTTTATTCAAACTACTTTGGAGGACAATTTGGTTGTAACTTAACATGAAAATAACACAGAGAGGCTCCACTAAAAATGTCCCTCTGTAGTGAAGTGTTTAACTCTTTAACACCTGCTGAATTGACATCAGTTTTTTTATGTTGCATTCGAGTGCCCTTTACTAACATTTAAACCTCTGAAACCTCAGCAAATGGGTTTGATTTCTTCCAAAAACACAGGGAAAAAAACCTAATGAGCAAGTTGGTAAGAAATTTTAAATTAGTAAAAGGTGATAAGAAAATGATCTGGAAATTAGCTGGGATGTCCAGAAAAATATACGTATAATTTTCTAAATTATATATTAACAATTATGTTATACAAAAAAGAAAAGAATATATTTTTATTATTTTTAGCACTTTGTTGAGGTGGTTTTCTTGTTTTTTCAATATCTTTTTTATGTTTTCAGGTAATTTTATTGCAAGTTTTTGAAAGAAATCAAATCAATTTGCTCAGGTTTCAAAGGGTTAATGAGAGCACAAAACCATACACTAGCCTGGTCTGTCCAGGTGTATTTTTATTTTCCATCTATGTCTATGTTATATCTGTCACGTCATTAGTTATCATTGTTGTCACGTATAACCCTAAGCAAATCAACACTGCCACCTCCTCCTTTAATCATTTATTGCACATAATGCCCAGAGAGTTTCAGTTGGCTGTGTTTTTTGGCTTTTTGTGATGAAGTCTCTCTCTCTCTCTCTCTCTCTCTCACACACACACACACACATACACACATACACACATACACACACACACAGGACAGCTGAAGCATTGATTTCCTCTGCCTACCTTTCCATTAAAACATTTTGAAGCTTAGAGGGGGAGCAGCAGAGGGAAGGAGCAGGAGTCGAACATTTCCATTTAAGTCAGAAAATTAGCAAACAGAGGACATAGGATAAGAGAAGGAGAGGTGCTATTAAAAAGCAATAAATAATTAAAAATGTAATTTCTATCCATAATATATCCAAGACTCAAACTCTCCTCTCCCTCCCCGAGATGTTAGCATCAATCTGAATCAAACCCATCTAAAGTAAAATATGGGATGTGCTGTGGGAGAGCAAATTTTCACAAAAAACTATAACAAAACATGTTTTCATTATTAGGCATAAAGAGATAAAGTATTTTAACTGACAGCTCAAAGGCTGGTTAATGAATTGCATTTCTGTTTTGGTTCAAAAATTGTGGAGCAAACGCCTCCTCAAGATCTCTGCTGTTATTATAGTTTTATGTCTCTATTTGTCCCCTGAAAGTATTTTATTTTATGGTACAGAAGATTATTTGCACTCTTGAAGCATTAATAATTTGAAAAGGTATTAAGGTAATCTGTTTTACTTGCTCTCTAACTAAAAATTTAGGCTACACTTTCCACTTTATCCTCTATTTTTCTTCTTATTCTTTACTAAAATAAAAAACATTTCATCCACCATGGGGTGCTAAAAATGATGTTTACCAATATTTTTTTAGTCTGTAGGTAGTTCTGCAATATTCTAAACTTTGTGATGCTGTGATGATAAAATGTTCTCCTGGGATAAAAAATAACAATTGTAAGCTATTATAAGATTACTGTATTTTGTATTGACTTCTACTGAACTTTCTATTAATTATCAGATATGCAAATGCAGTAGATCTTGCATTTACATATAGGGTTCTTTATAATCTCCCTTTTTGGCAGATTACAAAAAAAAAAACACCTAAAAACTCTGATGATATTCCTTGAGTGCTATGAGAAACTGTGGACCTACATGTTCAGGTAAAATTGTACTGTCCTCTTTTGTTTCCTAAATGGTTTAATCAATTTCAATTCAGTCATTAATTCATGAAATCATAAACCTAACTATTCATAAAAAGAGATTGTCCAAATTTTTTGCTAACTTTTCCTTGTTCTCTCACTGCCTGTTTCCTTAGTGCCATATCATCTACAACAGACGCACACGTGTGTAACTATGATGACCAATTCTGGACTATTGTGGCTGAGATGGACTCATTTTTGCATTTTAATTTTTTTTTTCAGTGACAAAAATGTATTATCACAGGGTGGCAAACAATAGCATAAGTAATGATTTGAAGGCACCTAGTTGCCTAAAAACATGCAGGTTTCACTTTAGAAAAATGTCCCATTTTAGCTTTATGTTTTGTCCAAATTTACCAGAATATGTTAAGTACTCACTTAAAACCCATTCCCGGTCAAACATTTAATCAAATGTAATATCTGAAAAACATTGTTTTTGTTATACACTTCATATTTTGGCTTCAGTACTCTTATTACCAAAATAGAAAACCAACATGCCACATGGTTTTCCCTGAAAGTTCTAGGATCAGTGTTTTTTTCTTTTACTCTGCTCTGCTCATAGCCCACTTATCAGCTCAAACCAATCAAAATGTTTCAGGTAAAGCACAGCTGTATTGACAGTGCAATAGCATGTTTGGTGACTGGTGGTGACCCACTTCACCTGATGTCACAAATGATCTGACTTCACCCTACTTGATCTGACATATTGATTGGTTTTAAAAAAAAATACAACAACAATATTGATATAATTTAAAAGTTTTGCTGTGACTTTTTATTCCTCTGCAAAGCTTCTTATTCTCTAAAATCAGACAAGTTGATTTTATTTCAAAAAACAGATTGCCTTCAAAAATGTGAGTAAATATAATTAGTTCTAATGTTTACTTTATATCTATCTAATGTTAAGTTTACTTAAACTTTTGTTATAATGACTCAATTTTGTGAAGTTGTTGCAACTTAGAAATTACACGTTTAGTCAAATCAATATTCCTACATTTCAGTAAGTTCAATGAACCAAGTTTACTCTGTATTCTACCAGTTGCAAACTAGACAGTTATATTTGTATTTTCTTAAATATGTTAAGAAAACAGATCTCGCAGATCTCCAAACTTTATCATTGAAGAAATCCTATTTGTTATGATCAAGTTAAGCCAGACTAACCTGGTTTACAGAAGTTGTACACACTTAGAAAGAACAAGGTAATTTCACGTGTCATTTTAAGTTGCTACAACTTAAAAAAATTAAGTGAATACAGCTCAATTTTGAGTTTTGACAATAAGAATTTTGACAATGAGAAATAAAGTACCTTAATATTTGTATTTATTTTCCTTTTTTTAAGGTAAGCGGTTTCCAAGATTATTTTAAGTATCAGTTTGTCAGTTTGTGTACTTGAGCTGATATATTGATTGATTTTTTTCATACATAACAACAATATTGCTGTATTTTAAAAGTTTCGTTAGAAGTTTTAATTCCTTGCTGTAGTAATATAGTATATGATGGTGAAGCTCGAGTGTATTTCTCACCCTCGGTACAGCAGGTCCTCCACAGACCGGAGTGGGTCAGCACCTCCTCGTTCTTGCGGACGGTCTCGTTGTCGTTCTGGCTCTTGGAGCGGCACATCCCGCGGGAGTACAGCCAGTAGTCCGTGCCCACGGCGATGGTCATGAGGCTGAAGGCGCAGAAAGCCCCCGCTGTGGTCAGCAGCATCATCACTCCCCGGTTACACAGCCTCATGTCGGCCCAGCCTCCTCTTCCTCCTCCTCCACACCGAGGAGTCCTGCAGCGGACGGGGAGCAGCGGGGTTTAGAAACTGTTGAAAACTTTCCCCCGGTGTCTTTTCTTTGTGTGGATCCAGCCGGCTGAGGGAAATTTAAATTCAGTGCACATCTTCTGCACCCTGCGCTGTTTTCTGTGCAGGTTTCAGGATGGGACGCTTTTCCTCTACGCTACTTACACACGACCTGGTTCATTCAGCTGGGATGTTTCCATGTTTTGTCAGTAACTGAAGGATGACAGTGGAAAAACAGGCCGAGAAGTGAAAAAGCCCCCAAATCCTGGATTTTAAAAAACAGTTGTTGGGAGAAAACAGCAGCATTAGCTCCCCTGGACACCATCGAGTTTGTTGTAGCTCAACTCTGTTTGGCACAAAGTCGACATGATCCCGCCCCCGTGTGCGTGCGTGCGTTATGGTCAGGAGGGCAACCTGTAGCCGGATTCAGTTCAGCACCATGGACAGCGGCACAGTGCAGCTGTCATTTTCCCTATTTAAATACACATATATGAAATAATTAATTAAAATTAAAACAGTTAGCATGCTTTTCATATTAATATCGGAATACAAAAAAGTAAATAAATACATTTAAATTAATGTGATGCATTTACCCAGTACCAAATAGTACCAAAAGTACAATCTCTTTGTATTGTCATGTTATTACAAAATGACAAAAAAATTAAACTACCATGTCCAGCATCAACAATGAGCCTTTACATTCAATTATCAATATTTCTATACCTTTCTATGGTCAGTTCTTTCATATCTTGAGGAGAAATATTTGTAAATAAACACAACTAAATTATGTTTTTTTCCCCCCAAATTTTTTTTTTTTAAAAGTTTGACTTTTCACAGCCTTGATTCATGTTCACAGTGTTCCTCTCAGGCTGCATCTAATACCCTAAATTATATCAGGTTTCCACGTGTTTCCACATGTTAAACTTGTCTTTAAAACACGAGAACCTGTTTTACTAAATTACTATATACTCTGACACTCTGCAGAGGAAACCTTTCATAAAAACTTTATTATTTACAATAATGATCAAGAAAATATAAATATATAAATCCATTAGCTCTACCAGGAACAAAGGCTGTGTCCTAACCGCAGAAGCCTGGGTTTGATTCCACCCCTCATTTCCTGTCACTCTTCGAGTCCTATCCAACAAAGACAAAAGGACTTAAATATAGACAAAATTAGTTGCAACTATACTCAAGAGCAGTTTCCAATCTTTCTGTGAGCAGAGCCAAATGTGACAGTATTACCAAACATTTCAGAGATTTGTCTTCATAACACAAGCAACTTTAAACCTTGAAAGTTTTTTTTAGAAACATTCTGCTGATCTCTCTGCTGATCTGACAGAGATGAGATTTGTTTTTGCCTGATAAAGTACAAGTGTGCAGCCTAAAATCTGCAGGCCGAACTAAAGTGTCACAAGAAAGTCATTTTTTAGCATGTGTAACCTATTTAACTCTCTGAACCTGGATCAACATCCATTTCTTGTCACGTTCACAAGCGTTTAAACCTTTAAAACCGAGCAAATTGGTTTGACTTCTTTTGAAAATGTGAGTAGAAAAAGGCGAGAGATGTCCCAAAAATTGCAAGAAATTAGGAAAAGCTGACAAGAAAATGGAAAGGAAAGGTGTTTTTTAAATACAGAAAAAGACAGAGACAGAGAGAGAAGAACATTACAAAATAATTAGAAAATCATTATTTAGTTAAAATTATACTTTATATTTAAAGTTAATTACATTAACATTTTTAACACTTTTTTCCCAGCCATTACCTTACAGGTAATTTTCGTATAACGTTTTACTAATTCCCTGTTAATTTTGAGCCTTGTTTTTTGTGATGTTACTCAAGGGGTTTCAAGGGGTAAAAGATTACCCTTACTTTAATAAATTTGATATTTAATGCAAATTGTTAACTTGTAGCTTTTTTTCTGATTGCATGCATGCAAGGATGAAGTTCCTGCTCTGACATTATTGTAAAAGTCTGTTTTTACAGAGTTACCAAACACCGGGTGCAGACAATCACTGCATCATTCTTTATGTAAAAAAATGTATGATTCAGCTGAGTAAAACACAAGAGCCAGAGTTACTGAAATGATATTATGATAATTCACTTTAATGTAGGTCATACTGTAAGTGTCTGTCACGCGCAGGTAAAGACAGCGCATGCAACACATGTATACTGTCCTGTTACACAATTTCCTCAGGTTGCTTTATAAAAGTTGCCTTTTTCTCCTCATCCTCCTCTTCTTCTTCTCCTTCTCCTGCCTTTTGCATAGTAAACACTTTATTCTCCCCTCGTTCCCCCTCTCCCTCTTATCTTCACTTATCTCATTTCCCAGTTCCTTTCCTCTTTAAATTGTACCTATGTGAATGTGAGCTGGGGAACAGGTGAGGAAGAGGAGGAGAAAGGGGAGATATAAAAATGGGAAAAAGTAAAAAGTGACGGCTGAGTGCTGGCAGGGACAGAGAGCAGAGAGAGAGGGAGACGGGGCTGTGAAGAATAGTATACAAGCGTATTACAACATGAAAACCACTTCTAGCTCTAGGTCCCATTCCTATTTACACATACACTGAAATACAAGTCATACAGAATTATTACATCTACTTTATATGTTCATTTCACAAAATCTCATATTTCTCTGTAGCATATTTTGACATTATTAGAGAAGGCGTACACAGCATTTGGAGTGGAAACTAAAATTTGAGCATGGATATTTCAAAACTGACTTGCATCAATAAATTCACACCAGTTTTTTTTTTTCTACCTCCGTGATGTAAAACGCAAATCTTATGGGAACTACTGTACCAACAAATATGGCATGCATAGAGGAGCTGCACCACAAAGACGGTATAGGCCTACACAGCACTAACCCACTGCGTACAGTGCCATAGAGAAAAGAGAAAAGAGAGAGATTAAGCAAGAGAAAAAGACAGAGACATTTTTAAATATCGCTGCCAAACAGGCATTTGAGGGGGATTTCTCTTTTTTTGTTTTTTTTTTTTTTGCATCAATTCGGAAGACAATACGTGCTTGAGACTAAGTTTAGGACTAACTTAGACACGAGGTTATAAATCAGGAGCTTTAAAAACCTTCATACCCTCCAAACCGCAGCCTGCACAGGTGTGTGTGTGTGTGTGTGTGTGTGTGTGTGTGTGTGTGTTAGAGTTACCTTTGGAGACACGCACCAGACTCAAGACTGGAGATAAAAATTGTGTTTAAACTTTGTAAAATGAGAATTTTTGGGGTCAGATAAGGGTTATGTCAACTGATTGGACATAGCTGCTGTGATGTCACCTATTGGTTTGTGACCCCCTGTTTTGGAAGAGTTCAGCATTTCAGCTGTCACCATCTTGTTTTTTTGGAGCCAGAAGTGACCACCTTATGGGTTAGTGGGTCAATCTGACTGAGAAGCTGAGAACACTGTTGGCACACAGCCTGCCACTCAAAGTGGACCGCCCTTAATTATGCGTAACTTTAAGCCTTAGTGAAATGTAAACAGTAGAGATCGGATCAGAAGGATCAGTATCGGGCCTTATCAACACATTTTTTAATTTACTGGGATTACTTATTTTGAGCACGTGCCCTGCCCAATCCTTTGTTTACATCCACCCCTCGAACAGGTGTCAGACACAGAGAGCACAATTTCTGGCAGATATTCAGGTTTTATTGAATTGCTGCTACTCCAATAATTAGAAAATGACCTTTTTTTTCATGTTCAACTTACACGGCCATCCCACTGTCACTGTAAGAGGAACTGAATTTTAGTTGTTCCTTTTTGGTGAGCTAGTTTTACTATATTGCTATAACAAGCAGAACTAAGACTGATTTTTATTTGTTGTGACTGGGAATGTTAAAGTTAAGCTATAACATTACTTTGCAGTGGAACTGTGATTATATTATTCATTTATGGTGTTCTGTGCTTTTATTACAAAGCTGCACTAAGTGGATCTGAGAGCTAAATCTAAAGACACATTTTAGTTTGTTTACTTGGTTATGAAAAAAAATGCTGCACTAAGTAGAATTGTAATATGACACATATAAAAATGTTTTACTTTTTTACTTTGTTATTTTTGTAAAAAAATAAAATAAAATGCAGACGATTTTTTCTTGTATTGCATCGCAGAGATAAACTGTCAAGCACGTACACAGTTTCTCTCTGCTGTAAAGTTGGGCATTTTAAAATGGGGGTCCATGGAGATTTCCTCTGTTTTGGAGCCAGCCTCAAGTGGTCATTCAACAAACTGCAGTTTTTGGCACTTCAACATTTGCTTCATTTTTCAGTCCTGGAGGTTGTCACTTAGGTAAGAGTACATCTCTGGGAAATGAATGTAAGTCTGTCATTTCCCCAAAAGTCACCTAAGTAAATGTGTGTGTGTGTGTGTGTGTGTGTGTGAGAGCACATACATGAAATATTGATCATGGAATGTTCATGATGCAACTTTTACAGGCCTACAAGAGGAGAAAAATCAAGTAAACAAACACACACTGCTGTTGATCAATAAGAGCACATACACATAGTTACACATTCACTATGACTCTTTGTATTGACCTGCTCACCACGAGGTCGTGTGAATACTACACATGCCTGGAGTTTTCTGGAAACTGGCCTGTGATCACGTGGTCACTGGTCAAACTCAGTCCCACTGTGACCGACCAGCAGCTAAAGCCAGTGTGGTGGTTTCTGATTGTTGTTCAGTTTAGATGCTGGTGTGGGTCGGAGATGTGTGTAGATGAGACGTTTTAACTTCAGTGGTGGCGCAATGAGATGCTGGGTGAGTCCTCCATGGATGTAACTGGGGCTGTACTGGTGGACTAAAGTCTTGACTGGGCTGCATCTGAACCAACAGGAACTCCTCAGACTTGTATGATGAATTCGGGGTTGGTGTAGGAGAATCCTTGAAACTCGTTCTGGTCCAGATTCATAATAAAGAGCTTGTCTGTGGGCGTCAGCTCCACTGCCATCTTGGTGAACTCCTTGTCAAAGTTGCCGACGTCACGGCGAGATTTCTGCCACACAGAGAAAAAACAGGAGACAGAGACATGTTGGGGAACAAAGCTTGAGTGAATGTGAACAGCGCTTTTAAAAATTAGATTAGAAAGAAGGTGACAACGACCAAGAAGGACAGCTCTCCCATAGAAGCACAAAGATGGAGGGTAGAGAAGGAAGCGAGGGAGGTTTAATAGTTTCAGCACACGGAGACACATTTTTATCATCTGCAGAGGTGGGACAAAGTCTTTGTTGTGCAAACTACAAATAAGTCAAGGCCACCCGATTTATTGCATTTTAAATCTAAAGAGGTACTATAGTACATTTACAAAAGTAATTTGATTTAATGCCATTTAAAATGTGTATTTATCACTTTAAAAAAAGCTTTCCCATACTTACGAGCAAAACAGCAAAATATCTTGCTGTGTTATTTTTTTTTGTTTGTTTTTTGACTCTTGCATGCAGGACAGTCCACAGGATTTTAGAGATCAGGGGACGTAATTTCCCCCCATGCAACTGACCCATCACTTAATTTAATGATTGTTTTATGTTAGACTAAAAATCTAAAATAATACAGACCCTGCACCTTTGAAAGATAATCACTTCTGTTTAATGACTGCTGACACCTTATATTAGCTTTTAGCAAACAAAGTTTTGAGGACTGTTAATTTTGTTCCTTTGCACATCCACTGGAAGTGCTCTATAAAGGGATCACTTAATGGATAGTTCATTAAGTGAATGTGAAATGTGGAAAATAATAATCAGAAAATTAAATAATCAGAAAAAAATATGTGATGGGTTAGTTGCCTGAAAGAATTTGGTATCCTCACCCCAGTACTTCTAAAATAATAATCATGGCAGCACCGGCACATTTCTACAGTTACACACAACTTACTGTTTTGAGACAGAGTTGAAAAAATGTGAATCTGTTCTCTAAGTTTTAGCAAAGCCATGAGTCACATGTGCTTTTTGGTATTGTGAAGTGTACAGTCTAGTCCACACCTCTGATCATGTGTAAACAGTGGCACCACAGGGAGTCTAGACTTAGCAAAACACACCACTGATCCATACAGGACTCGGGGGAGCAAGTCGATGAAGAAAAAAAAAAAAAACACACCCTGCTGACAGAACCCAGAAACATAGTCAAAGATGGAGAAGAGACCCACTGGAACATTTCAACAGCACAGATGCAGAAAGATCCAAGACAAACTTCCAAAGCCAGAGAGAGGAAAAGTACAGTTCCAGTACAGGACAGACAAGGATCGATAAAACAGACCGGCTGCAGACCAAACCACAACCGGAAAGGATTTAACACAAGGGAAGTGAAGCAGTGAGCCCCAGGCAAAACACATGTATCACACAAACACACACACAAACACACACACACACGCACACACACACAGAGCATATAGTTTCCTACCTCTGCCTTTTGTCTCATCACAGGGCTTCCAGCTGAAATGAGGAGAGGCTGGAAACTTTGCCGCCTCTACCACTGGTCCAAGAACTCACCACTAAACCAGCTCAGTTTTAGGTGTGAGGCAGGTGTGACGCTGCAGATTTGATCTCTCTAGTGTGTGTTTGTTGTGTGGATTATATGTCTTCTAACCCTCCTATGGAGCTTTTATGAGCAGAACATAGCAATTAAAAAATGGTTTATAACGCGCTATAATAAAGTCTCAACTAATGAAAGATTGACACTATAATTAAACGGTTACAATATGATAAAATATAGGGCATTATGCAAAAATAAAATATGGGGCATTACTTTATTAACATGTATTGAGTATTAATTTATTTATAAGTAAGTCTTACTTCATGACAATGGAGCAAACATCATCCTGTGATGAAAGCTATGATTCATCCGAAAACTAGAAACCAAACGTGCAATATTAAAGGAAACTCAAGTGGTCTTGAGATATCACTTTCGCAAGAATGATACAAATGCAAGGTCAGTGTGACCTTGACCACCAAAATCTAATCAGTCTACTCGAACATTTGTGCCATGAGACAATGCATTAATAATGCATTTACAAAAATAAGACGGATGCACGGTCACAGTGACCTGGACCTTTAACCTATGATCACAAATCCAGTTAATCCTTAAGTCCAAGTGAACATTTGCAAAATTCAAAAGAAATCCCTCAAGGTTTTCTTGAGATATTGCCTTCACAAATATGAGATAGACATGGTCACAGGGACCTTGACCTTTGACCACTAAACTCTAAACAGTGGATGTTTTTTCTGCTAAATTTGAAGAAATTCCCTCAAGGCGTTCCTGAGCTATCACGTTCAAAAGACTGGCCTGACGGAAGGACAGATGTAAAATATGATGCCTCTGGCCTCGGCTATCGTCGGTGCGGAGGCATAAAAAAGGATCCTACTGGGAGAAATTTAATCATAATGCCAAGAATCAGTATTTGGACAAACTAGTAATAATAATTAACATAGATCCACATGATTTGGCAGCTAAAAGCTGGATTACAGACCCTGATGCCCTAGTTATACTTCGGTCTTTGTACAAATTAAATAAACAAGACCTAACATGTTAGTTCTCTCCTGGCTCTAGATTAGCTTCCAGATATGAAAGCTGAACTAATCTTCTCATCAAACTCAGACTCAAATAAACGTAGAGTGCGTCCACAAAATGCTGAACTTTTTTGTTTCGAAGTGTTGGGTGCTGCAGCAGTGAGAAGGCAGACACAGCAGAAGTAGGCTGGTAGGCACCAGTGAGTATATTATAATCAGTTTCCAGTCATACAAGACAATAACACAATCCACAGAAGCATCTCTCTCATCCAGAACTATTTATCCAAATATCTCTCCGATATAGAACTCCAAATATATATATTTATATTTTTATCTCCATCATATCTCTCGTTATGTCACCATTGATTCGTCACCGTCATCACAATAAGCGCTCTCTTTTTTGCCTGACAGAAACAGTTGTCTTTATCAGCAAGCACGTTCGCGTATCTGTGATGTCAATGTGATGCCGCCTCCCTTTTTTGATACGAGCTCAAAGAACAAGATTTGACACATTGTTAAAACCCTGCATCGTTACACAGTTACAAAAAGATAATACAATCTGCCTCAAAATGAAACTCATTCATTTTATATATGAAAATGACTTTCCGAGGGTGTTGTATTGTCTGAGAACAGATAAGCTATAATGCATATTCTAATAATTATACATGTACTGCAAAAATGGCACAAGATGGCTGCCCTTCATCACAGTTGTTGAGGACAATATTTTTTCACATCCTCGTGATTCTGAACCCTAATTTGGCACTTTTGGACATCCTAACAAACTACCAGCTTCACAAGACTCGTCATATGTGAAATTCTCCCCAAAATGGTTGTTTACGAGCTAAGAGATATGTCATTAAAAACACAGTGTAATGGGGTGAAGGTTTTCAGTGAAGACTGAGGAGAAAAGTGACGAGATTTCAGTCAATAATCACTAACTTGACGCAGACTTACACTCTTGCTGACTGCATATGAAGACTTCTATCCTTAGAAATTAAATCAGCAAAAAGTTTAAGCTCACCACAACACTGAACAGAAATTGTAGAAGTATTTGGTCCTATAGACAAAATAAAGTAAACATTAGGAAACTGATTGAACAATCATAGCAAAGCAATTGGTCAGTTTTCACTTACACTGTATGAATATTACCAATATGTGATCATAGTACACTCATCAATATTAATGATAGGTCGTCAATATGCAATCACAGGGAGGGTGACACAGAGACAGAGCAGGTTCAAGTCGGCCCTGAGGTCGGACCCCCGACATGAACCTGCTGGTGCGAGCAGCTGGGCGGCATTCAGGGAGTGAGCAACATCTCTGCACTAAAGATAGAAATACAGCCAGTAGAGCTGATATGAGATCAGCGAGTGTCACATGACGACACGGTAAACTGACAACAGTGTCTCGGCTGGAAACAAAGACTCGTCTCCTACTGGCAATTTGACACATGAATTATTTCTCCTGATTGTTGAGCACCTGTCTGCATCTCCATCTGAACGTTATTTAGAGAAATAGTTTTTTAAGGGAAATATTTGATTCCTCTTCAGAGTTTCATGAGAGGAGCGATATCACCCTTGTTTCTGTACATCAGGTGCAGAGCTGGAGCCAGGGGGCGCTGAGCTTAGCTTAGCATGAAGACTGGAAGGTGGTGAGGTAAACAACCAGCCTGGCTCTCCTCAAAAAAACAACTAGCAGAACTATGGTGGTCAGTCTCTGCTAAATTTGCTTTCAGTTGCCCAACACTTATTAACCTGTAACTAACCAGTGCATTTTTAAAAGAAAAAGTACATGCAAAATGACATGAAATACAAGAGGCCTTTCCCTTCAGTCCTTCGTGCCACTGACTCAGTGAGCTTTAGCTCCTCACTTCAAAGCTCTATGCAAAAAGTTGCAGGGAGCTTGCTGTATATGATGTAAAAAGTTTTAGTTTTGCTTAAATACTTGCTAAAGGCATTCAAACAAAGTTTTGTGTTGGAGTTTGTTGTATTCCAAATTCTAAATTTTGCCAAAAGTATTTTCATTTTTATTATGAATGCATATTGGTTCCAAATCTCAGTTATTGGTCTTATTAAGTACTAATAATCGGTATCAGCCCTGAAAAAACAATATTGGTCGACCCCTAGTTTTGTAATGTAAATATCTTGCCTTTGTTTTTATTTTCTGTTGGCTTTGCTGACTGGCAACACTGATGGGTTAGCATCCAGAAACATAGTGACCACTGCCCATCCTCCAGACTCACGTTAGCCGTACGCCAGCGTCAATCTGACAATTCTGAAAACAGATGACGCTGCAATTTTGCTGGTTTTAAGTTGTGTTGATAAATAACCAAAATACAAAATCCTTCAAACGTCTCATGCTAACATCATCTTGACGTAGTATAACAACATTCAGTTGTGAGGTACGAATTATACCTGTAAGGAGGATGGAAGTGGAGGTGGATGGCTCCAATAAACAACAGACTTTCATGCGGGAGTCCGTTGTTTGCTCCCCCCTGTGAACGTGATGGGATTTTTTTGTCCACCGTATCATGTATCTCCTTCCCCTGAACCTAAGCATCAGTGCCAGTATGTGCGTACGTACAACTTTTGTTGCCTAAACATAAGCACTGGCAGACGCAGAAGGATACCTAACTCGTAATACGTAAATGCAGAAGTACACTGACAACGCAGCAACAGGTGAGGAGTTGGGATAAAAACGTGTTGCTTAAACACAAATTATTACATTCCTGTTTTTGTTTTTTTTTTTCTTTTAAATGGAGTGTGCCACGCTAGCTGTCCCCCCTGCTTCCAGTCTTTATGCTAAGCTACACGAATCCCCTACTGGCTCCAACTCTGTATTTTATGCACATTTCGCTGCTCGACTAAAAAAGCGTATCCACAAAATGTTGAATCATCCTTTAACGTTTCATCCTGCTGAATACAGCCTGGATATGACATCATGGTGATTTTTTTGTTTGTTTTTTTTTAATGTATGTTTCCGAGGTGTTGGGGGATTACTAGTGCAGCCCAGTGATGTGTGGCATGGTCAGTGAGTTGTGTGAGGGTACTCAGGGTTAACAAATGAGAAGCCTTGGAATTCTTCCTGGTCCAGGTTGGCTATTAGCTCCTGATCTGGGGGGGTCAGCACAGGGGCGTGGCGCGTGAAAAAGTGATCAAAGTTCTCCGCATCACGCCCACACTGCCGTGGAGAGGAGAGGAGAGAGGTGGAGAGAAAGAGAGAGAGATGGAGGGGATGGAGTGAGTTTGATGAGGAATGAGAGGAAAAAAAGGACAACAACAAAGAGAAAAAAGAGAAATACAACTAAAACATGGCATCAACCAATCAAATCACTCACAGCCGAAACTGTGGATTTCCATTGGTCCGTATGTGAGCCGGTGACATCTCAGCTTCATCATTGGTGACTACACTAACAAATCTCAGCTCGGCATTTGTCAGAATAGTGACCAATGGCAGGTGATGGTTGGGTTCAGAGGATGATCAATCTAATTTATAACTTACCTTCACTAAGTAAGTTATCTCCTTCCTTACTGGCTAATTTCAGGTAATATTCAACAGCTGACAAGAACGTGTGTGTGTGTGTGTGTGTGTGTGAGATATACTCACAGCTTTCGGTTTGAAAGGCGGTTGGACCTCTTTATTCTCCAGTTTTTCCCAGTCTATATAGCGGAAGAAGGCGTGCTCCTTGATGTCTCTCTCCCCCTCTGGGCCGCAGCCCAGACGCTTACCTGGGTGCTTTGTCATCAGCTAAAATCACACACACACATACAAAATAAGTTTGAACATGTGTGTGGAAAGTGTGCAAAGTGTGGCCAATCCCTACACACTGGTCATCCCTCACTGCATGAAATCACAATAAAGGTAAACAAACAAGCAGGTAAACTTTGTTAAAGCAGAAATAAAGAGAATAAACTGCATTCACTGAATTACCCAAAAAATGATAAATCTCTTACCTTCCTAAATTTTTTTTGCATTGCAGTTTTCAGTAAATGTATAAAAAGCTACAGCAACTGCAGCCATCTTATCACAACCAATGGCCTGCTTACAAGTGATGTGGAGACAAATTTGTGTATCCCAGGATGGTGAAGGAATGGCTGGCTTATTCAGCCTCTGATTGACTTATCCTGTATCTTACCCTAAAATAACTCACTCCTCCTGCCTAAACCAAACCAATTCAACCCCACTCATATGGAGAGTACGGCACATCATTCCTTATCGTAGGATTCACAAAGTTGTAACTGTTAGGGGAAAAGGAGCTTTGCAAAGTCATAAATTGCCTCAAATGATGTAACTTGAGTCAGCATTAGATTTTATGACTACAAGTTTGGAAAAAAAGGATAGAAAATGCGCACATCCATAAAATGTCGAGAAAGGTGCTGGACCCACACAAAGTACAAGCAAAAAACAGAGAAAGGTGCGTGCACTTAAGCTCCTCTTACAGCTTTTACTGAGCTCGCTCTTTTTCAAGCAGTGACCAAGTAAATGTCGCAATGTAATGTCGACTCCACTATAAGAGTCCTAAATCTGACGTCTCAGACAGTGTTCAGACTGGATATGAAGAGGGTTTAGGAGCAACTTTAGGACAGAGTTTCTTTTTTTAGGTGCATTCAAGTATGAGCCCTCACCCCCTTGCAGATAGCAACAGCTTCTTTGGACATGGATTTAGGGTAAGAGACGTGATGCTCCATGATCGACTGGAACAGCTCATCTTCATCCTCCCCGTCAAAAGGCGGCTGGATGGGCACAAAGATATGTCATCATTTTTCTCATCACTGGGTCTCAACTTTTAAAAAAACAGTAACTGCAGTGATTGCATACACACCTGTCCAGCAAGCATTTCATAGAGCAGGACTCCAAAGGCCCACCAGTCCACAGACTTCCCATAAGGCTGATAAGCTATGATCTATAAAGAAACAACGGTAGAGTCGTGAGTCGTCTTTACAAATCAGAAGATGTAAAAGAAAAGCAAGCAGAAAAAGCCCCAATCGACTGCATCACAGGACGTAAACACACTTCTGGAGCGATGTAGTCTGGTGTTCCACAGAAAGTCTTTGTGGTTACTCCATCATACATGTTCTCTTTGCACATGCCAAAATCAGCTATCTTTATATGGCCTTCAGCGTCAAGCATCACGTTGTCCAGCTTCAGATCCCTGAAAACAAAACACACACAACAAACACAAAGGTTTTATCATGCCTGTATTCTGATTGTACACTGCACATGCAGGCTCCAGCTGATTCACAGACAGACTCACCGATACACGATGCCTTTGGAGTGAAGGAAGAAGAGTCCGATGGCAATCTCTGCAGCATAGAACCTAAAACACAAACAAACACAAGTTTCTAACCACATTTGTGCATCTATATTAATATGAATAGCATATACATCATGAAAAAAATATTTTCTGGGATCATGTATGCAATGGTGTGTGACATTTTTACAAACAAAAGTGTGTGTATGTGTGTGTGTGTGTGTGTGTGTGTGTGTATATATATATATATATATATATATGTATATATATATATGTAATGTAATAAAAGAATGTATATGTGTGCGACCCACTAGATTTAAAAAGCAGCTGATAGCAGTTAGCAACTAACTCAAAGAAGACCAGTAGTCAAAAAAGGCTACAAATTGGGACAAAGGAGTTTCAGGAGCTCCTTACCCTCCGAGCAGAGGACAAGATCAGCTGTCATATAACTGAAGGTAAATGATTGTTATTGCCATGTTATAACACTGTTATTGCTTATAAAGTAACTGCTGGCGCATATATTTTATGTCACAGTAGTGGCTGACGCTGTTGTGTTACCTGTCATGCCTTTTGCTTCTGGGATGATGGCATGCCGTCTAAAATCAATGATGGCAGCATGATGCTGCTGTATTTAAACCTTTGAGTCTTGTGCAAATTGATGCGATTTCTTTCAAAAATGGCAATTAGCAACATGGTAAGAAATGTTCCACAGATTGCAAATTGAAAAGCCAGGGAAAAAAATATATTTATAATTATCATAACTGCATATTTAAAATTATGTTGCAGAATTCTTATAATTTTTAAGAATTTTTTTTAAACTTTCTTTTTTTTATTGTTTACTTATTTTCAGGACATTTTCTCATACTTTTTACTAATTTCTTGCTAATTCTGGGGTAATTTCTTCCTTTGTTGCTCATTGCCTTCTTCCCATGTCTTTAAAAGAAATCCAAATGCAGTTTAAAGAAGTGACTTTGGAGTGGCCTTACAGCGCAATCTCTGCACGAGCTGCACAGCTTCTGTCTGTGTCCGTACATGTGTCTAATACAGGGTTGCGTGTGTGTACTCACACAGCATGAGGCTCCTTGAACTTGCCGACTTGTTGGATCTGGTACATAAGGTCTCCTCCATTTATATACTCCATGACAAAATACAATCGGTCCTAGAACACAAAGATGAAGAAGAGTAAATGATCAGCATGAAGTCGTGTTACATGTTGCCATGTTTGTGCAGGTGCTTCTCTTTGTTAATGCTCGATGTCGTGTATCCACACCATGGTTTGGAAACAGGAGTGCAGCTGAGTGAGGAATGGTGGTTTCCCAGCCAGCGCGAGAACTCTCTTCTCTACCATGGTGCACTCCACATCATCGTCCTGGATCACCACGTCCTTCTTCAGGATTTTGATTGCATACAACTCATCCGTGCCCTTCCTCTCCGCCAGCATCACCTGAAAGGGAGTCAGCAAAATGAAATAAATGGGTTTCACAGAGATGTAAGCCCCTGGCTACCATTCCTCACCACAGAAGAAAACACTACTAATGTGCATCACCTTGCCAAAGCTGCCCTTGCCCAAAACCATGATGAAGTTGAAGTCTGAGAGCTTGACCCGGTCCTGATTGCCATTGCTGTCATACTTGCACACCGAGGAGGAAGAGGAAGAGTCTGTAGGCTTCCCTGGCCCCACCCTCGCCCTCTGGAGACAAAAGGAATAACAGGAGATTACAATAAGAGAGCAAGAAAATGCTCCATATTAAAACACAGGGTCTTCAAACATTTTCATAAACAAAAAAAAAGACCTGTTTTTATTAACATGGTATTCAAGTTGTTCTGATTGACTCTACAGGTACTGTGCACTAGGTTTGTATCTGGCACTCGCCTAATCACATTATGTTTATAGTGATTTTCTAGTACTGTACACTAGGGCTATATGTACATATTTATATTTATCTGTTTATGTGTATATACACATTTTTACAAATTCATCTTTCATTTTTTTTCTTGTCATCACATGTCTAATCCACATTTTGTTAAGTTGATATCTATTAATGTTTTTGTCTATGTGTTTATGAATGGGAGCCTACTGGGTACCAGGTGATCTGTCAGGTGACCCTGTGTCGTAGTATTTGAAGGTGCGTGTCTGCTTTGTGAACTTGTCTAATGAAGAGCATGCAGCTTGAAACGCCATCTTAGTGATATAACATTAAATATTCTTGGGAGCATGATCTAGTGTGCGGACTCTGTCTTTTTTTCTCTTGTATTATCTCTTGTCCAGTACCCAGCCTTTTTGTCATTTGGATGCTTTTGTGAACTCTTGATGAACAAAGTTTCAAAGATTTTCCATGACTTTTCAGGGACCCATAATAAAAAGTAATTTCTTGCCCTTCTAACCTGACATATTTCAAATATAATAATCAGATTAAGACTCTATAGAATAAGAATATAATTCTAGCTGGGATACATAAGGGGAGAGACAGAACGTGGGGAGAAAATTAAAAAAAAGCACTTGAGTGTAAATGAAACTTTCTAAACATATTAGAGCTCTTTTCCAAAACTTTCAATATTTTTTTTCATAATTCCATGACTTTTCCAGGCATGGAAAACATGAGTGTGAAATTGTATTAAATGTCCAGGATTTTCATGACTGTGGAAACCATGAAAAAAACAGCACAAATTGGATGTTTTTCATTTCTTGTCAGTTTCTGTGCGTCAAACCTCAAACTTTTGTCGCAGCTCCTCGTTACCGTCCTCTCCATCTGGCTGGACGGGAACGTTAAAGTATTCTCCTTCCTCCTGGGACAGCATCTTAAACCTAAAACCCAAAATAAAATCAGAAAATGCAGGATTATCACCAGACTATGACAATAAAGCCCTTAAAACATTCACTCGCCTGTTCCTTTTGCCTTCGTTATCTCAGTCTACACCTGTGCAATTTTACCAATTATCCACCATCTCCTGACATCTTACCATCCATCTATCCCTTGTTTCTGTAGCTCTGAGATCCCAAAGGACAGGGACCCCATGAAGTCGTTCCTGCTGGTCAAATCCCAGTCCCAGATCTCCACTGACAGACGGCGGTCCTTATCAGTTTCTTTTAGGTTGCTAGAAAGGAGGGAAAAAAGGGGGAGGACAGTCAGATGAAGGGTGTTCTTAAAATAGGTAAACAAAAATTGATTTCAAAGCCACAATCCTCACATCTCTCTCTCTGTTTAAACACCTCACGCTGTTTTTCATGTGTTTGCCTTTCCTAGCAGTCACACAGCAACCCAGAATAGCTTGAATAACAACAAGCAGGAACAGGAGAAAGAACGGGGACAGGGTCACTCGCATGGAGCTCAAGTTAGCTTTGTGCTTTTGTGACTGAAAATGAGGCCACGAGTAGAACTTGTGTCGCAAAAAAGTCCAAAAAAAGTTTGCCAAAGCCTTGAAACTAATGATATGACTCACAAAATGAAGGTTTCATTCCAGCAGGGGTTGAGGCAACATTTGATTGTCTTGGTCTTCTGCTTGCTCTCACTCTTGGGATCTGGGATCAGCTTGAGCTTGACGTAGGGGTCTGACAGGCCGTTGGGGTCCATGGGCACCAGGTTCCTCGCCTCTTTGACTGCAAGGGGGTGAAGACAGGGTTACAAAAAGTTACAAAAGTTTCCACCAGTTTCAGTTCAGTTCAGTACACAGTTTTTTTGCATTTCCATTGTAAAAAGTTGTAGATGCTACCTTTATTACCTTTGGAACCGTCCCCATTTTTCATCACCCCTCTGCTTGGGGTACCCAGCACAAATATCCGGTACTTAAAGGTGGAGCTAAAAATGCTGCAGTCATTTATTGGTCATTGCATAATCAACACTCTGTGCTCAGGGCTGAGCTGTGGCTGGTTTAACCACTGTTCATACAACGACAAGTTTTTAACACAAGGATGTTTGCAGCCTCATGCAACAGCTTCACACTGAGAAAAAATATTTTAATTCACTTGGCGAACTGCTAGTGACTTCAAAGGTGGAACATTTACTTATAATGTTACTCAATGCACGAGTTGAAGACGTGAATCCATTAATACGCCACTCAGTTTGTTTTTACTGTCTCTCTTGAATGACACACACTTTTAGTAATGGTAATGGATTTTCAAGCATTTAAAAAAATATATGTTAATTGCGACCATATTGTGAGAACCACTTACACTTTGATCCTCACTTGGATAAAAAAATTGTCGTCATTCGTGTGTGCACCCGCAGCACTAAACCCCTGCCCCTGACAAGGAGTCAATGCAAGAACCTCCTATTTATAAATATCCCATAGAGATCTCTCACTCCAGCCTGCAGCCCTGTTCTGTGGACGATAAACGGGGCACAGACTTCACTTTGTATCACCGGTGAGCAAGGAAATACAGCGAGTACTGCTGGACGGAGCAGTGACAACAACCCCGCCCTCATGTAAGAGTCTACAGTGGAAATGCTACACAGATCTAGGGCTTAGGTAGCTCTTCGTAGGTGGCACTTTTGGTTTTCCAAAGGTACTATGCCGAAAGCTTTTGATGAAAATGTAGCTTTAGACAGTTTAGTGCTGAATTTGTCCTTTCCAGAGGACAGCAGGATGTGAACCTGTACGTGTCGGTGTGAGTCCTGCCCTAAATAACGCTGGCTACATTTGACAACACTTAACAACAGTTTAGTTTCTGTTCCATAATCAATCCACAGCTGTCTGAGAGCGAGAGAGCTGGCACGTGGATGCATGTCCCAGTGGCGATGTGGGTCAATCATTGGATCATTGATCGACTAATGGACTTTCCAGTTTTAGTCTTAGGCTGATAGAGAGCTTTGAGAGGCGCTAAGTGTGTGTGTGTGTGTGTGTGTGTGTGTGTGTGTGAGAGTGTGAGGATGAAGAGACAGCGAGTGCACTCACTGGTGACGGTGAGAGTGTCGTCAGCGATCTGGGCAGAGATGTGGATTCTTCCTCTCCTCTCGGTGTGATCTGTCCCACACAGGCTGGGGACGTTGGCCACACACCGCTTGTGGATGTTCATCATACAGTCTGAGCACAGAAGCACAAAAATTCTGTTAATTTTAGTTATATTGCCAAAGTCACAAATCAATCAAAACATGTAACACACTTAATCCTTACACCGACTCATTATCACAATGCTATCTGCACTATATCACCGGATTTAAAGAACCAGTGTGTAGGATTTAGGGATTTTCTGTCAGAAAATGAATATAATGAGTATGTTTTCTTTAATGTATAATCACCTGAAAATAATCATCATTTTGTTCTCCTTATTTTAAAAGGAGCTATTTGTTTCTACACAGGGTCCGTAGTCTATAGAGATCGACATGTTGTATTCGCGTTTTCGAGTCGACTGTAGTAAGAAGCCCAACTGCAATGAGCAGTGCTGGAGTTACACTGTTGGTGATGTGAAAGTGTTTTATTCAGTGTTTCTTGTGGTTAAAATCACCGGATACGTTTCTTTGGAGAGGAGGAGAACTTCGTGGATAATTCAGCTTCCGATGAAAACCTCCTGAATGTCTGGATCTTAAGTTATTAGTGAAAAAAAGGTGACTTTACATCAGCATTTGATAGAATAGCAGCAACATGCCAAAGTGTGTTGGAAAAACATGGATTTAAACTGAAATAGCTTTATTTGTTTTTTGAACTGGTTAAATCACCACGTCTGTTTGTTTTGAAAAGGGAGTGACCTCTACAGATAATTTGGCTCATGGTAACGACTTCCTGAACCTCTACATTAGAAAAAGGCAAGGACACATTAACACACATTTTTCAACCTGGATCCCATTTTACTATGTTTTGGGTCTAAGTGACTGATAAAAATGACACATTTTTGTTAATTGACAAATCGAGGCAGAGTGCTGCAGCAGGGAAACAGGCTGCAATGTAACCAATCTAAACATTTGGGCACTGTCACTGAAAGTGCTCATTTTTTGCCATAGACATGCTCAGGTTATTATTCTAAGTGTCTGACAACATCATGTAAAGGATCCCTACAGAGAAAGACTTTTTTGTTTAAGAGTGAAGATGCCTTTTGTTAACCAGAAACCACCCAAAATAGCTGTTGTGATATCCACCAGAATAAACAGTAACTTTAGGCCTGTATAGAGCATATTTTCACACCTGACAGGGTGAATTAAAACTTAATTTCAACCAATCAGAGTTGGTGATTGTTGGAACAGTGGAAAGACAAAACAAGATGTGTTTTGTGAACGATAAAATTACTGTTGATTTCACTTAAGTCTGCTGGGTCTGCTGAAGTTTAGGGGGGTTTCTTGGTAAACAAAAAGGAACTCACAAAACCATCTTGCTTCATCTTTGCACTATTCCAACAACCACTGACACTAGTTAGGTTAAAATAAAACCCTAAAATTCACCCAATAAGATGTAAAAATATGTGGGCTCTATACATGCTAAAATTACTATTTATTTAAATGAAATCTGGTGGATTTGGCAGTAGCGATTTCTGGGCTGTATCTGGTAAAACAAAAAAGGATCAAAAAGGGATCTTACTCTTTAGCATAAAGATTAACCTCTGTAGGGATCCTTTCCATAATGTTGTGAGACATTAAGAGTAATAATGTGAGCCTGTCAGTGGCAAAAAAGCACATTTATTGGACGTACAAATGTTCTGGGTGATTACACTGCAGCCTGTTTCACCGCTACACAGGCTAATAAACAATAGTATATCTCTTAATGGTGAGTGCTAAAAACAAAAAAAAACTAACACTGTATGTTTTTTCTCCATCTATCCACTAGATGTCAGACTACTCTGATGAAGAAAGCTCCACATTTCACTTCACTCACTCACTCTTTTGAATGTTCCCTCTCCATGAAAACAACCTTTCATACGATAACGTCCTCTGACGGATTTTGTTTTAAATCTCCATCAAACTAAACACGTCATTCATTTATCTAAATTTGCTCTCTGGCTCCCCTCAGCTACACTGTCCATTAAAACTTCATAGAGGGATGACCCAGAAAAATGTGGCAGAACAACACACCTCATCTCATCATCAGTGCAAATCTAAAATATATAAATGCTTTGCTTGTGTATTGAGAGCCTTGTGATGCTGTTTAAGGTCCCTACAGTATAACGCGAGCAGACAGAAGGTTAGGAGGGACTTGATCAGAGTCCGGATAATGACTTGATTTTTGAGAAACAGGCAAGAAGACTTCTTTGGCCTCTGAAACAGGGTCTTACAGCTCAAAGAAAGTGGGTTTTAGGACTTTTTAATGCCACCTGTGATGAAATTTTGGACCAATTTTACAGCAGACAAAACTGAAGGGAAAAAAATCAGGAATTGACAGCAATTACTTAAGAGCAATCGCCTAATAATTACTTGTGACATAAAAATTTAGTTTTTGGAGATGTTTTTTTTTTAAAAGTTACCTATAATTTTGGACTTTTACAATTAAAAATCAGAAAAACAATTCCCTCAAATCTTACTTTACATATCTTGACATTTCTAAGAGTTTTGAATGATTGATTTAAGACATTTTTCTACCAATTAAGGCCTTATTTTTAGATTAAAGGATTCAATGCCTTGTTAGACTTTTTAAGGATCCATGGCAACCCTGCTCTGAACACTCAGAAATTCAAAATATCAAATATTGATGCTTCACTGTGAGAGTTGGTTATTGCTTTGCAACTCCTGTAGGCCATCAAGAATCATGTCTGTTATGTTTATATTTATATTTAGACGCTCTCACTAGTGGGATCTTGGCCAGGTCTCATAGCGCAGTTAAATGGTAACATTTTTACAAAAACATCTGAGGGAAGAAATATGCAACTCAGTTACATCCCAGATGTTGTATTTCTCTCTTCCCTATCTTTTGTTGTTATAAGGGTATGTTAATCAGCACGGCTGCATGTAAACACGAGTGTTAGTGAAATATCAATTTTCATTAGACATGTTAACAGCTTAGTAGGAATATTGTCTTTTTTGGAATAAGGGCAAAAACTGGATTATTTTGTGCATGTAAACATACGCATTGATTTACAAAGTACCCAAAGAATAATGAGAACGTTAATGGCTGCAAGCTGATTTCAAAAACATGTCCCATTAGCATTTCCACTATTTTGTGTTGTCTAAAAAAAATGGTTTATATGAATTAAATTTGCAAGAAACACACAAATCCTAGTCATGTTGTTTGTTTACACAGATTAATATATAACCTCTAATAACCCCTTCATGAACTGTGCTGTAAGCCACCACACAGTTTGAAGCACCAACCATTTTAACACCAACCTACTGTCACTGTTCACTTTTTGCATACATCTGGTGACTGAATTCAAATGTGTGAAAACTGCTGCAAAGTCAAGGTCCATCAAACACTTTGTACTGCTGCACAAACAGGTACAATGAGGAATTGTCTGCCCCCTAAATAATGTCAGTGATGGCAGGAGACAGCCTCGCAGAGCAGTAGCCCACTTCCTGTTTGTGTATTTGTTGCCAACAACAGGCAAATGGTCAGCAATAAATATGACACAACAGCAGGAACGTAAAAACTATTCACTCATTGTTGTGAGAAGTTGATAATATCTCTCCAACTGTCGCTCATTATGCTAATGACATCCATTTAACTGTGATTATGACTCATGAGAAGGTCAATTATTGTAAATGATGTATGCAATGTGAATTCAGAGACAATTTTTCTTAAAACATTTTATCTGAACTACAGTGCGCAAAATATCACAAGCAGTATGTTGATTATAAATGCTATAAAGTGAATCAGCATTAGTTACAATGACAGAAATTCAATCTTAAGCAGCCATTTCTATGATTTTTTGACCACTTGCCCTGACGCTTGACACTTGGCCAAGTGTAATTCTACAGAAATACAATCTGGGTTTGATCCCAGCTGACAATCACAGGACTCAAGCATTTATGCTCACATTCACACCACAAGCACATGAGCAATTTAGTCTCTGTCTTTGGACTGCGGGAGGAAGCCAGAGAAAACCCGCGCTAACACGGGGAGAACATTCAAACTTCACACAGAAGGGCCCGAGCCAAAAACAAAGCCCTCTTGCAGCAAGGCGTCAGTGCTAACCACTACACCACCTCGATGCCCACAATCAGTGTTACTAAAATGTTACAAGTTCAAATTAAATACAAAGATAAGATACAAAGATTGCACATACTGTAAGCTCATGTTTGGATCAACTGTTAAAAAAGCGAAAAGAAAAATGTGCAAAAACCATTTTGTCTTTGACTTGACAGCCTTCAACAATAAGGCCCATCAGTAAAAAAGAGAATATTTAAATTCTACATCTTAAAAGTTTAATTGACTAAAGTGTGACTAAAGTGTGAGTAGTTTGAAATATATAAATTTATGCACGATGCATAACAATGTTTAGCCCAGACGCCAAAAATGTTGTCATTGTACATTTCTGCAAAACATGGATATGTTACATTTGTACATTTCATACTTATCACATCAACATTTCTAAAGTGATGTAGTATATGAGCTGACCTTGTCATCATGAGGTTGAGGCCTGCTAAGCTGCAGACCACTTTTCTAGACCAACAAACAACAAAACTGGTTGTGTCTAAGCATGTCATTGCTGTGTTTCCAGCAGCTTTTTAGCCGCCAAAATGGGGCGTTTTTTCAATGCCCCATTGTTGTGTTTGTCCCATGGATAGTGCCATGAAAAAATGGCTGTTTTTTTTACAAGACATCTGCTAGGATTATGCCACCAAAAGTGGGTATTTTAGGCCAAAACATGATCTCTTTCCAAACATAACCAAGTGGTATTTCTGCCTAAACAGGCTACACATTAACCACAGCATTGTTGAAACAAAGTTTAAGGTATCCACTACATAGCAACGTGCAAATGTATCATATCCGCAGTTTGCATAAACATACAATGCCAACATGTATTCTGGTGACTGGGTTGGGACAAGTGGAACAAAGTTCTTATGAAGTGAAAGCTTTCACTTGTGCCAAATCGTGTAATAGCACACACAAACGCACATACAGATATTTTTGTACTTACGGTCACATTTCATGCCCTGGTGTATCAGCCCGTAGAGGAGGGAGCCACAGTGGTCACAGAAGGTCGGGCTAGAATAAGTGTGGACCTTAAACTTGTGTTTACTACGAGGATCCTACAGAGGTACAGAGAGGAGAGAGAGGAGACTTGAATTTAATATTTAAAGTAGTGCTGGGCCGTTAACGGCGTTAACGCGGGATTCTTAGTGAATAGTTTATCGCGCGATAAACTATTCACTAAGAATCCCGCTATTCACGAAGTTGGGTCTATACAGTGAGCAAGGCACCAAGGCCATGCATTTTCATGATTTCCCCTAACGGTCAATGAGGGGCCTAAACCACGAAAAAAAATATCCTGATACCAAATTTAATCCTGACGCCATTTAGTGTATCCGTAGCACACCAGTCCTTTACATGTTGCTGTCATTACAGTCGAGAGCTAAAGTGAAATTATTGAGAGAGAGAATGGAGCACTGATTGAGGGAGTTTCGAGAATGCTTAAAAATGGGAAACAACGAAAACAGCTTTGGTGATATAACAAAAACAATGAAAGACAGAGGAGTTGGAGATTAATAAACATCAGTTATATGACTTCAAAATCTGACTCACAAACTGTGTGCGTGGTGTGTGTCTTTCTGTGTGTGAGTGAACAAGAGATGTTGGTTCATTAACCTGAGGCAGCCAGGCAGCACATTTTGTCTTTATGGACATGTCTCAGAGTGATTTGGGGCTGACAGCTCAGCAGGACAGGAGGTAACATCTGTGTGTGTGTGTGTGTGTGTGTGTGTGTGTGTGTGTGTGTGTGTGTTTTGCATGTGTTCATGGAGCTGCAAATAGAGGAACTACATGGACATAAATACACAAAGGCCCGTGCTGACCTTGCTAATGTTATTAATAAACATCACTCAAGAGCAAACAATCACTAACCGTGTGTTTAATAAATATCTAACTTAACACCAGCTTCACTGTGGAATCTTATTTTCTTTACTTACGTCGGAGGCAGGTCCCTTGTCGGCCCCCGGACAGGAGAAGGTGACAAATTCATGACAGCGCTTATGGACCACAAAACAGCACACTGGTGGAGAGAGAGAGAGGGAGAGAAAAAAGGCGAATGTCAAAGTCAGGCTCCCTTGCAGTGCAAAATAAGGTGACAGAAAGGCAACAAAGACATGAATCAATATGTCAATTATGTGGCATTAGTCACTGCACAATAGGCTACTCATATTTCAGCAGTTCCCATTTGTTCCTTCCTTGCTGGTGATATTTATATCTAATTTTATTGCTTCAGTTTAAGGTGATTTTAAATTTAACCACAGCATGACGGGACATCTCATAATTACACCGCATAACATTAAAGCTGCTGCAGGAGACGTCTTAGGGAGGCTCTGCACACCTGGTGACTTTATGCTCCTGCTCTCTGCTTGAAGTTGTGCAAAAATCAGTGCAGTCGCTGATATACTGCATACTCTCAGCCTAATATAGCACATGGTTGCTGATCCTGATTTTTATTTTTTAAAAGACTACTTCACCCAAGAACAATATAAACTGTATGTAGTGCTCACCTCCCTAAGCTCGTTATGCTCCCTGGAAACATTTTCAGCATCAGTACAATCAGACTTTGACAGTGTCCAAACAAAGGACAGCAAAAGGGTTTATAGAAGATCCAAACCTCTCAGAAAACTCTGCAGCATTATCCAAGTGTCGATTTGTGGGCTCACGTAAACCCAAAAACACAAATAATTTTGATAACCTTTTGCAAAACAAAGCATTTTCTTATTTATCCTCCCTTAAAGGAATTTGTTGTGCAACTGTGGTGCGTCTACTGTCTTTAGCCTTCATCAAAGTCTGTTTGCACTGAAATGTTTTTTCAGGTGCACCACTCTCTTTAACAGCATTTGATAGAAAACTTTCTAGGACCATGGAAAGCCTTGGGAGGTGATTATATTATGCAATTTTTATTGTTTTGGTGTAAGCTATTCTTTTAAGACCGTTGGATAGGTGCTCACTCACTGGTGGTTAATACACAAACACACACACAAAACAGTTTAGATTTTTGAGGAAGTACCATTTCCCAAGAACACATCGGACAAAGTTGAGTTTTGCTCAGTTAATTGCGTCTATCACACTGGAGCAGCTCTGCTCAAAAGTAGGAAAATACATTAAATATCCTCTGAAGATGGAAGGCTGGTGTAAATGAATCAGGGGTGCAGTGAAACTAAGTTTATCCATCAAGTATTGTACTTCAGAACAAATCAAGGTATTTTCACTTGGTCATTTCCATTTTATTCTACTTCATAAATTCACTTTAACCCTTTAAAACCTCAGTTTTCTTGTGCTGCATTCAGATGCCTATATATATATATATACACACATATATACACATATATATATATCACACACGTGTCTTGGTGAACTGACTTTTGAATGCCGATAAACTGCAGACAAAGAGATACAAAATGCTGTGAGGAACCACAATGATGACAGGAGTTGAGTAGGAGAGATGGACAAGCTGGTCTGATCCATCACTGTGAATTACACCACGGCTGCAACTAACAAATGTCCATCACAATTTCACCAAAGCACAAGCTGACACACTCAAATAGCTCATTTTTGCCCAATCTACAGTCCAAAACAAAAAGGTTCAGTTTGCTAAAGCATGCCAGAAAAATATTCACATTTGAAAGGTTAAAATCAGTGAATGTTTAGCACCTTTGCATAAAAATGACTGCAATAACTGATTAATATTATCAAAAAATGTGGATTTGCTAATCAATTTACAGTTTGAATGTAGCGTTAAAGGTTAGAAACCATTTCTCATAATTACAGGTGCAGTGCGCACTTAAAAAGGCAGATAATTTCAGTTGTCCAGTTTACTTCTTGTTTATGTGTAAGCAGCAACAGCAGAAAACATTCCAAACTTCACGTAAATGTTGGGTTTTCAAAGGTTTTCAATACAACTCTGTAAAAACGTAGTATAAACCTGTATCTATTTTGATAACTCCTAAAGTCATTTATCAAAAACACAAAACATTTCCTTGTTCTAGCTTACTAACTGTAAAGATTTGGTTCTTTGTTTTATAATGTTTGTTAAATATCTTTTATTTTGGAAGACAGGGTTGAGTGGTGTCAACCATAATGGCGTATGACAATTTCCACAGTGGAAAATTCTGACGGATGATGAGAATGTTGTGTTAATTACCCCAAACCAGACCCAACTTGCAAACTGCCAACTTTAATGCAATACAATGGTGCAATTGCCAGAACTGGAAACTCATAAAGAGACATGACTGAGTGAGCGCTACTGCTCAGAGTGTGTGCGTGTGTGTGTGTGCGCGTGAGTGAGAGAGTGAGTGTGTGTGAGAGAGAGAGAGAGACATTGTGAGGCAGCGTTTGTTGTTGCAGCACTGCTGCAGAGCTGCCTAATATTATAAATACTGTATTTCCACAATTAAAAGCACATAATCCACTCATTTATGAAGCTGTGCAACTACTACTACTACTACTACTACTACTACGCTACTGCACTGTCAACAAAATGCCTTGTGCCAACAACTGATGGGATTCTGTCAATAGAAATGTCAGAGGACTTTTATTTTGAAAAAAAAAAAAAAGGTTGGTTAAAACATATATTTTTATTTCCTCTTCTGTACTGTATTAAACTGCGGTACAGAGTATCAAAAGACACTTTTCAATGCCTATTTTTGCTGGAAACCACACAGGTCATGCCAGAAAAAATAGTCAAGGCTCCATTTCTCTTGATGTGCTGCAGTGCCGTTCACGCCGGGAGTGTGGCTGCTCCAACCTGGTACTGCCCAAACAAGCAATTTGAAGACTTCGCTTTGAGCTTTAGCGAACTGTTATCAGCAGTTTTCATCATGACATTTTGGAGGCCAGGTGATCAATCAAGAAAATAATCTTCAGATTAATTAATGAAAGTCATTGTTAGTTGCAGCCTAAATAAAAAGTGAACACTACTAAAAAGCAAATCTTTGAGCAGAGCTGCTGCTGATCATTATACTTCCAGCTAAACTGAGTACAAATCATCAGTCAGAAAACCTATAAACAGCACTTTATGTCTCAAATGAAAGTAAATCCATCCCTTTAAATTTTGATCAGTCACTTCCTGCAGACGAAGACGTGAACATGACCGACACCAGAACTCCATTTAGATGAATAGGGCAGATCTGTCTTTCCTGCTGTGGTCTGACTCTGTGGTTCAGCCACAGTTGATTTTTACATAAAAAATCTTGCACAGTGTTGATTTAAACCACTTCTACTTTACAGTGAACTGCACAATCAACTGAAAATGGAATCAAGGTGGCTCATGCAATGTTTGGTTATATTTTCATAATGATGTTGAAACCTGAGCCACCTTGATTCCATTTTCAGTTGATTGTGCAGTTCACTGTAAAGTAGAAGTGGTTTAAATCATTATGAAAATATAACCAAACATTGCAACAACAGCCGCAGCAAACACACACACACACACACACACACACACACACACACACACACACACACACACACAGGGTGACATTACGCTCTAGTTAAATCTTAATTATTCACATTGTCGTTACATTTTCATGAGGCACCACAGCAACTGGCGGCACTTTCCACGGCTTCCTAGCAGTTAAGCAACAGAGTGCTTATGTTTGTGCAGGAGAGAGGGCAGGTCACATCAGTGGACACCTGGACCTACTGTAAATTTAACTTTTATCTCTGGTTGTACAGGCCTCAAAATAACTCTGCAGCACTGCACAATGCAATGAACAGAAACTGAGGAGAAAGGAAAAAAAAAGGAAAGACAACTAGAGAAAAAGAAAGAGTGAAGAAGAAATAAAGTCCGTCATATGTGTGCCTGTGTTCATGTGTGTGTGTGTGTGTGTGTGTGTGTGTGTATGTGTGTGTGTGGGCAGGAAGGGATGGGGCACAGCTGGGTTTTCGGCGATGTGAGGGGGTGGACGATTCATTTGTGTGTTTGCAGTGTGTCAGAGAAACAGAGAAGTGGAGCAGCAGAAAACACAGTGAAGGATGCAGTCACACTTTAAAGCTTTTTCTTCATAAATCTGCTATGTCACTTACACACACCTGTGCACGTACACACATGCTACTGAAAGACGGGCCCAGTGACCTGCCGAGGAGGTCTCTGCTCTGTTGCCTAGCAACCAGGCTGAGCCCCACAGTCGAGTCTACACAAACACCGCCCCGCTTTATCGGACTGACAGTGATAACAGCGAATCAGAGCCGATCCAAAAAAGACTCCTGCGATGGACTGCCAGGATGACAGCGGGCCGACAGTTTCACATCAACAGGAGCATCAGGAAGTCCCTCCATCTTGGATGACCACCAGTCCGCTAACCACAGATAATACTCGTAATACTCGTTGTTCAGGCATCAGCATGCCTGAATAAACTGAACCACCAAGATACGACCCTGATAACGAACAGCTCTCTAATGGCACCTACACACTGACCGTGTGTTGATGTGGTTTGCATTTTACATGAGCGATCTGCGACAGTGGGGCCCACATTACAAGCTTGTCTGGTCTCCAAACTACATTTAAACAAATGCGAGAAGTGATGTGAGAAGCGATGTAAGAGCATGCACGAGACAGGAGTTCTTTCCTCCAAAATGGAAGTCCGCACATCGAGGAGCCTTGTCATAGTCGCGCTTGATGTTGCTCTGTTGTATGGCTGGGCGAATAAGCCCATGTTATTTTTGATTTCCGCTTCCCTTGATATTTAAAACAAGATAATCAAGATAAAATTATTTTGTGCTTCAGTTAGAGTTTACCCCGTTGCTCACCTTTTGTCTTCTATTCTGTAAATCAGCCCGAGTTGAAAGCAGCGTTTCAAACTTGGCAACTTTGACGCTTTATTTAGCAGGGTGAGCAGGAAATGCATTTATATTGTATTGTATTTCATTGCACAGGACAGTATACAGCTGCTCTGCTGAGTCTCTTTTGACTGTTTGTATTTAAGTATTTTAAAAGCTACTGCTCAGCAAAAAATGCATGCATTTGGGGAGTACTGAGCATACAATTGAAAAAAAATGACTTGGATTGTATCCCACAAGTTGTGTGAGAGTTTATAAACTGATAATTTGATATAGTTTCGCTGGCAGTAAACCCAGTCCCTGTTTACTTTAATTCATGATGAATGTATCCCTTTTTTGGATTGTCCGTCCTTCATGGAGGCATGCATAAACATTTCTCCTCACCAATTCAAGATAACACAGGGTTATATACAAATGATCATTTTGCAGGTGAGGTATTCTTTTAAACCAATAATAATAACCTGCTGGTTTTGGACCACTTGGGAGCAATGGAAAGAAATCTATCTGTCAGAGCTGAAATTACTGATTTTGGTTTAGACATTTTGCACAAAGAGAGAAAAACAAAAATTTGAATTCTTCTGACTTTATTCGTGGTTCTTCATATGTGGCTAAACTAATCCTGGTCAACATCATTTTGTAAATCATATCTGGCTACTTTGGTTCTTCCAAAGCAATTGAATGACAGTTTGTAAATCTTGGAAGAAGGCTTTTAAAAAAGTGCACTAAAGGCAGTGCAAATAAAGGCAATATGATTAGAGAGGTAAAGCCACAATCAGCGCTTAGATGACGGCTGGATGTTGTTCATATGATTGCACTTTTGACCACTAACATTCATGACGGCTTCAGTCAAAACTTATGGTAAGAGCCTTTTCAAATGTACTTTTATTATTGAAAAGAAGACAAACAAGTCTTTGGAGATCCATCAGAAATGCATCCAAGCATCTGAGTGGGTGGACTGGTGTACAGTATGTGTTTGACAACTAAGCATTCAGGGGAAACCGACCACTCAAACACTGAGACACGATGTAAACAAACTTGGGCTGGTAACTGCAGCTTGCAAACAATGAACAGACTGTTTTTGTTGTTTGTTTCTTTTCCCGGCAGTGCTGAAGAAAAAAAAAGGACTACACCAATTAGCATCTAAAGCTTGAGACAAACCTGAAGATGAGCTGAAACCTACAAAGATTTAACAGACCACATAAAGATTGTTTCCACCATCTTGCACGCATTCTTTAGTCAGGAAAGAGCATACATCTTATGACCAAGTATAATGTCTCTTAATAGATCTATGCTGCATACAGTGGAGAGCATTGATGGGAAACACAGGCTTACTGTGCTTTATAATATGCACAGTGATGGTCAAATGACCTGAGTTCACATTGAGGGTTATCAGCAAGTAAATCACTGGTACTGATTCATCATTGTAAGGCAGATACCTGCCTATTTATATTGGTAGCGCTGAAACAACTTTGGTTGATTAATCAATCAAACAGACTTAATTTGTGTAGCACTTTTCATACAAACAGACTGTAACACAAAGTGCTTCACACAGTAACCCCACACACACCCACACACACAAAAACACTTACATACACATACGCACATGAATAAAACAAGACTTTATGATCAAATAAAGCACTACAAAATAGATTTACTCATTAAAACTAGAAATTGCGGAACTGAACAATAAGGTAACAAAAATGACAATTTTATTTGCTGATGACTCACTTATATTTTCTGTGTTTTAACTCTGTATATTAAACTTCTGGGCTTTTGGACTGGACAAATCATGCAAATTGTGGAGTAAATAAATAAATCTATGAGAAAGTCTATCATTAATTACAGCCCTACTAATCACAAAACCAATAATCTGTCTAAAAATAATACAGATTGATTTTAAAAAATTACATTTTTACTAGAAATATTAACATCCATTCTGACTTCAGAGCACTGAATAGATCTGTCTCCTTAAAATTCACTGTGAAGGAGCTTACTGACGTGCAGGCGCTGCACTGTGGACCGGCGTACTCTTAAATAGGTTAGTTTCCTTGGCCACAGTGTCACAAACAAATCTTGTAATCAATATTTTTAGATTACCTGGCCTTTCATCCAATCAATAACAAAGAAACTACTTCAACCACTGATCAGTCAATGATCAGGATTAAAGGTCGATCACAGACTTGATCCAATCAATAACAATGGCACTTGAAGATGGAGAAACAAGCTGTATTTTTAAGCATTGCACTTTGAGTTTCACTTTTTCCAATTGCAATGTGGACACAGAGACAACATAACTCCCACAGATACTCAGTGTTTCCACGTGATCTTATTTCTGTAACAGCAGATTGTATCTGGGGACTGGGGTCCAGCAGGGCGTGAAATGGAAAAATCTGTGAAATCACAAACTTCCTCAACAAGACCAAAAAAAAAGAAGAAGAAAGAAAAAAATGTCTTATCAACTTTTGGTGGAGTTACATCTGCCAGAAATCACACATCTGTGACCACCCTAATACAAACATACTGTGAGCAACGAGCAACTTGATAAGAAATGTTCCACAAATTGCAAGAAATTGGTTCATTTGGAAAATGATTTTTTAAAAGCTACGTAAAATGCTAGGTAATGATGCTGATGATAACATATTTAACATTATGTTACAGAATTATTACACATTTTTAAGCACTTTCTTTCAGGTCTTATCATTGTATTGTTCTTTTATTCCCCTATTGTTATTTAACATTTTTTGTTTTCTTGTTTTTTATTACTAAATTTCAGGTAATTTTGTGGTACTTTTTACTAATTTCCTGCTAATTTTCGAGTCAGTTTCCATTGCTCATTGCCTTTTTCCCATGTTTTGAAAGAAATCAAGCCAGGTTGCTCAGGTTTCAAACGGTTAAAGTCATACATGCCAAAACCTGCCCCTTTAGAAATCTATTGACCGTCCTGTCCACCTGGGATTTGAAATGTCCTCCATATCACCGATTAAATAAGCAATACATGGATTTTACCATTTTGGTCCAGACCCTCTCTACATTATAATCAAATTTTGTTTCAGAAATTTCTGGTCTCCAGGATAAATCCTTCCAATTTTGGTGATCCGCTGACTTTTCTTCTAGCACCATTATCAGGCCAAAATGTTTAATTTGTCCAGTACTTTGGTGCACAGGTACAGCCTCACAGAGCTGCTGCTGGTGCTGCTGTGGACTTTTTTTGTAGCTGTGCACTTGTGCTTTTTGAGCAGCTGGAGCTGGCACCTCCTGCATGTATGCCAGGCATATGCAGTACTGTGGCAGATTGTATGTAAAAGGGCTGCGCAATTATGGCCAAATTATCATCACAATAATTTAGATCAATATTGATATTGAATCCATTCTCACCTTCAGCATTTCATCCTGGTACAACTTCCTCACCATCAAACATAAAACAAAACTCTCCAACATTATTAATCAGGCCAGTAAATCACTGAGGACCCCTCTCACCCCCCTCCACCACTCCTTCCAGTTACTGCAATCAGGCAGCACTACAGGGTCCAAACGGCCGGAAGAATATTTACAAGAAATCTTCCATTCCCTCTGTGAAAACCACTCTGAACAGCACAAAATTGGGTTGTTTTTTTATTTTATTTTATTCATTAATTTATTTTTAACTGAATTTTTAAGATGTTTTAACTGAGTTTTTATTTAAACTGTGTGTATTATATATCGAGCCGGTCAAAGGAGAATTTATGTCAACACTTGGGATAGACAATAAAGTTTATCTATCTATCTATCTATCTATCTATCTATATCAGGATTATTCACAATGATTATTCGTTGATTTTTAGGGACAAAAAATTATAATGGACTTTCATATTTAAATCAACAGTGCACTGTTTTTTGTCCTTTGTTTACTCTGGACTGGAGGTGCAACATTCAGGAAAGTTTTCCAAATGCTTCCACTGCAGGTTGTGTGCTATGGCTATTAGTTTGGGAAGCACTTGCCTGGATACAAAGCAGAATTTTTTTAAGAGCAGAGCACACATTTTAAACACAAAACCACAGTTGATTATGTTTCATTGTGCATAACATTGTGACTGTAATTATTATTTCATAAATTTGTGCAGCCCTACTGCTTGGCATATAGACCTAATTTCAAAAGTGAACTGTCTGAAAATCCCATTTCTCAGCTGTGATGTCAAATAAAACCTCTGCACTGTTGCGGTCCCTCATGCATAGTCACATTTTTCATGAGATGTGCGGACTGTCTCTCTCGGACTGGCCTCACAGAGTGCTGCAAATCATGTCTGCAGCTCTGCAGAAGCTCTGTGCAAGCTTTTCTGCAGGAGTAAAAAGTAGGCATTAGCCTTGTTATTAGTGTCTGAAAAATCTAAAGTAGCCTGAGTAGTGTTTTATATTCTGGGCTTCTGTCTTCCAAAAATGGATATGGTGACGTGCAAAGTTATTTTTGCCCTGACGCTGAAACAACACTTTGAGGTATCAAATCTTTTTAACTGGAGACAGTTTGGTTTGTCACAGTAGGAGATGCACAGGTGTGAACAATACAATTAAATATGTTTTAAGTTTATTTAGCTGCCTAAGTTTCAGGGTCCTGGTATTGTGCCAGTTGTCTCACTGTCTGTTACAGCTTACTGAGACACTTATGCTTAACATAACAGAGCAATTACACCATTAATGTTATTAGTAACATGTGTTTTCCAATTATGACAAGTTAAAATGTTTGCTGTGGAAATGGCCTTTCTTGAAAAATAATAATATCAAGCGCTAATAATGGATTTCAGCATCTTTTTCTAAATACAATAATTCTATGATCATTTTCCACTTTTAAAATTGAGTTTGTTTACAATGTGTGGAAGAGTGGGGTTTCTTTCAAATTCAAAATCACAAAACCTGTTGTGAAAACTTTCTAACATCTCATCTGATATGACGAATGAAAGATAAAATTAAACTTATAACCCCCAGTCCAAACTTCTGGATCTTTCTTGAGCAGGAAATGAGAGTAACTTCCCCTTTTCACTGTCAGTGCGCACACACACACACACACACACACACACACACACACACACAAACAAGTGAACACCAATAAAAAGAAGGCAGGAAAGAGAGAAGAGAAATCTTTACCTGCAGAACAGGTATTCAAAACACGCCCACAACAGGAGGCACTTTTGTGACACTGACACACAAAATGCATCTGAAATACACAATCTGCCAAACACGTCAGAACAAGTCTACACCACATGTCTGAGATTCCTCCTGAACAAGAAGTGAGCGCTGATTTGTGAGTCTGTGCAAATCCTGTTTATAACTGAATGTACACCCTTCCTGTTCCTTTCCTTTCTTTAAGACTCCACTGTTGACACAAATCTCCACTTTTCTCTCATGTTAGGTGAAATAAAGGAAAAGAAAATCTACTGACTGCATATATAAGTGTACACATTTCATATGAACATATGAACCTTTGTGTGATTCAACGGCATTTAACTGACTTAATTTCACAGTGAAGTCTCAACTTCAAGTCGAAATATAGTCTTCAAATGCTGTTTAAACAATGGCTAAAAAGCACACTTTACAAACAAACGCTATGTCTATATGTATACAAATATTTTTGTAAACGGATATTTTCATCTAAGTTTTAGGTTACTAAAACATAGATTCTTTAAACCGCCGTTTTTACTCCACCTAAGCATCTGTGATTCAAAGTCAAATGAGCAGATGGTGGGAAACCTTCCAGAGTGGGATTGTTGTTAATGAGGAGTGGACAGAAAACGTTCACGTCCAAAGCATCACTCGTGTGTTTTATTGAGCTGCTTCACCCTTAAATTGAAGAGAAATCAGCAGTGATGAGATCTCATGTAAGTGTTTTGAAAACAGTTAAGGCCAGCCTGAATGCTTACTAGCTGTTTGACAGCTGTATGAACATCTGGTTTTGCCTTTGATTTCGGTGTGACACCCAGTTTCTTGAGAAAAAAATAGACAGTGAAACTGGTCTTTTCAGTCATATTAAAATCATCCCACCTGTGACTGTAGTTTCAGTGTTTATATCAGTCACAGACATAAAAAAATCCATACATTTTTAACTCAGCACTTTATGTTTCTGTTACAAAATAAAAGCCCTCTGACAGGGTTACTGTGGACAGAATCTCTTCTTCTGTTAACACAAGGCTTTTTATTGTGTAATATTTGCAAAACTGTTTTTTGACAATGCATTGGCTTACACAGCTCCATGAATGTAGGAGTAGAGTACTGGCTTTTAACTGTGGAATACAATACTCAGAGCGGCAGGCTGCGCCACAGCAGCAACACTGTGTGAACACTGTGAACACTGCATGCGGGCGAGCGTTTAGTGGGTAAAAATATTGGTTTTTAAAAAAAATCTGTACAGGTATAGACGGTATAGTCATGTCGTGCCCTGCAGGTGACCAAATCAAAGCCTTCTGATACACCAGTCCACCACTGAGAATGGAAGTATATAATATTAATCTTAGAAATAGCCGT